>NC_069384.1:121264000-121594000 GCF_027475565.1 Acinonyx jubatus
GAATGATATACCAGGTCTTCTTCTCTCCCAGTGTGCCTGGTAGACCCCTCTGCCACCAACAGGACGGGGCCCACGGGTGTGGTCCAACAGGCCTTGCTGCTCCTGGGGGCTACAAATGGATGCTGTCATGGTGATGCTCCCCAGAGCATCCACTTGACCAGGACTTCTGGCTTATTTGCTGGTTGATGTGCCCTCACCCTGCAAATTTTTCCCAGCTTTAAAGCAACTTCTGTACTGTCCTGATGAGTTCTCAAATCACACCTTGCCTAAAACTGGAAACCCTTAGATGACAGTCACTATAGTGAGGGAGAGGGTTCATTACAAGGATGGAGGCTCTGCCGCAGGCTGTGGACAGGTGTGGGAGCCAGTCCAGTTTCTACTCCCCTGTTTATCCGGAAACCCACCATATGCTCGAAAATTGGGCGATCACCGATCATATCGGCAAAAACATCTGACAACACAATCTCAATCTGTCACTGAAAATAGAACACATCTGTTTTTTTACCGTCTATGAACTAAACCATAAACATGAAATCCTGACTCCTATGTTTGTATAAGAAAGGTATTTCTACAAAGTTGCCCATGGCAATGTTATTTTTAATTGGAAAAACACTGTAAACAACCTAAATGTACAAAAATAAGAGAATGGTTAAATAAACCACGAGAGGGATCTATGAAGTATAATTTTGTACTCTACTCTTCAGTAATATTTTAAAATATATTTTAGTCAGCTTGGAAAAGGTCTATGAAAGATGAAAACACAAAGACTCTGAACCGAGTAAACTATGATCCAAATTAATCAGAACTGTGTATTAATATATGAACAGGAAAAGGTCTGTCAGGGTCTTAGGAGTGTAGGTTAATTTTGTTTTATTCTTTATTCTTTTTAGTAATTGTCACATGTATTCGAATTAACAGGCGGTGATCCACGTCTTTCTGGTCCTGTCTATTCTTTTTTTAAAATGTTTATTTATTTTTGAGAGAGAGAGAGAGAGAGAGAGAGAGAGAGAGAGTGTCAGAGTGTGAGCAGGGAAGGGGCAGAGAGAGAGACACACACAGAATCCGAAGCAGGCTTCAGGCTCTGAGCTGTCAGCACAGAGGCCAACATGGGGCTTGAACTCACGAACTGTGAGATCATGACCTGAGACAAAGTCAGACGTTTAACTGACTGAGCCACCCAGGCACCCCTGGTACTGTTTATTCTTGATTCCAACTCTGTTAGGTCCGGGGCAGTTACCCAGATTGTGGATTCCAGAGAATCCACTGTTCTCTGCAAGGACTGCCAGACTGGCTTCTGGCTGAGGCCAAGCAAATGCTCAGAGACCAGGGTGGGACACCAGGGGGCACCCTGCCTCTGGCCCACAAGAATGACCCCCACACAAACCACCTAGAACACAATCACCATCTACTGTGAGGCTGATGTAGGTGGCTCCTTGGCTGCCAGGGTCAGCCCTCAGAGACCCTGTGGCAGGGAAGGGCACTGAAGATGGTGGGTAGTCCTGAGGTGGCTGGGTGAGGAATGAAGCTCAGAGGTGGTCATTCCATGGCGTCCCATGTGGCACTCAGTCCTGGGCCTCTTTCATGGTTTTTTGTTTTTTGGTTTTTTTTTTTGCCATTGCCATGAACTACCTACTTATTTATTTACATTTTTCTTTAAATTGGGGTTTAAAAAAACCCAAATGAATCTATTTTTAAAAATAAACCCCCAAAACTGAAAAGCCAGCAATACTTATCTCAAAAAAAAACAAACAAAAAAAAAACAAAAAGAAAAAGGAACTTAAATAAAACACGACAGAACGCTATTAACATTCTACCTCAACAGTGTGGCCTATGGAATGCTTTGAGAAAGAGCTTGTTCCTTCTTTGTCAGAGAGAGGGATTAACAAATGCTGGAGAGGTGCTGAGCCTCACCAACTGCCTTTCTCCTTGACATCATCAGAGAGATTGAAAAAGAACTTCAAAGGGAACAGCCCCGAACGGTAGGCCGCATTCCTTAACGCTATGTACGGGTACCATGTCAATCTTCGACTGCCAATGAGACATGTATCCCACACTGGACAATGGGCAGAGGGGAAAGAAGGTAGGACTTGGAGTCTGAGCATCTGGGATTGAGTGATAGGGCCGAGCCATCCTCAGCGAGGTAGCTCTGAATAGTTACTTAATGTTTTTTCAAGTTTCAATGTCCTCATTGGCAAGACAGAATCACGACAGCTGACCTTCTTGTTCCACAGAGTTGGTGTGAGGCTTGGATATAATTTTGTGTGTGCTGTGGCTGGCACATGTGTGTGTGTGTGTGTGTGTGTGTGTGTGTGTGTGCATCTCTAATAAAAGAGCATATGGTTTGTAGTAATCCAAACGTGTATCTTGCAACTAATGGATTACTCCACAGGGATAGAATGCAGGTGCAATGCAAGGAAATACATTCCCACCAAAGATTCACAGAGTTCTGCACAATTCACAAACTACTTTCCCTACATTATTTAACTGATTGTCCCGACACTGCCACATAACCAGTCTAGGAAACCTAGCTGGATGGGTGACTGCATTAAGCCTTTAAAACAAACTCCAAACTCACTTTTCTCCTCCCTTTAACATCATTATCATTGATTATAATTCCATCATTGTAATCAGCCTAAAATAAATAAAACGTTGTGGCTTATTGGTGACACTAAGAATTATACCTACTTTGATTACTCTCATTATTATCATTGCTAGGATTATCAGAACTGTGACATACTGGACCTCTACCGGCTGCCAGGGAGTGTGCTAGGCACAGGACATTAGTATTTTATTTAATCCACATTAACCCAGATGTAGATACTGTGTTTACCCTCATTTTAATTATGAGAGAACTGCCCCTCAGAGGAGTTCAGTAACTTACCTGAGACCACACAGCTAGGAAATGGCAGAACGTAAATATACAGCAATGTGTACCTGTCAAAGCCTCTGGCTGTTCACACTCCGTGTTCCCCTACCACCATAAGAGGCAGGGGCTGCACAAGCCCTCAGGGAGGATCCCTGCCATCAGGGACCTAGGGGGCCCAAAGCACAGAAAGGGCCCTGGGCAGGTCCAAAGATAAGGGGACAAATAGGTGGGCAAATGCTGAGCAGCACAAGGAGGGGCAAATGGAGCTAACCACAGAGAGGGGAGAATCTTCCGCTCCAACCAGCTGATCCAAACAGGCCAAATCGCATCCTGGGCAATTTTCCAGGCAGCCTTCAGAGAGTCACCCAGCCTGAGAAGCCAGCCAATTATGCCTGATCACTCTCTGCTGCTCTGTCCTTACTAAAGACAAGTCCAGACTGGCCCAATGTAGACAAATGAACAGTTCTATTATCTCTGAAAGGCGATCTAATTCCCTTCAAATTTAAAAGTCTCCACAGTTTCCTAACAGGCCTCAGTGGGGCTCATGTAGAAATTAATAAGTTCACGGTGTGCCCAGCTTGCTTTCATTATCGTTTTTTTGCCATGCAATGGACAGGATTTTCATTATTACTCAAGGATTTTTCTGGATCTGATTCTCTAAGAAGGTCATGTCCACCGGGCCCAGACACTGGGGTGAGAACTGAGTTAGGTCTAATGGATTTGACTGACGTCTGAGAGAGGATGATTCACTGACTGAGGGTTGATGACACCTCTAGTACTCAGTGGGCGCAGGGATCGAAAGGCAACATCACTGGGAAAAAGAACTCGGAGAAAGTGGTGAGAAGTCCTGGGCTCCAGTCCCAGCCCCATGGCTGGCCTGCCCTGAGATGCTTGGGATCTCTCTGAGTTGGGTTATCGTGCTATGAAATGGGCACAGAAGAGGATATGGAAAAAAACCCCTTAAATTTATTAAGCTTCTATTATACCTCGAATCACTGCAACATTCATCATAGATATTCTTTAAATTTAATCAAAACAACAACCTTGGAAAGCTTCTATTATTTTACAGATGAAGATGGTGAGGCTATTGTTACTGGTGATTGCACCACATCATCTAAATCACACCATTAGAAAAAGCCATAAAGGGGCCAGGGAATGAGACTACAGTGGTAAGAATAGGACTGCAGACTCATACGACTATTCTGGAAAGGAATTTAACATGTTTCCAGAACTTTAAAATGTTTGACCTATTAATTCCAATTCTGGAAATCCATCCAAATGATAGAATCAGAAATGCAGACAATTATAATAAAAAAGAATTATAACAGATTATTTGCTTATCACCTCATACCCGTCAGAATGTTTATCTTCAAAAAGATGAGAGATAAAATGTTGGCGAGGATGCAGAGAAAGGAAACCTTTGTGTACTGTTGGTGGGAATGTAAACTGGTACAGCCACTATGGAAAACAGTATGGAGGATCCTCAAAAAATTACAAACATAAATACCATATGATCCAGCAATCCTACTTCTGTATATACATCCAAAGGAAATAAAATCAGGATTTCAAAGAGATATCTGCATCCCTATGTTCATTGCAGTATAACTCACAATAGCCAAGATATGGAAAACAACCTAAGTGTCTGTCAACGGATAAACTGATAAATGTATAAAGAAGAAAATTGATAAGTGTATAAATAATACTCCGTTATTAGTATTATTCAGCCATGAGAGAAGAAATTCCTGCATTTGTGACAACATAGATGGACCCTGAGGACATTATGGTCAGTGAAATTAGCCAGACATAGAAGACAAATACTGCATGATCTCACTTATATATAGAATCTGTATGTGGAATCACTTGTATCACAAATATGATATCACTTATATGTAGATTCCCTTATATATGGAATCAGCTTTAAAAAGTCAAACTCAGAAACAGGGAGTAAATGGTAGTTACCAGGCACTGGGCATGGGGAAAATAAGGAGGTGTTGCCAAAGGGTAGAAAATTTCAGTTACAAGACAAATAAGTTTTGGGGATCTAATGTACAGCATGATGATTATAGTTAACAACATTGTTTTATAGCCTTGAAAATTGCTAAGAGAATAGATCTTACATGTTCTCACCACAAAAAGGAAATTGTAATTATTTGAGGTGATGGAGATGTTAGATAACACTATGGCAATAATCATTTTTCCAATATAGATGTTTATCAAATCAATGCATTGTACACCTTAAACTTAGACAATGTTGTATGTCAACTGTAACTCAATGAAGCTAGAAAAAAAAAAAAAAGAATGGTAAGCTACAGAATATTCATTGAGAAGGACATCACACAGCCATTTAATCAGTTGCAGAATTAATATTTAATGAAATGGTATATTTTCATTAGTTTAGTGGGAAAAATAAGTTGTTAGTAATTGTAATACGAGGAGAGATCACAATTTTTGGAGAAAAAAAGAATAGAAAAATGACTGGAAGGAAATACACTAAAATGTTAACAGAGGCTCTCTCTGGGGGTAAGAAAACATATTTTTCACACCTTTTTGTGTTTTACTATATTTTTCACATTTTCCACAATCAACACTTATTGTAATAATCAGGAAATATGCAGGAAAAGCTATTCTATGTCCCTGAATTTGCATTTATATGCAAAATGCAATGATGACTTCTAGTTAAGTGAGTGATATTTTATGTAGATTTTTCTAAATTTTTTTTTCAAGGAGGGAAATCACAAAAGAAATGAGACAGAGCAAAAATGTTATGGATGGAACCATCTCCCAGCAAGCTTATGGCTCACCTCACAGGCTAAATTGGAAATAAAGACCAGTGGGAAAGGGGTGGAAAACTGACAATGCACAAACAGTTGATAAGGGGGGACTAAAAGCTACAGTTGACTTCAAGAACTGATGGAGCTGGCAGATATGAATTTTTCAATTTTATGAGAATGATAGGGATCTGAAATAAATCTTCAGTATTTTCTTTTTAAGATAAATGTTTTAAAATAAACGTCTGCAGCATGGATGGATGGTGAGTGCCTGTGTCCTGTCTTAGAGCTGATCATAAATAACACTGAGAAAAATAGCTTTGACCATTCCAAAAAGCACCTTTATTTTTTACTCTGAAGAGCTTGGAAGATTATATTTTGATGCATTAAGCTAGATTTTTTTATGCAGCTGCAAATATCAAAGAGCAGAGAAATTTTCTTCAGATGGGAATAACTACTCAGGGCTTGGCTTAGAAGCAAATCTTAGTTTCAAGATGTGCCTGAAAACCAGTGGGCATATCAGATGGTCAGAATACAAATTCAAGTTTGACCGATTTATGGTTTATGAAACACTTTGGTGAATCTTCAGGGGAAGTTATTAATTGTCCTGCAGTCCCATAAACCAAGCAAGAGAAGTAATCTTTTGTAAATCCAAACTTCCAAATATCAGATTTGCTTAAACTGTGCCCCCCTCCCCATTTTAGTCTGTACCTTAAAGAGCTTATAACTTTATGGTAGAACAGTTTATTCAACAACTTCAGTTTCCTAGTTCACTATTACAGGAGAACAGGGCTTCATTGAGGGTAGACATAATAAAGAATCAGACACATCCCTCATCTTTTAAAATGTTAGACGCACTACACTAAAGTAACTTACTTTTACTTCCTGCTTCATGCGTCACTGGTTTTTTCTGTCATGTTTCAAAGAAGAGTCACACACTTGAAAGGAAAGGCGAATGAGAGGACCTGCTTGGTGGAAAGACCTATGCACACAGGCTGCAGAGAAGGCTGAGGGAAGCCAGGAGCACTTGCTCAGCCTAGAGAGGGAAGCCATGACTCAGCTTTGCATTTCCTATCTGGTTCATCAAGATAAACCAGAATCCTGCCTTCTTACACTAAATCTCCCAATTTTTAAATATTGTCTCCATTTTGTTAAGCACACAGTGCATTCCAAACCAAACATTTCCATAACCCAAACTAGTGCTTGTTTTAAAGTCTCATTTCTAGGAGGTTAAGAATTGCTGATTCACCCCGATATCATCTAATTATATCCAAGAAGGGGATGCTTTGGAATAGTCTCAGGCTGGCAAAGAAGGTCTGGGAAAGATAACTCCTCTTTTGTGGAAAAGACAGCATGGGATTCACACTTCCGAGTGGAATTTGGTTGAGCTGGAAACTTTGAGGATGGCTGGAAGATGTAAGGAAATATCCCCACTCTAAAACACCATGCAAGTCACAGTTAGGTGCCCTTGGTGGTAATCAGTCTAACATGAAATAAAGATAAAGCTTCTTCTGAGAGTCAAGAGTATCTCCCCGATGCTCCGTAAGAATACTTATGGGTTTATCTTCACATAACGCTGAATTTCCCCCATTGAACCCACCCCCTCACTCCTTACTTTACAATGTTCTGGAATGAAAAAGGGGCCTTCATAGAGCTTATCTCTTAGAAGTGTGAAAGAGCCATTTTTTTCTGCCCAAGTAGCTCATAATGTAGCAGACAAACTGTCAGAAAAAAATAGACTTCATCATGGTGAAAACCTCAGCCTGGCACCCATCTATCATAAAGCAATCTTCTAGAAATCTTGAAAACCTTCGTTAAATTTCCTGTCTTTCTCCTGACAGTGATAAAATGTTAACAATATTACTCATGATGCAGGCATCTTCAGAAATTTTTTGCCCATTCCCTCCTGCCCCTACCATCAGCCATCCCCTTCTCTTTGCCAGAGTCTGTGGAAATGTGAGACATAACCATATTCTTCACACACTGGTCCAGAGAGCTGGTCCTTACAGGAGGTTAGAGAAGGAAGTAGTCATTATCTTGATGATAATGAGAAGACTCTCTAGCCACAAGCTGCAGAGGGCAAAATGGGCAAAATGGTCTTTTGATTCCTCTGCCAAAAGCCACACCCACTGTGAATCTCAAGGGCACAGCCCTCTCCTATCGTTAGCAAATATTTCTTGGTCCTTTTTTTCTTTCCCTCTTCTCTTGCCAAGCTACCAAGCTGCAATTCTTCACCTGTCCATGATATATGGGTAGTGGGGACAATGGGTCACACACTTAATCTGTCGATAGGTCATCTTTCAAGAGGGAAAATTCCCCTATGGACCTTACTAGCCCGGCTTTTCCAACTCCAGAGGCCACTTCAGCAATATACCATCACTCAGAAGAAGAAATAAGGGTCTTGCACTGGAGGCAATACCAAAGGAAAAAACCATAAATCAGAAATCAGAACCACACCAGAAGTCAGA
This sequence comes from Acinonyx jubatus, assembly GCF_027475565.1. NCBI lineage: Eukaryota > Metazoa > Chordata > Mammalia > Carnivora > Felidae > Acinonyx > Acinonyx jubatus. Next base: position 121,272,103 of record NC_069384.1, read on the forward strand.
AGAGGCACAGAGCTTTGAAATCACAGACTGATCACGAAGAGATGCACAGAGGGTGACAAGAGCTACAGACAGCCTGAGTCTCAGCTCCATGGAGGCTTCCTGACATGTTTAAAAGAGGGCTAAGTGCAACCATAATAAGCCATCATCTCACCTGCAAAAGGAACTGGTGCATCTTTATCCAGGGCTACAAGTGGTGGGTCCAAAATCACTGTGTCGTTGTTCTCAGTTATGACTCCGTGATATGAGGTCTCGATCCATGGCTTGTGCTTGTTGACTAGAACACAATGGAAACAAAGATTGACTTTTAAGATCACCACTTGAAGAGCTCATCCATAATGATATTATTAATAGGGCACATTTGTCCAATCATATGCTCTCATCCAACAACCGCATGAGAGACAAAGAGCACGATGGTCCCATTTTACACCTAAGGAACCTTCAGAGACGCGAGGTTCAGAGAGAAGTTCAATGAGGCACACAGAAAGTTGGGCAGCAGATTTTTGGGCTCCAAGACCAGGGATCTTTCACTTGACCCAAAACCAACTATTTCTATTCCTGGATGCCCAGTGTAGATAGCTACTGTTTAAAAACTGACTGAAAGCTTTAATTCTCCAATGCTACCATCTATTAATAGATGTTTCAGGGTTAATATTATCAATCAGTGAACTAGCAGGTCATGGCTGTGTGCTGGAATTTCTGACCTCATCCTAATCTATCATTACAAATTGTTACTGCATTTTATATACATACATATCTGTATATGTACCAACATATGTGTAAAGATACAACAGACATTTGAATGCTTTCTTATCACTTAAAAACTGTGTCTATCTTAATGGTCTAAATTGCCTAAGTAGTTTAAGTTGCTCTTTAGTAATTTTACCAGGTGAATAACATATTATTTAATGGAAAATTAACACACGTCAAATACATGCTACTGGTTGAATTATGGCCCTGAAAAAAAAAGAGGTTAGAGTCCTAACCTCCAGTACCTTGGAAAGTGACCTTATGTGGAGAGAGGGTCTTTATAGGGGTAATCAAGTTAAAGTGAGGTCATTTGGGCAGGACTTAATCCAAAATGAATGGTGCCTTATAAAAAGGGGAAATTTGGACACAGAGACAGACATGCATACATGTGAGTGCAATGTGTTCTGTTGCCACCAGCCAAGAAACTACCAGAAGCCAGAAGAGACACTTGGGACAGATCTATCCCTTGTACTTTCAGAGCAAGCCTGGTCCTGCCAACAACTTGATTTCAGACTTCTGGCCTCCAGAACTGTGAGACAGTAAATTTCTGTTGTTCTAAGCCATAAAGTTAGTAGCACTTTCTTAAGGCAGGCCTAGCAAAGGAATACAAGATACTTATGGTTAACAGCCATACATAAAGGGCCGAGAATTTGAATAAGACTTGAGCTAGGGTTGGTGTAATATTCCTGTGTGAATACCCCAAGTCTGTCAATTCCATCTCCTTTTTTGGTTCTGGCCCTGCCATCACCTCTCTGCATGCCTGTAGTGGCCTTCTGACTGATCTTCCAGTAAGAAGTCCTATCCCACTCCAATTCATCCTCTACTATGGCATTAAGAATAATATCCTGAAACATTAATCTGATTCCTCAACTGTGATCTTCTTGGTTTGTCCTTTATTCCCCTACATACACTCACACAAGTCTGAGGGCAGGGTAGGTGCTTAAGAAGCAAAATAACAGGTTAGAGGGAACCCTAGAATAATCAAAGTTGTCCTGATGCCAATCCTCACACCCTGCTTCACAGTTTGAATGATGCTGTCACATGCGTAACGCTCCCCACAGGGACCTAAGAGGTAGGTGTGATCATTATGAAAATGATGAAGAACTTCTTTCACAAGGTGTGACTTTCCCAAGATGGCCACAGGCTTGAAAACTAACAATTGGGAAGACCAACAATTCTCTCATATGTGGTGAGATCCAAAAACACATACATGTGTACATAAACATATTCATATTATAATACAAAGTCAGGCACATTATAATATATAACACACATTAAAATATATGTATACATATCATAGTGTATGATTTTCAGTAGTTACCGCAAAGCAAGAGCTTATAAAATTGAAAACAGCTCTGTTGCAGTGGCTCCTGTCCGCTTTCCACCCCATCATGCTTCAAAAGGTCAGCTAAGAGATGCTCTAGGATAGCTGGTAGACTCAACCTGGCCACCATTTTGCTCCTTCTCACTCATTTCACAGCAATCATGAACTAACCAAGAGGCAGTTTAGTGGAGCAGCGACATATGCCTGTTCTTCTCAGGTCTTGGCTCCTGAGAGCTATTTCTGTGGATTGGATCATGCCCAGGTCAGAGAGCGGCTCTGCCCACTGTGGGTCTGAATGGGACAGCAGGCTCCTCCATGCTTACATGCTGGCATTCGAACCAGTTCTTCATTATGGACCCTGGAAGAATTACGGCCCCCCAGGGTTGTCCCTGCGCGCCTTTGCTCTTTTATTAGCCATCAACACAAACGCAATGTAAATAATTTGCAGCTGTTGGGAGAAACAATTAATCTTTTTTCCCCTTTAATTAAACCTAGGGGCTATTCATGAGAAATGTGGATAGAGGATATGCCATAAGCTCATCCAGTGTTTCAGATTCACTGTGCCACTTGACTCGATGGCAGACAATGGAATCTAGAGCCAGTTGCTAGATTGCTGGGTTTCAGGCCTGGCTTAGCCACCTCGGGGCCACTTCTGTGTGAGTCAGTTGGCCACTCAGAGTGTCAACTCCCTGAACTGTAAAATGGGGAAAACGACTCCACTCACAGGGTTGTCATGTTATTCAGACGCCCTGGGCTGGACACACAGCCCCTGACCTTTGATTACTCAGACTTACCACCCTCATCTCACAGAGCCCCTGACCTTTCATTAGTCAGACTGACCACTACTCTCTGAGCAGTGACAGTGTCAGCAGGGAGGGGATTTATAGACCTTATAGTTGAGGTTTCCCATCATGAGTGGGGATGGGTTTATTTCCTTTTATCCATAGGCCTGCCGTCCTTTTCTCCTCTCATCACTAGTTGTGTACCTATCACATATTAGGCATTTTACATACATTCATTAATCCTCATCACAACCCCATAATATAAGACTTTATAGCTCATTTTGCAGGTGAGGAACTGAAGCTCAGAGGGGCTTAAATGTTCCCTTTTTGAAAAATAAGAGTGTTAACATCCCTACAATTTCCACATTTTTCTTCCACCTTCTAACTTCCTTCAAATCTTTCTTGACTTTCTCGTTGTCAAGGTTGACAAACATTTGCATTTTCATGTGTAAGCTAAATTAAATCTTCTTTGCTTTGTCTATAGATCACATCCTCAGGGCTGCACACCAATAACTTAAATTTGCATGATTTTGACTATGAGGCTTTTGTTCACGGCTGAGCTGAGTGTTATGCAAGGATTGCTTTCCCTTCTTAATGGTTTAACTGTCATTCCACGGATGACGTTCCTTGTACCCAGACTGACTGGACTCTTGATAGTTTCATGCCATCAGATAACCAAATCATACTCTATTTTAACTTGCATCATATTTGAAACCATCCTCCTTTGTATATTCTTTGTTTTATGAACATAAAGGTTATCTTTTTTCATGCTATTGAATTATGAAACACAGGACCTTTTCCCCACATCCCAACCATATTACAGCTTTTTAATCATTCTATCTAATACTCATCATCCCTCATTTGCAAAATGGAGATACTTACTTCATAAGAATGTTGTAAAAATTGTATGAGATCATTTAGGCAAATCTAGTATCTCTGACATGAATAGGCGTTCAAATATTAAGTTCCCCTAAGCCCATCTCACACTTCTAAGGGGCTAAAGTGTAGCTTTGCACTCACAGAGATATTTAGCCCAACTCCATTCATTCAACAAATATTTATGGGTCACCTAAAAATATGCAAGAACAGCTTAAGCACGGGGTGGGGGAGGTAAATTGGGGAAGAGTCCCTGAATAAAACACTTGACAAAATTCAGCATCCATTTATAATCAGAACAATCAGTAAATAGGGAATAGAAGGGAACTTCCTCAATCTGATAAAGAACTTTTGTAGAAAACCAAAGCTAACATCGTGCTTTATGGTTAAAGAGTAAATGCTCCCCTCCCAAGAGCAGAAAGAATACACAAGGATGTCCACTCTTACCTTGTACTGTACTATGCACATTGTACTGGAGGTTCTAACCCATTCAATAAGACAAGGAGAAAAATGAGATTGGAAATTAAAAAGTAAAATTGTCTTTACTTGCAGAGAACATGATCCTCAATGAAGCAAATTCTATGGAATCTATGAAAATGTTACTAGAACTAATAAGTGAGTTTAGGAAAATCACTGTATAATAAGTAAATACATAAAAAAGCAATTATATTTTTATGTACTAGCAGTAAACTATTGAAAATTTAAATAAAAGAGTTCCCATTTCTCCACATCCTCTCCAGCATCTATAGTGTCCTGATTTGTTCATTTTAGCCACTCTGACTGGCGTGAGGTGGTATCTCAGTGTGGTTTTGATTTGTACTTCCCTGATGTTTATAGCAGCACTTTCAACAATAGCCAAATTATGGAAAGAGCCTAAATGCCCATCAACTGATGAATGGATAAAGAAATTGTGGTTTATATACACAATGGACTACTACTTGGCAATGAGAAAGAATGAAATATTCTCTTTGGAGCAACGTGGATGGAACTGGAGAGTGTTATACTATGTGAAATAAGTCACACAGAGAAAGACAGATACCGTATGTTTTCACTCTTATGTGGATCCTGAGAAACTTAACAGAAGACCATGGGGGAGGGGAAGGAAAAAAAAAAGAGAGGGAGAGAGCCAAACCATAAGAGACTCTTAAAAACTGAGAATAAAGTGAGGGTTGATGGGAGGTGGGAGGGGGGGGAGGGTGAGTGATGGGCATTGAGGAGGGCACTTGTTGGAATGAGCACTGGGTGTAGTATGGAAACCAATTTGACAATAAATTCCATATAAAATAAAATAAAGAAAATTTAAATAAAAAATACTAATATGATAACATCAACAACCAACAGATACTTAGGAATAACTTTCAAAAAATACATGTAGGATCTGCACACACAAGATGCCTAGATATTGCTTAAAGAATTTAAAGAACACCCAGGGGTGCCTGGGTGGCTCAGTCGGTTGAGCGTCCGACTTTGACTCAGGTCATGATCTCATGGTCCATGAGTTCAAGCCCCTCATCAGGCTCTGTGCTGACAGTTCAGAGCCTGGAGCTTGCTTTGCATTCTGTGTCTCCCTCTCTCTCTGCCCCTCTCCAGTTTGCGCTCTGTCTCTATCAAAAAATGAATAAATGTTAAAAAAAAAGAATTTAAAGAACACCTGGAGCAGTCTTAATGGAGACAGTGTTCATGGTTCAGTAGACTCAATATAATTAAACATAAATTTTACCCTAATTGATCAATGCACCCCAAATCAAAATAATAGGATTTTTAAGGGATAAGCTAATTCTAAAATTTATATGAAAATTTAAATAACTGATATAGCCAAAACAATTTTGAAAAAGAAGGGCAAAGTTGGAGGACTCACACTACTCGATTTTAAAACTTATTATAAAGTTTCTCTAATCAAGTAGTATGGTATTAACATAAGATAGACCTACAGATCAACATAAAAAAAAATTAAGAGTGCAGAAATAGACATACATGTGGTCAATTAATTTCTGACAAATTTTCTTTCCAAGAAAATTCAATGAAGAATGGTCTTTCGTTTACGATTCTGGAAAAATTGGATATCCATATTAAAAAAAAAGAAGAACTTCAATTCTACTGTACATGATACACAGAAATTATCTCTAAATGGATCATGGTCCTAAATGTAGGACTTAAAATTATGAAACTTTTAAAAGAGAGCATAAAAGAAAAGCTCAGTGTCCTTGGGTTAGGCAAAGATTTATTACAAGGGACAAAAAGAGCACTGAATAAAAATAAAACTGATACATCAAACTTTACAAAAATTATACATTTATATTCTTTACTCTTCAGAAAATATTTTTTTGAAGCCATAGACTGTGAGGTAATATTTGAGAGACATATCTCACAAAGGACTTGTATCCACAAGCATATAAAGAACTCTTATAACTCAATAATGTGAAAAATAATCTGTAAAAAAAAAAAAGGCAAAAATTTGAACACACCTGTCACCTGAGGAGATAAGAACATGAAAGGATGCTCAACATTAGTAGTTATCAAGGATGTGTAAGTTAAAGCCACAATTGGATGTCACCATACCACCACCTGAATGTTTAAAATAAGAGTGACAATACCAAGTTCTAATGAAGATGTGAAACAGTTGAAACTCTCATACACTGCTGGTATGAACGTAAAATAATACAGTTACTTGGGAAAATAGTTTAGCAATTTCTTATAAAATGACTCAGCAATTCCATTCCTAGGATCTACCCAAGAGAAATGAAAACATAAATTATCCAAAAAGACTTATATGCAAATGTTCAGAGAAACTGTATTCAGAATAGTGCCAAACTGGAAAATAAAATGGCCATCAACTAGTGAATGGATAAACAAATTGCAGTGTTTCTATATAATAGACTCAGCACTAAAAAGAAATCAACTACTGATCCATACAAGAAAATGACTGAATATCCAAAGCACTTCTCTGGTGAAATGAAGTGAAAGAAGCCAGACACAAAAGACTACATGCTATTTGATGCCATTCATATGACAGTCTAGAAAATGCCAAAATATAAGGACAGATTATGGGTCAGCAGTTGCCAGGGTCTGGGGATGGGGTAGGGTTTGCTTCTACAGGGGACACAAGGGAAGTTCTAAATGATGGTACTGTTCTGTATCTTGATTGTTGTGGTGGTTATATTTCTGCATGCCTTTGGCAAAATTTAGCAATCTGCACATTTTAAAAGGTTGGATTTTATTATATGTATATTATACATGTAATTTATAATGTGGTGTTAAATATGTGGTAAGAACAAACTTCTTACCATCAAGGGACCCTCAGACTGGAGAGAGACCTATGATAACCAGTATGGTAAGAGATAGAGAAGCAAAGGAAAAGCAGAGTGCTATAGAAAAAGAGAGGAGAAGCACTAATCCAGCCATGGTAATCCAGAATTACTTCCTAAAGACAGTAGAATCAAAGTCATAGGTAGTACGAATTAAGCAGGGATAAAGGATGTGGGAGTCACAGGCAGAGAAACCTGCCTGGGCAAAGACCAATGGTAAAAGCACCTGGTGCACCATAGGGGAACTGTAAATAGTTAGGTTTAGCTGAGAACAAAGTCTGAGGGGCAAGTCCAGCCAAGAGTCTGGACTGACAGATAGTATCTACATCACTCGGGGTTTATTGGCATGTACAGATTCTTCCAGAAGCCACTTCCAAATGCTGCATTCATGGGATACCAGAGAACCATCTTCTTTCCAGAAAGAAGCAATAGCTATTGATGCTTGTGCCTTGGCTGTTGTTCTTTACGCAATCTGTTCCCTCCCCTGACAACAGTTCTGCTTTTTTGTTCCAATAGACTGAGGCCAGTCAGCTCACACTTTACTCCCTTTGGATGTAACTTCAGAGGAACTGACTTTTTATCAGTTCTTCATAAGATAACATCCCTGTTTGCAACACGACTCTTTCTGAGGCTGAACTCTGTCATATCATGCCCCCTTAGGACTGCTTCTTGCCTCTGTCTTGCCTCTTTCCCATGCTGTTTCAGCATCTGGAAAAATGCCTGTGTCTTTGCACTCATACAGAGGAAACACCAGTGTGATATTTCTGCTCCATTTACAGAGAAATTAGGTCTTGCCACCCAATGCGTCTTTAACTAGAGTGCAGATGCATTCTCAGGAGCACTCCTTGCCTCCCTCTCCTTGCTTCCACCTCTGAAAAAGTGCATTAACACTCAATCCAAGCAGCAGGACCAAGCAGCTGTTGATTTATCCTTTGAATCTTTCTATTCTCATCCTAAAGTTGACCCTCAGAACCCCAATGCTTCCCTCTGTTAGTAAAATAAAAACACTATACTGATTACAAAGTGCTCTAGAGAAGTTAACTTATATCCCAGGTCATTCTTGTAGTCAGGCTGGTCTTTTGCCTGTGATGTGCAACTTCCCCTTTCTGACTAGGTGCCCTGGTAGAGGTGTTTAGAAAGAGTGGATATCCATCCCAATGGGAAATCAATGAGTGGGGTAGGCTGGGCCAACTGGTTGGACCTTTCAACTTTTATTTAGGAGGCAGGCTCAGAACCTATAATTTATTTGGTGTTAGACACTTGAGATAAAAGTTCATGTGGAGTTGGGGCTTGTATTCATGTAATGATCACTCAAAGTTTAGGGGGAGCTGAGAAGCCATTAAAATGAGAGAAAGCTACCAGGAGACAGGATTTGGGAGCCAAGAAGCAGAGAGAAGAGAAGCACCCTAAGCAGCTGTAGGAAGTACAGAGTTTGGCCGCCCACTCTGGTTTTCCAGTAGATGTCCTGTTCAGCCTGCTGTGGAGTGGTTGAGGTTGCCAACTGGACTCATTGGCTTGCTGTGGGGGGTCTGAAGTTGTCAAATGAAACCTTTCAATTTTTCTGCCAAGGCACCAATTTTTTTTTTTTTTTTTTGTATTTGTAATAGTTTGAGCCAGGTATCTATTGTTATGATAAAATGATTCCTAATTATAATAATTGTAATAGCATTTTAAAAAGTGTTTTTATTCCTAATTCCAAAGTGTAGATAGGTCAGGGCCCCTGTCCAGGTGAGAGGTCAGCCTGCCTACAGGCAAATCAGACCCTTCACTTGCTTGCTTATGATCCATCAGTAGTAATCCTGCCTTCAACTAGCAGATCAGAGGAAGCTCCCCAAAGGTACCAGCTCCCTGATTACCCACATCTTTACCCTCATTGTGCCATCTACTCCTCGCCTCTTTCTTTCTCCTGACTCCTGCTTGTGCATCCTTCCAGATTCACCTCCAGCCCCACCTCCTCCAATTGTCCTCCTCTGCACCCACGTCACCCTGTACCAACTGATCTCATGCTACAAGTCCACTGCATTGCCATTAGCTGTTTCCCTACCCCTCTTTACTTGCCCTCTTCAGGGAAGAGTCATGATGATATCCACAGGCCCTAACACAGTGCCCAGCACATTGGTAAATGAGGTGAGCACACCTCTGCCTTGCTGGCACCTCCAATGCCTGAAGCAATTAGCAGCACTGTGCTTCCAATGAGCAGGTATTTCTACATCACCCAAATAGAAAGAGGGTGTGCCTCCCAAATCATAAGGTGACATTTGCCATCACTTAATTAGAGGCAATGAATCTTTCTTGCTAGAGGTACCAATTAGAGAGTTTTAAATACAAATCCCATGTGTGTGACTCATACATGCAAATATTCACAGAAGATGAGAGTTAAATTTCACTGCTTTAATTGGGTTTAAAAAGCATTTGAAAAGAAGATGACTGAGTTGTTAATCTGTAACTGCTTGATAGGTGCTTTCAGTGGGGGTAGCATGTTGCTTTCCTTCCCTCCCTATCTCCTTTCCTTATATCCATGGATCAATCCACTTACATACCATTCCTATTTTTTCTTCCTTCTATCTGTCATTTTCCACTCATGAATACTCATTTGTTTGGAGTGTGGGTTCTCTTAAAGTCCCTACTCCAGCCTGGGTACGAACCACATTCCATTATCCCATTGGGTAGTAGCATGTGAGCCAGGAGCAAAGCTAGGGAGAAATGTGCACTGGACGATTGTGTAATCTTACAAAAGTGAATTTTAGCTGTCTCTGAATAAGCCATCTGGACAAAGCCAACTGCCCAAAGTTTGCCCTAAGACAAAGTTCAAGAATGGGCATAAGGGGTACTGGGCTTCATGTCATAGTTCTGACACCATCTAACCAACAGGATGTCTTAGGCAAGTCTTTCCATCTTCCCAGACCTCGGCTCCCTCTCCTTTATAAAATGTAGGCAATACCAATTCCGCAGGGTTACTGGGAGGAAGACAAACGAGACCCAGGGTCAGAGCTGACTCAGTGACCAGCATGTTGTATGTCCACAGTGAAGTCCCTTTAATCCTGAAGCTCAACACCCACGGGCTGGGGTTAGGACCCACATGGGACCCAGTGTACCCCAGCTCGACAGTGTTCAAGTTACCCAATAAACCTATTGGTGGGCTATGGACCTAAGAGAATTCCCTAAGGGTATGGGGAAATTGGATTAAGTCTGTGAAGAAGACTGAGAGCCACTCAAAAGGATCCTTTGGAACAGGAAGAAGGGCAGGGGGAGGCAGGGATTGTGATAGTGTAATGTTCCCATTCAGCTGCTAGAGCCAACTCATTTTTCCACACAAAATGTCTTACCTTCCGAACAAAATGATTGCTACAGCTTTAATTTCCCAACAGTGCAGTATCTCATACTTGACTACTTTTTAAACATCTTTAACCCCTAAAACCAGCCCTTCACTTACTTTGCAGTTTATGCTACTAAATGTTAATTGTCTAAAACTCTTCCTGTAATTACCATTGCTCAACATAATCAGGAATTGCTACTATGTGACCGGCTCTATTGCTGTAATCTCATTAAATCCTTACAACCATCCCTGTGAGAGGAAAGCACAGACTCCATTTCATGGGTGAGGTTATGGAGGTTCTGAGTGCTTAAATCAGTCAAGTCAAGTGCTTAAATGGTCCCTAATGGAGGAACTGAGAGTCCCACCCCAACGGGTTATTCTTTCCCTTGTCCAGAGGTCAATGCAACAGCACATTTGTTTCCATCTCCTGTGGGTCCAGCCTTGGATCAAGTGCCCTGTGGGAGCACAAGGGGACAAAATAGCCAAGAATGAAATCGATGGCACAACAATCAGGGTTCTCCAGAGAAACAGAACCAATAGGGGCTAGAAAGACACAGATAAATACATGTACATATACATAACACGCGTATGTGTGTATACATTTCTGTATGTGTATATATGCATATATAAAAGGACTAGCTTGCATGATTATGGGGGCTGGCAAATCTGAAATCTATGGGGCAGGTCTGCAGGCTGAAAGCTCAGGCAGGAGTTGAGGCTACAGTCTTGACAAAGAATTTCTTCTTCTCTGGGAAAACTCAGTTTTTGCTCTTCAAGCCTTTTGACTGATTGTATGAGGTGCACCCATATTATTGAGGGTAATCTCCTTTACTTAAAACCAATTGATTGTAGATGTTAGCCACATTTCCAAAAAAACCTTCATAGCAACACCCAGATTACTGTTTCATTGAATAACTAGATACTATAACCTAGCCAAATAGACACAGAAAACTAACCATCACACTCACTGAATAATTTTTTAAAATGTTATATTCAAAAATGAGGGAAAGGATTTGATGTGACAGTGTAAATTCCTTTTAACATCAGATAGAAACACTATATTTTTGTTTCTCTACTGTCAAACTAATAAAACCTTTGTGGCTTATGATATCAACTTTGTTCCGGAGGATAGGAAATGTGTGATACATCTTTATTGCAAATTCCATTTCATGCCTTAGATCCCAAGATGTTCAGAACAATGAATGGCAATTATCTGGTTTAGAGTATATTCACTGCAAAATGCCCATCTGCTTCTCACTGCTTCCAAAAGAAAGCACTGGCAGGCCAATCTCACTTCTTATTTATGTGGACTAACTGGCTCCTTTCTGGGAAGTTGTGGGATATCGATAGCAGAGGACAGGGAAAAAGAAAAAAAAAGCCTCCCCTCCACCACTACCAAATACATGATCCTAATAAAGCTGTAAGCTAAATACCCTAGGTCACCCTCATGATCAGCCCTGAGTGGCAGGGTTTCAGACAAGGTTGTTCCATTTGCAATTAAATGTCTACAGTATCACCTGCTCAGCTCAGCTCAGGCACCAGTGACGCAGGGAAGTATTCACTGAGCCTCCCCTTTCCCTCCACCCATGAGGATGCACGCAAGACTGAATTATGTCTTTTTGTGCTCCCATAGCCCCATCCCTATCCTTAGCACAGTAAGCACTATACCGGGCTGTAAATATCCTTTGTGTCTTTCCTCTAGCCGATGGTGGGGAAAGATGCTGGGTTTTCCGTGTCTGTATCTCTAACCCTAGTACAGCAGTTCTAAAAGTACAGCCCAGGAACTCTTGGGTGTCCCTAAGACCCTTGAGGGTTCACAAAGTCAAAACTGTATTCATAAAAGTACTGAGATACTATTTGATTCCTTTGCTCTCATTCCCTATGGAATTTTCCAGAGGTTATATAACATGATACCACAACAGATTAAATGCAGAAGCAGTTGAGAGAATTCAGCTCTCTTCTATTAAGTCAGACAGTTGCAAAACTAGAAAACAATAGCACTCTCTTCACTATTTTTTTACTTTGGATAACATAGTTGTTTTTAAGAGAAAGTATTTTTGTCAATATCTTATGGGTTTATTATTATTTTAACTGCATCAATAAAAGCATATTTTAAATTGTATCAGCTGTAATTAATAATGTAATAAACTGCTATAGGCGTAATCCACAAAAACATGAACTCTTTGGGATTTTCAATGATATGAGTGTTAAAGTGTTTTGAGACCAAACAAATTTGCTCTATGACCTGGCAAAGGACTCACAGCATAATACTCTTTACGTAGGAAGAAAAAGAACAGACGTGAATGGAGAAGACAGAGGAGAGAGAGAAAAGGATATAGAGGAGAGGGAGAGAAAGAAAAGATATCTAAAGTTGTCAAGGCGAGATTCACATAATCCTTAGATTCAACTCAGTTGGAGGAAAGTTGATCAATATAGTGACAAGATCAGTCCTTTCTCTGGTTCTGGATGTGAAAGAAAAGCAACTGGTTGACTGAACTGCTTGCACACCAATTGTTGCTATACCAGGCAGAGAACAGAGCTTCAGATTCTTTTGGAAAAGCAAGAGAAGCATCTTCTCTTGCTGTATGAACTTGAGCGCATGCTGTCAAGAGAATAATTGTCTGAAATCACAGTCCTTATATCTCTTGCAACCTGGTTGGAGAAGCCGCCATAAAAAGAAACAAACTTCATAAATCATTCCTGCAAAAGGCATCAAAGGTTAAAAGCATCGTGATGAATTTCTGAAATAAATCTGTACTCTGAATTTTCAGAGTGTTTGAGAGGCAACCAGTGTGTCTCAAAAGAGAAATCATGATCTTAGCGATTTTAAAGGGTAACTCCACTGTTAAAAGTGTCAATTTCTCCTAGCGGTAAATAGAACAGGTATTTGCCAACTAGAAGAGTCTCCCAATGCTTACTTAAGGCATCCTTCCCAAAAGAGATGGGTGAGATCCCTGGTCTCCTGGGTGCTGTGGAAGCGGGGGAGCATGGCACATGGTGGGTAGTCAACACATGTGTGTTAAAAGCTCAATGAATGAATACGCTCTTTCTGCTTGTGTCAATTATCTGTATGAAGACCCCATGCACAATGTTGCTTCCCCAAATATAAATTCTCTTAACCAACGTTTCTGGTTTGGACATATTTACTTCTGAATAACGTTTGATCGATCAAGAGAATGCTGGTTTCCACATATACCAACACTACTTCTGGGGATAACTGAACAAGGAAGAAACAAGGAAAAGAAAAACAAAGAGAAAAGATGGACAAGGTCTATAAAGGAAATTGGCAGAAGATAAACAATGGCCTGGAGCAGTGCAGCATGTTATAAGAAGAATTACATGGAATTGAGTAGGTCACAGGAGGAAAAGTAACTCCTATCTTATGGAATCACATTGTCACAGGACATTTGGATGGGAAAGAAGACATGCATATTATCTGCAACAAAATACAAATGCACTACCAACGAACTGATTTAGGGTTGGGAGAGGCTAAAAGATTCTTAGGAACACAGAATGATAAATGGAATTAATTATGCAGAGCTCATTATATTGAATTTAAGATGGGTATCATGCCACTGATAGTGGATTATTTGGTGTCCTGTATATTAGCAAAAATTGAGACATTTATAAAAAGCTACATGTTAATTCTCAACATCATTGTCTCATTTTTTTTAATAAGGATTGATTGGATTTCTCAACAGTGATGCCTCCTCCCATTGGACATTTTTCCAGGAACTCACTCTACTTCACAAAGGACATGAGCAAGCCCTCCCTTGCTGCCCAGAGTCCTGGTCTCTTCTGAGGTCAGCAGAACATGTCAGTCCAGGCCCTCAAAAAAATGAAAACAAAAAACCAAGATGGGATTGAACATGCAAGGATTTTACAAGGGAAAATACTTGAATGAGGGAAAAGTGGAAAAGGGCCAGAGGAGGCTGGACATGATTTCAGACCTTAATGCAAGCTTAAGTCCCATGCAGGAGAAAAGAGAAGACTGGGTGAAGGAGTCTTATTCTGTCATGAAATCTAAGTGGAACTTGATAAAGCTGAGGCCCTAGGCCATCTTCAACTCAGAGCCAGCAGTCAAACAGATCCCATGTCTCCCAGGAGTAAGTTTGTCCCAGGATCCTCCAGTATCCCCACACTCCGTCATTGGCTGGAAACAGCCTATGGAAGGCATGGCCTCAGAGCTAAGATGTCTCAACACCTAGCAGCTGGGGCCCTCATTGATTGCCCTGTGGCTGGAAGTTTAGGAGACACTTTCTCATGACTGCCAGGCACACAGGGTGCCTGATCGTGCTCTCAGCCCCCACAGAGTGAACTTTAAAAAAAAATTCTCTCCTTTATTTATTCACTTAGTCATTCAATAACTTTATTTATTCATTCAATATATACTTACTTAGAAGCTATGATGTACAGAGCTCTATTCTAGGCATGAACAATGAAACTGAGGAGAAATATATTCCTAGAAATATCTGGGGTTTGTTGACATAGGTGAAATATAATTAGGACATCTTGGAACAAGTGGACAGAACCTCTCTTCTCATGTCCATGAGGGGCATGGGTAATCAATCCCACTGAGTACGGGCATGACCTCAGACTCTTTCCCAACACAATGTTTCTAGCAAACTCTATAAATCAATAAAAGCAAATCTAATCAATAAGATGAAACTCATTTGCCAACTCTCTGCTAGGAGAAGTAATGGATAATGAATGGGGGAGCTACAGAATGCAAAGAACATTATATACCCAGCCTATGTATCTATGCTGACAAGGTAGGACAAGACAAAGGTAAATAAGATTGTCTCCAGGAGGGTTGGTATTAAATCTGTTTTAAGAAAAGACAGAGAAAAAGCATGGATAAGAATATAAAATCAGCTTCTTACTCTTATATCTCAGGCCTAACAATTTTGGAAATTGTTTTTGAGACAGATCATAATCATAGTACAGTGAGCCTTCATGCCTCTGTCCCAGAATTTTGGAATCCCTTGACTTACTAGTTATTCCATGACTGTGAGAATCATTGATAATGGGCACTCAGCAAATGCATAATGAATTAGATTGAAGGTATGTTTGCATGGTGGTCATTTAGCTATTATCCTCTAGGGTTTTCCAATGCACAATGCAAAGAGAATTCCTAGGCATACTCAGGGTGCCCTAGACCCAGCCTCTGGCTTTGGAAGAAATCAAGGAATTAAGCTTTTGAGTCTGAGTTGCATGCTCTTTTCTTAAAGATGAGTCCCTGACCAGGTATAATTTATCATTCCCATTCAAATGTTCAGGAAACCCTCACCTCTGGCTGCCACTTGGGAACAGGAGGCAACTTCTGATTTCCTACCCAGGCCTGTTCCTCCCCTCAGAAAATGGTACCATTATTGCTATTCAAGCAAAAACCCCAGGAGGCACTTTGATTCCTGCCTTTCACCAACCAACAGTCCTTCTTTGTCCACACTAACCAATCAGCAGGTTCTGCCATTTCTATACCAACATAAGAGACTGTGGGACTTCTCTTCTCCCACCTGCCAATCTCCCATCCCCAGTCAATACCATCTCTTGATTAAATTCACAAAGAACCCTCCAACTTGCCTCCATGCTTTCACCCTTGTCCCCTACAATCCTTTTTCCACAGAGTTTCTAGAGTGATGATTTCAAAATGCAAATCTGATAATAAAGCAGGCCATGGGCATCTCTGCTTAGAGCCTCTCAAGGTTACCCACTACACTTAAGACAAAATTTGAACTTCTTCCTATAGTCTAGAAGATCCATTCCTGATTCATCTCCCACCTCTTTTCCTCACCCACTCTGCCCCAGCCACAGTGGTTTCCCTTTTGCTCCTCAGATTTACCAAGCTCAGCCCTAGCTTGAGGTATCTGTACTAGCTGTTCCCTCTGCCTGAACGCTTTTCCCACTATGAGATGACTAGTCCCTTCTCATCATTCAGCCCTCAGCTTAGACCTCAAATAAACCCTCCCAGAAGACCTCAAAATATCTTCTCACTGAAGTATCTTCTCACCGCCCAACTCATCCTATCACACCTTGATTCTTTGCATTACAATGATCACACCTGAAATTACCCTTTGTAACTCTTGACTTTTTCATGGTCTATCAGCCCCCTTTGGAATAGAAACCCTGAGAGTAGAGGCTTTATCTGTTTTGTCCATCACTGTTTCTCCACAGCTGAGACAGTGTTTGGCCCCATGGAAGGCACCAGTAAATACGTGCTGGGTCAGTAAATGAACTAGCACCCATCCTAACTATCAGTGGGATCAGAAAAATGTCTTTCTGACACCAGCCCCTTTCTTCTTGTAAATCCCTTCTTTAGCTCAGCTCAGCTCCCTCTGGGAAGCCCCATGTCCACCATGATGTTTCTCTCATCTCCCATGCTGCCATCACTCTCCTCTGTTCCTCCCTCCCTATTGTCCCCAAGGTACCAGTGATGGATCATGCTCAGACACTCTCCATTTCAAGGTTCCCATTTCCTGCAAAGAGAATCTGAGAACTTTCAAGGTCTTTTAGCCTCCAAAGGATGAGGCTCTCCAAGAAGGAATTCAGGGGTGAGGTAATGATTTTGAAATTGGTCTATTTGATTTACCTGTGCCTTGATTTGTTAATCTCACCCCTGCCCCGCCCTGGCCCCTGGCCCCACAAACACACACAGGTACACTCAGGCCCCATAGCTCTTTCCATAGCATCCATGGTCTGAGCTGGTGGAGACCAGTTAGCAGAGCCTACCTCAGCACTGTAGAGGGGAGCTCTCTGTTTACCACTGCTGGGCAGAATGCTGAAGCTCCAAGCCAGAGCTCTTGCCAAATTCCTACCACAGGTAGGTGACTCTAGCCCTAAGGAGTGACACAGTCAAAGGCAGAGCATCCCCATGCTTTTATTTAGGGTGATTTGTTTTTTTTAACTGCCTGGCAGCACCCTGTATTCACCGTGCCAATGAGTGCACCTGCTCCTCTACCCCCATGTCTTCATGAAACAGCCTCTGCCTACACAGTCTGAGCAACAGGGACCGGAAATGAAGCTGAGAGGAGCATACAGGGGACAAGGTGCCAGGACCTTTTCTCTCAACAGTGTAAGCTGGAACTTCATCTCCTCTTCTACAGGAGTTTAACAAGCCCCACACCGTGTTCTGGCATGCGATTCTAAAATCCTCACAAAGCAAGCTCTCTGAGACACTACATAAACCAGGCAGGCACCCAAGCTCCACAGCCAATGTGGCTCCAGTCACAGGTAGTTCAGGCCTCCTTTGGGAACATTTGAGCTGAAGTTAGTGCATGTGGGGACAAATCTTGGCTTCAGGGCCTGTCCCCAGGGCTTGTGCAAAACAGGCTCTCCGGAGGTATCTCTCGGATTCATGAAGCATTTATGTCTTGGAGATGTGGATTATGTCCAACTTGACTGAGTAAGGAATGGGAGAAAATGGGATTTCCTAAAGCATAAGGGAAGGGAACTAGCTGTAAAGCAAACCTGTGTGAAATGGGGGCTGCTTACTCAAGGGCGTTGAGGGAGAGGGAGGCAGTAGCTTCATCTCACAGAAAGTAACTTGCAAAATGGCTTCCACCCACAAATAAGACCAGGCTAATGGAATGTGAATGCCCACTGCCCATGTACACAGTGTAGTGCACAAGAAACAATTTCACTTAAGAAATATTTACTTAATGAGTAACTATGATAAGTGGGGAGGGGCTAGGCTAGGTGTTGGAGATACAGCACTACATAATTACACTAGTCATTTGGGTAAATGCTAAAAAAAAAAGAAAAAGTATAAGATGTTATGAGGATATATGTCAGAGGGAAGTGACCTATGGGAGGGTGCTGGGAGGGACCACCATTCAAAAGTGACATAGGTGGGGTGCCGGGGTGGCTCAGTCGGTTAAGTGTCCGACTTCAGCTCAGGTCGTGATCTCGTGGTCTGTGAGTTGGAGCCCTGCATCAGGCTCTGTGCTGACAGCTCAGAGCCTGGAGTCTGTTTCAGATTCTGTGTCTTTCTCTCTCTCTCTGCCCCTCCCCCACTCATGCTCTGTCTCTGTCTCTTAATAATAAATAAACATTAAAAAAAAAATTTTTAAAGTGACATAGGTAAACTGAGACCTGAAAGCTGAGAGGGATGGAAGGACATTCCACAAGAGAGAACAGCATGGGAAGAGACTCTGAGAGAGACCCGAGTGTGGTCCACTGGACAAAGAAGTTATAATGAATTAGTGTGTGTGATGGGGAGACAGGGGATGGCTTCATGCTCGGAGAAGCTCCCAACAACATAAGAAATTGAGAAAAGGATTCGGAATTCTAACTGTGTAACTGGGGAGCTCAGATACAGTTTTGCAGCAACTTCAGAGGAAGAGGAAGTCAATAATGAACCTACTTTTGCAGCCATTCAGGAGGTGGGGCTGGACCTCAGCCAGGTCTTGCATGATGAGCTAGGTAGGCAAAGAGATGAGGGAAGATCCAAACCTAGATATCCACCTCGACTCCTCCTTCTCCCATCTGTTAATCTGTCCTTTACCTTGTCTACATATCGTCCCTCCTATAAATGTCTCTTGGGTTTCTGCTTTCCATGCCCACTGCCCAGGCCAAGCCCCACCCCCCGTCACTGCCCGTGGAAGTGTTTGTGGCAATTGCCTCCAATCATCTCTCATATTGCACCCTCCAAGGCATCCTCGCTGCTGCAGGCAGAGTAGCCTCTAAAACACAATTTGGACCACACCTGTTCCCCTCCTTCCAGCAGCCCCCATCACCCTGGATATAAAGACCACACTCAGCCTGGCACACAGGCTTTTCACTTCATAATTCCACTTGCCTTTGGCCCCCACTTATTGCCTCGTCTCCTCTGACACCTTACGTTTCCTGGGTTTGCCTTGCTCTCTCTCCAGCCCTGACTTACACTTCTCACCCACCATTTTCTAGGGGCTCTTCCTATATGACCTTATTTTATGGGCCAAGAGTATCCCCAAGCCCCTTATTTTCAGCTGCAGCCACTCACAGTCTCTTCTGCACACGCTGATAGGCAAATTCTCCTGAATTTGATCTCCATCTGATCTTCTGAGGCCAAGCTGGTAAATGTCACCCAAGCACTTATTGAGCATGTGCTGTGTCTCCAGGCCCGTGTCTACCACCAAGAGAGGCACAGGGGCAGACACAGGCCTTGCATTCATCACAATCTTATGTCAGCGACATCACCACCAGGAAGGAGGCCCTTTTTAAGGAGGCGCAGGAGATGCTGTGTAAATAAAACTAGATCGGTATTGTATGCTTGACCCTACCGTTGCCATTCTTTTGTTGTCGTCATTAAAGTTGTCTATGGGTTCAGCCCCTATACTCTATGCTAGGGCTGAATCGTACCATGCTGTCACAAGTTGGATTTCCTAGGAAGCAGACTCTAAGACGGTGTAGTATGTAGGATGTTTCTTTAGGAGTGCCCTTGCTATCAACAGCTGTAGAAGAGAAGAGGATGCAGGAAGGGCAGTGGAGGAAGGGAAGCTGTGATGCTCTAGAGTTTGAAAGGCTCTTTCCAAGTTGTCCTGGGTTGGTCTCAGATGGATGAGCCTTTACACCCTTGAATTCATCAGTCCCTGGATGGGGTGCCCTCAGGAAGGGGGTTAACTTTGGGCAACATGCCCCCCTGCAGCCGCAGCAAGGCTGAAGGAGCTGACAGCTGAAAGCTGTTTCTGCCAAGAATTCTCCCAGCAGCTGGGGCAACTGGTACTTTATTGAAGGGGCGTTTAGGTGGCACATTGCAGGATTGACACACAGCCGCTTTCAAAGTTTCCCTTTGAAAACTTACGAGGACCCAAGATGTATATATCATCTCCATTTTACAGATGAGAAAATGAGTCATGGAGAGAGTATCATGTGCCCAAAGCTGCACAGCTGGATTTGAACTCAGTTCTGGTTTCACAGCTTCTGCTTGTGTTACTGTTAATGTTCATTCCTTCCAAGTAAGTGGGGAAGGATTTAACCGTGTGCCCTCACCTACCATAGCCTGAACACACAGTAGACCATGAGTACCTGCTCTTCGCGAAAATAACCGGGAGATCAAAAGGTGGAAGCAGTATGCTCAGGTCAGTCTGGGGGTGAAGGAGGGTGCCACCATGTGTACCCACTCACCTGTAACCACTTTGTTACTGGCACAGTGCCTCATCCTCGGCCACATCCAGGAGATGGCACCAAGGCTAGGTCTCGTGGATGAGGTTTTCTAACTTAACAAATAAAAATACAGGATACCCAGTTAAACTGGATGCTCAAATAGACAATCAATGACTGTTCTAATATTAAGTATGCCCATACAATATTTGGGACATGCTCCTACTAAAAAGTCATTTACTATTTAGCTGACATTCAAATTAGCCCTGTGCCCGGTATTGTATCTGGCAACCCTACTCAGGGTGAAGTGGAATCCCTATCCTCAGGATGACTTCAGTGACACAAAATTTCCTCAGGCCACTCTTTCTCAGTCTGAAATCCATTTTCCTGCACCCAAAGTTTCTCACTGCACCATTAAAGCTCATGTTTATTGTGCCAGCACCCCAGCGAGAGTGGACCCATGAGCTACACTTATTCACCCTCAGGACATTACTGAGAGCAGGTTTTGGGGAATGTGCACAAGAGAGCAGAGATGGAGACGAGGGATGGCCAGAAGTGGACACTAAGGGGGTGAAGGGCTCAGGATGAGAAGAAAAGGCTCATGGTGTGTGGGGCAGTCTCAAGAGCTTCTCCATTTATTTCAGTCATGCTCCGGGAGGAGAAGGTTCCAGTATTTTGGGATTGCTCAAAAGGCTCCTCTCTCTGGCTTGGAGGGTAACACTCCAGGTGCTCCCCCCACCCAATGCCTCCAATAAGCTCCTGCCTACCAGCAACCAGCTATACCCATGACCTGCATATGGGCTACTGAGTGGTGTAGTTCCCCCACATCTGGAAAAGACCCAGGTGTTGCAAACCTCCAGCTTCACACTTGGAGTGTCCTAGTCCTGTCATTGGCCTAGTACCTTCAGCTTCTTAGCTGCTCTGTGATGACGAGAAAGTATGCAGATAATCCGAAAATGTCACCACAAGTGACCCGAACTTCCTTTTCTCCCAGTTTTTGAGATAAGCCATTCCTTTTTATTATGTAGAGATTCATAAGAAAGCATAAGTGAATGCAACAGCTTAAATAGTTTTCTTTTAGGAGTTTGGCACTAAATACATTAAATAAATTCCCTTAGCCCTTGGACAAGAAGCCATTAGATATGGACTATTACTTGCATTATCATTACATTCGTGGGTCATTATGAAAAATAAAAGTTCTAATCAGCATGAACATTTATAAAGTACCATGATGGGAAATATGCCAGGCTGGGCTGTCTCAAATATCCAAACTAAACATAGTGAGTAATGACTGTGAACAAAAAAAGGTTGAACACAGAGAATCACTTGAACAAATCCCACTCAAAGTCATTAGCAACTAAAGGCTTTAGGAAAAAAGCAGAAGGCCACCTCCATCTCACCAGCTAAGTGAACTCCCTGAGCCCTCCTTAGGGCTCTGTGACAACAATCCTGTCTTTACCTTCCTCACCCTGTGACCAGCTGGAAGAGGAGGACTTTCTGTGGTCCTCACAAGGTTCTAGGCAGCCCCAGGTCCCTCAGAGGTAACCCAGGGGCCACAGTGGGCTCACAAAGAAGCAGCTCACAAACAGTGTGGTAGACCCTGTACCCCTGCTCTGATCCTGTCCTTTCCCACACAACTGTTTGCTTTTACCATGATCCTCTGAATAAGTACCAAATGACTCTGGAATGATCTTCATTTGCTTCCCCAGCACAGGATGATTTTAAAGTGACTGAGCTACCTGCTTGCCATGTTGCAGGGACCTTGTCACAGCTATGGGGAGTGTGGGTCAATCACGTGGGTAGACTTTGGAGCTGGCACCAGGGCTGGATCTTTGGCCACAGGCTGGATCAGATGTCACCCTGGAATGGCCAGAATCAGCAGGCAAAGGACAGCAAGAAGTTGGGCCAAGGGCCCAGCAGAAAAGCTGAACCATTCCAGGTATCAAGGATTCCCTCAAGGATGTGCCTATGTTTGGGACTACGGGCAAGGACCAAGGTGGCCACAAGATAGGAAGGTCATCTTGGAAGGCTTGGCCTCAGGATGCCTCCCTCCCTCTCTGGGATGTTCTCCTTGGCTTTTTATGGTGAGTGGCCCACTCCCCAGGGGACTACTGTGTCCTGTACAGACTCCTATATGAATACATGGAAGCAGTCTGGTTGTACTTGTTGTTTCCATTTATTAGACTGCGGCCTCTATGAGGGAAGGGTAATAACCAAATAGGCTCACCCATTCACTCAACCTTTCATTCGCTCATTCAATTCATTCACTCAACAGATTGAGAGTCAACAAGTTCCTTTCACAGTGTCAGGTGCGTACTTTGTCTCTGTATATCCAGCACCTGCAATAGAGCCTGTCACCCAGAGTACTAAATAACATTGATGAATAAATGCACAGATGACTGAGGATGTGTTCTGCAAACAGGGCTGCATTCTCAGGAGGCACTACTGCTGGAGGGCTGGAAGGAGGTGGTGTAGGAGGAAGGAGAGGATGACGTCATTATGGTTGGTCTCAGGTTCTACACCAACTTAAATATTCCAAAGGCCCAGCAAGGTCTCCCTCGTTGTTCCATTCTAGCACATGAAAACTCTATTCCCAGGGCTGTTACTCTTTTGGATTAAGATCTTTCCTTCTGTGTGTTGCTAGTAATATGTTTACTATATTACTTGTGCTACTTTGTAGGTGCAACACAATTTCTTTCTAGTTATCTTTTCCTCCCATTGAACTTCCTCTGAATTACCTACCTGCTTTATTTAGCAAAACCTCAAGGAGCCTTGGAGGAGGTGAGGTGTTCCCTGTTGGTCTGCACAGCACTGCTTCCTCCGTGAAACCCCTTCAGTTCCCTTCCCCGGGCACTGCTCATTCTCTGGCCTCATCTGAACTAGCCCTCCTGCTTTTCATAGACACCCTAAGAAAGCTTTGCTGAGCTTTTTCTATTTGTATAATATCCTTTTCCTAATAAAAACAACCTGCTTTGCACACTGCATTTTAACTACAGTTAAATTCCTCCTCCCTTACTGTGTGTTCAGCAACTTCAGGGCATCCCAGCTATTGTAACTTATTATATGCTTAGCTGAACTTATTAAATTCCACTTGTGTCCAGTTTTGTTTATTCTCGTTTCTGTAATGGATTCTGTGCCCCTTTGTATATATTTATCAACAGACTTTCTAAACCAGTAGGGAGCATGGGGACTATACCTCACCAGGCAGTGACAGGTGGGCTCAGGGGATCCTGGGAAAAGGTCTTCCCAGGTCTGCACTATGGATCCAAACATTTTGGTGCTACATGTCCAAGTGCCTCAAACCAACTCCCTTCTTATGGAAGGCTTCTTATGGAAAAGCATTTTTGAAATGGCAGGCCATCACGGGAGGTGGGCAATCTCAATCACAGGCAATGATTTTCATCAGGCAGAAGGTTCTGTAACACCATCTGCCCCACGTGGGTGGAATGTGTCAGAAAGATCTTTCTGCCAGCTCCAGGAATGATAGTCTTTGAACCCAAGAAACCTTCCTGTGCTTAGAAGAGGCGTTGGAAACTTGCCTGGAGCTTGTTAAACTGCAAAGGGTTGATCAGAACATGCAGACAAAGCTGGAAATATGTTAGAATTTGCCACCAGGACCCTGGGGCTGGGGCTGGGGCTGGGGCTGGGGCAGCCCTGAGCAAGGTGCTGTTTGAGCATAAGCCTAGGTAGTAGGAAGCAAAGCTGCATTTCCCAACACATACCAACGTCCTCTCAAACAGTTGGGAGAGATTGCTTCTAAGTAACCCCTTGGGAGCCTATGCACTTATTCCAATGATTCAGCCTTTCTGGAACCATTTGGAGAGCTTCTCTCTGAGAACTGCCTTGAGAAGCTATGATCTTTCCAGCAAATGCTTTACACAGCCCATATGTGCTGCGCAGAGCAACTGATTCATGCCATTTATTTCTCTTAGAAACCCTATGTGTTTAGGAATCACTGTCTCCCACATGTGCATCAGGAGGCACAGACGGTGAGGTCTCCCCATGGCTCCTCAACTCCTGTGGGCCAGGGAAGGAATCTGAAATCAAGGCTCTGTCCTGTCATAGCCCAAGCGCTGTCCACCTACTCATGCTTCCTATTTATAGCTGTCTAAAGTCACTGAATAAACATTTACTGAGGTGACACCATGTGCCAGATGCTCTGCTAGAAGCAGGTTACAGAGGGTTTAGTAAAAATATATCCTCTCATCTAAAAGAAATCACAGTGTAAGGAAATATCCCATAATTCAACTCTTAAGATGACAAAATCGCCAAGGAATGGACAAGGAACATCAGGCATACTGGGACAGCAAATGGTCTTCCTGGGGGACAACTGGAGGTGGGGACCTTATTCACAGAAGATGTAAGTTGAAATGATTCTTCAAAGATGACAAGGAGCTATCAAGCGCTGAAAGAAAGGGATGTAGTTTCCGGCAAAAGAAAAGCTGTGTGCAAAGGCTCAGAGGCAGGAGAATGTGCAGCCTGTTGGGTGAAAAAAATAAGATAAAAACAGAGAGGGAGGCAAACCATAAGAGACTCTCAAAGACAGAGAACAAACTGAGGGTTGCTGGAGGGGAGGTGGTTGGGGGATGGGCTAAATGGGTGATGGGCATTAAGGAGGGCACTTGTTGGGATGAGCACTGAGCGTTAGGTGTAAGTGATGAATGACTGGGTTCTACTCCTGAAGCCAAGACTACACTGTATGTTAACTAATTTGAGAATAATAATAATAAGAGATGGTTTAGTATGACCTGAATTTCAGACACAATGTAGCATGGAGCTGGGATGTAAAGTGGAGCCCAGGGCATATATACATCACACCTTCTTTATCCATTATTACTCAACGTTCATAAAGGAAATTCTGCCATTACGACACCATGGATGAGCTCAGAGGACATTATGCTAAGTGAAATCAGCCAGTTACAGAAGGATAAATGTTGCAGGATCCCATTTATATGAGGTGTCGAAATAAGTCAAACTCATAGAAAAGAACAGAATGTTGGCTTCCAGGGGCTGTGTGGTGAGGAAAATGGGAATTGTTTTTCAATGGGTATAAAGTTTCTGATATGCGAGATGATTAAGTTCTAGAGATCTCCTGTACAACATGGCATCTATAGTTAACAATACAGTGCACTTTAAAATATGTTGAGGATAGATCTCATGTTAAATGTTCTTACAAAAAAAAAGCCACAAAAGAACACAAGGAAAATTTTGGAAGTAATGAATATACTTAGCACCTTTGGTTATGGTGATGGTATCATGGGTATATGTGTGTGTGTTTATGTATGTATGTGAGAGAGAGAGAGAGAGGGGGGTCCAGCATCACCTAACTTCCAGAAAAAAATGCACGTTGAGCCTACTCTGGCCAACTTAAACTGCACTGCCTTGGTATCTTTGGTTTCATGGGCTCTGAAAACAACTGTTTTTAAAAAAGAAGGAAAAAAAAAACAACCATGTACGTACTTTCAATGTAATCAGAATTAGACAGCAGTCGCCTAAGGGGATTGCTTTTAATGTCAGCCCTCATTTGGAGCCCTACTCAACATTAACAAGAATCGTATTTGTCTCTACCACTTATAATTTTTATCTGTCATCAGAAATAACTGTGAAAATATCTATTCCCCAGCAAGTCAGCTGGTAGCCTGTTGACAAACATCCAATCCCCTAATCTTCAATCGGACCAAGTTCCGTGCCTTTCATTCGAGTAGGGGGGCTCTTGCAAGTACCTCATTCTCCCAAGCCTCAGCCTGAAAAAGGATGGTCTTAAAGGCTTCTGTTAATTTTATCTGGCTGGAGCGCTGGGGAGCACGTTCAGCTCAAGAAGACATCTATTAAGTTGTCAGTCATCATATCATTTGCCTTAACAGTGTTTAGTATCTACCAAGCAGAAGCTGACAGACAGCACAAAGGCACTTGGGGAGGGAGGCAGCATGCTAATTAGCACAGCACCCTCCGCGTGCCTTCACTGGTTAGCAAAGCTGAACTCCTAACATGTTGTTCTGCACGCTTCCTCCAAAGATTCCAGGCAAAGAAGCATTTGGAAGTTTGCTGTCAGAGGATCCTAAGTTCCTACACTAGTGATTAGGCAGGCTTCCCACCTGGAGCCCAGCCTGCATTAGAGGGAATGGGTTCACCTGGCACACAGGCCCGTCCTTCCCAAACCGCCAGAAGGGGGTGAGATGCAGAGAGTAAACCATGGGCTCTAGGCAATGCTCTTCAACAAGGCCCCGGGAAGGCTTAGCAAGGGGGGTTCTAGGTTTAAAATGAGGTACTGAGAACCACTGTAGTGGAAGAGATGGGAAGGGAACTCCACACAAGAATTGGGTCTACCTGGCAGAAATACCTATATTCATGTACATGATCATTATAATCAGTCTGGTGACTGCATTCAAACAGCAGCCGTTGTTTTAGATTTGTATTCTATATGCCAAGCACCGTATTATATGCTTTACACACATAATCTTAATTCATAGCAGCCCAATGAGGGCCCAGTGTTGTAATGAGGGTATTGTTATCCCCATCAAACAGATAAGAAAATGGGGCTTCGAGAGCTCATTGGTCACAATATTAGCACAAAATTAAGGTGCTTTCAAGTACAGGTTGATCTGCTACTCCTCACGTTGTAGAGTTTGAAGTTGCCTGCAACATCCCAATGGCCTCTCAAATGGATCATCACACCTCTAACTTGGGACAAGTATTATTGCCATTTTACAGCTGGGAAACTGAGGCCCGAAGTGATAAGGTGCTTATTACCCTAGATGGCAATGAGCTAAGCCAGGATCAAGAGGCTTCTGTTCCTGCCCCTTGGGACTTCTCTCCAGGTCACACAAGGGCTCAATAGCATTAGACCAGTCATGACTTGAGCAGAAATGCCCAGAGACAAAGACGGAATACTATTTCTCAGTAAACGTAAGTGAATTTGAAAATAAGAAAAATGATCCCAGAAATCCAGGTGTATCTATCTTGGTTGTGTACAACACTTCCTGTAACTTATGGAGATGGAACCCGAAGGGGTCTCTGGCAGCTGGTGCGAGTTTGGCTAGGTGGGCCTGGTTTGGCACAATTCCCCTGCATTTGCCAACCACATCCTGCTCCCTCCCTCCCTGGGGTGCAGCTTTCTCACGGAGAGGCCCTCCACAGCTTGGGTAGCTTGAACAGCCCCATGGTCCTTCATGCTTCACCTCAGGTTGGGGGTCCGCTGTGAGCAGTCTCTGTGCTTTCAGGCACCCCCTCTCTTGGCCATCCCTTGTCCCCAGCAACTATCTCCATGAGTCCTGATGATATTCACGGCAAAACCACGAGCCCAACTTTCAGTCTCCACACAAAGGAGGTAACACGAGCCAAGGTGAGACTTTGCAAACACACATCTGGATGCTGAGGTTTCCTAAAGAATGTGCTCCCCTTCACCTATTTACCCCCTTGTACAGATCACAAATGACTGTATTCATCAGACAAGTGAGCCAAGTAAATCTGAGGAGAAGGAATGAGATGTCCAAAATGTCAGTGCTCTGAAGTGGGCTTTAGAATCGGGGCCCCCACCTCCTTTTACCTTTCTAGCTTTTGGTTTCTCCAGTGAGCAGGGAAACAAGCCTGGAAACTACTCAGGGCAAGACCTCTTCCTGGGGTCAGCACAGCTCTGAAGCAATGGAACCCCTTGCCAGGAGTCAAGGAAAGGTCCTTTGTGGCAGTGGAGTTGGGTGAAGCATAGACACTGGCTCTGACTCAGGCGGTGGCGAGGCTGAGGCAAGGGCCATACACACAGGCCCCATCCACTGCATGCAGAGGTGTGCTCTGGAGGTGCCCTGGTCCATCTGAGCAGGACGACAGGCTAGGGACCACCTGGCTCCACTTCTGGGACTGGGCACGACTCTAGCCCCGTGACCACAATCGGAGCAGAGGTAGAACCTAGAATGCCATGTCCTTCAAGTCTCTCTCTACCTCCTTGTCCTCCAAGAGCCTCTCCTCACCTCTGCCACCCACAGCCCTCTCTGCCCCAGCTGACTCCACTCCACAGGAGGTGCTGGGTGGACAGGAGCCCCTGGGCCCTGGGTCACTGGGTCACTGGGTCACTGGCAGTCTCCTATTGCTATTGCTTTGGTGTATGGGGTGGCTGAGTTTCCTTCCTTGGTGGAGACCACAAAAGGCATTAAGTGAGTTAGGGAGGGGTCTTTTGTCATTTCTCTGGTGCCTGGGACATGCCTGAGATCCTTGTGGGAACCAATGCTGACCTGTGAAGAGGCACAGTGGTATGTGGAGAGGGACAGATTTGGGACATGGTCCTGAGTTCAGGTACTGACTCTGCCTCTTAAAAGCTGTGCCCCTTAACAAGTTACTTAGTTCTTGGAGATGAAGGCTGTCATGCCTACTCAAGTAGTTTTGGGAAATCAGAGATAAATAATAAAAGGACCTAGGCTGCCTACACTAGGGGTTCTCAAACTGTGGTCCCTGGACCAGCAGCATCAGCATCACCTGGGAACTTGTTAGAAATGCAAATTCTCCACCCAACCTCCAACCCACTGAATCAAAAACCCGAGGATCCTGCCTAGTGGTCTGTGTTTTAACAAGGCCTCTGGGTGATTCTAATGCACCAAAAGGTTTAAGAATCTTTGTAGACACTCAATAAATGTCAGTCTCTCCCCAGCCAGAGATGAAGGAATGGCCTTCATCTCTACCCAGGTTTCAGATCCAGAGCTGAAGGAAGTGGCCAGTGGCCAGACCAGTCATGATAGAACCATGATCATGAGGGACAAGTCACTGGGCGCAGGAGGAGAGTGTGGTTCCACTGACTTAAACATGAGCCAAGAAAACGTCCACTTCAATCTAATCCAGTAAGGATGTGAGTGGTTGCTATTACAGAGAGTAATGAACTTGCCTTAAAAGCAGGCACTCAATATGTGCTGATAGAGTCAGAGCCAGTTAAATATGGGCTACCGCCAGGAGCAGTGGGTTTTCAGCCCTGGTCGCACGTGACAATCACCTGGGGAATTTTGAAAACTCCAGATACCCACACTGCATGCCAGACCAATAGATCACATCAGCACCTCTGGGAGGGGGTGAGACCCCAACAACAAGCACTTGTCAAAGCTCCCCAGGTGATTCCAATGTGCGGCTGTCCCCTGACCCAGGTGGACAGTCCACAGTCAGGCAGGAAGCAGAAGCATGCCAGTGTCTTCTTCATCCCTACCCTCATCCTTTTGGTCCCCTCACCAGGTCACAGATTCAGTCATTCTCAGTAAAGAGGCAGAAAGCCAGCTCATGAGTTGAAATTCACTTAGGCTTTACAAAAACATTTGGAGAAAGGAAGGGCAAATGTTATTCTTCTACTTTGTGGGAAGAAAAACTCCAAACTGCCCCTGGGAGATTCTGAGATGTGTTCAGTAGCTTGCCTGAGTTTTAGGGGGGTCAGAACTGAGCTGAGACATGCCCCCTGGCCGTGGGTTTCTACAAGAGTATGCATGTTGTGAGTGCTTCTCTGTCCTTTTGCCCAATACTAAGTACCTACTATGTTGCAGGCCCATGACATCATCCCTAATCCTCAGCATCCACACTGCCAGATAAGTATGATTCTTCACATTCTACAAAGAGAAAACCCAAGGGCAGAAACATAATTGACTTGCCCAATATCAAACTAATAGTAAATGATGGAGCTGGAATTGGATCTACATCTTTTTTGTTCTAAATATAGCTCCCTTTCCACTATCCCATTCTGCCCTTCTGGGAGAGAGGACATGAGAAAATGCTAACATGGCCTCTCCAAATGGAGCTCTTTGATTTGGAGCTATCATAACAAAGTAACTCAGCACCAGAAAGAGGTACATCTATTACTTCTAATTTTTCATATTCCTCTACTTTTTCTTCAAAGCCTGGATGAACCGGGAGCAGAGAAGGACCGCAGACGTCCACACTGACCTAGAAGGACCGCAGACAGCCACATTGACCTTGGTAAGAACAGAGGATCACCCACAGATATAATTGGCTCAGAGAGAAAACCACTCATTACAAGGGTCCGTGAGTTTCCAGGGTCCACCAGGTTCAGGATAGGTGTTGATATGTCTCCCAATGCCTCACTTGATGAATTTGTCCTCAAGATTTGAGGTTCAAACTGAGGTTCCTATGTCTGCTTGGCTTCATTCAGCCTTGATCACAGTGTATCCCCCGGCCATGCTGTCTCAGGGCATTTGGAAGGTATACCTCAGGTGACTCTGACCCAAGAAGGATTCTCCTCCCTGAGCACTAGCCTGGTGGCTGCATGGGGTCCCCACTTCCCTGGAAAGGCCCAGACAGGTGGTCTAACACAGCAAAGGCCCCATGACAAGCAGCACTGTACGGGCAGCAAAGCTTATTTCCTCCTCCCTGTCCCTGTTCCTGTACAAGTTATTGTGTCCTCCCTTCAAGCAACATGGGTCTCAGGAGAAATTTGCTATTGCCATTTTGGGTAGATGCAATATTTGTTACCCAAGCTCTATTGTATGATCTCAGACTTTTGTCCCCATGGAGAAATGCCAGGTCTCAGGAAATTAGCCAAGGTAAGTAATTCAGGGGAAGGAGGGCTCCGGACTAGGGGATTCCTTACTGAAGAGCCCCTTGCTTGCTGTGCTGGCCACTGGTCTTTGTGTGTGCACATGTGTTGTATGTTTGCGCATGTGTCCTTTCCTTAGGACTTCTGTGAAGTAAGGAAATTAACAAACAAATGATGGTAATAGAGAAAGCAAAAGGATTTGGAACCACACGGACCTGGATTTGAATGCCAACTCGGACACAGCACAGCCCACACAATTAGTCCTCTAGTGATTCCCCATCCGCAGGACAGGGGACAGGGAAACAGAGCCTGCTCTACAGATGTTGTCTGCCTCCTGGGGCAGGGTGAGAATTCGGTGAGGAAAGACTGAAGGAGTGCTCTGTAAACTGCCAAGCTTTATGTAAATGTTAGCATAGTCATGATAACAGCTACCATTATTACATCTCTTTGTGATCTGCAAGTAGGCTAAGCCACACACATTCAAATCACATTGGTATTGTCCCTAACACATTGCAGTCCCTGGACTAGATAGAATCTCCACATCAAGAGCTTTGGGTCTAGGAGGAAGATGTGTCCAGTCAGAGGACACTGAGTAGTGGGTGCTAAACTAGAGGGAAGGAAGTGCAGGAAGGGAATGTGGGTTCCAGAGAAGGGACAACTAACCTAGACTGTGGTCCGAGAAAGCTTCACGAAGGGAAGAGGTACCCTTCAGCTTTTCTTAGGAGGATGTATAAGAATGGTGCACGCTGGGAGGCTGGGGATGGTGGGAACTTTCTAAGCAAGCAGAGAAACAGTATGTACAATGAAACAGAGCAAAGAACAAATGTACTGCTTGAAGCTCCACCCAGGTTCGTATCTGCAAACGTCTTCAGCTCCTTGCCCAAGTGATGTCTTAGTACTGGGCTCCTGAGCCTCTGCTGGGGCAGGGAGAGGAGGAAGATGGATTTCTTCTTGCCCCTGATTACAGAGCTAGCCCTCCTCAATGGTTTCCTCTTCAGAATAAACCAACGCATCCCTGTAGCTAGCCTAAATCCTGGCACATGTGGTCAAGCCTCCACCTGGGCTGAAGTCAGGGGGGGAGGCCACAGACCAAATAATAATAACAGTAGCAACAAAACTACTGTATATTGTGTATCATGCATCCCACTGACAAGACAAGGTACTGTCATCTTACTTAATCCCAGAAGCAATTCCCAGAAGATAAATACCATTGCCCCGCTTTTACACATGTGATCCTGAGGTTTGGAAAGGTTGAGTAATTTCTCTAAGGCCCAGCTACTAAGTTGTGGAGTTAAGTCTGACTGATTCCAAAGCCTGTTCCCTTACTGCCACACCACTTCAGTGCCAACTACAAATGCAGCAAGAATCGAAGGGGGCTGGGTGGGGAGATGTGCCTGTTTTCAGGAGGAAACCAAGATCCTACGGGGGCTTGAGGACTCAAAGGGATATATATTTTTAATTACTAGAGCACTGTTATACATCCAAATCACTTCTAGGAAGCTGTGGCTGACAGGCATAGTGAGCCTCACTGTACTTCATAAGCTCTAAAGAAACTGCTCATTAAAAATGACAGTGACCCTCACTCTGCCTTCCTGAATCTAAAACCTTCACATCTTCTTAAGTCCAAGATAAATAATGACTTACTCATATTAATGCTCCAAGATAGAAACCTAAATCTCCTAAGCATAGGGGTGCGTTCACCAGTGCTCTCAAGGTGAACAGCAGAATATAATTTAGTTTGGGGCTATAAGATTTTAGAGATTTGGGTTTAAGTCACATTCCTAAAATGGAGGCAGTCCTGGACAGGAAGACAGCTGTACAACACAGGTCATTCTTTTATAAGCTGGCTTCAGCTATCAAAAACAGATTGAGACATAGACTCCAACTTCAGTGTCATAGGCAGCACCACCAGATTAACATCTCCATTTGTCAAAAAGCCAAATGTGTTTGCACCATGCGTGATCACATGTGTTCTGCTATGGTTCTGCTCTCAGTGTATGATAAGGCAATGACACAGGCTGGCTGTATGGTCCCATGATATCTGCTCCCATGTGCCCCCTTCAGATGCTTTTATTCAATATTTCCAGAAGCTTGGGTGTTCATGAATTTCTCCCAGCCAAACTAGTTCATGTTTAAAGAGCATGAGAATAAAAACACTTCAGAAAGGACACATTGGGTCAACCTCATTCTCCACTCAGCCCAGATCCTACCTTTGAGGCTGGCCACAAGGATCACATGGAGGAAAAGTGTGATGGAAACTGTCCAGAGTTTCCCAAGTATGTGCCAACAAAGAAGGATGGGATGCACTTAGGGACATCAAACAGCTCTAGAATTAATAAGTTTGGGAAATACTAATGAAACAAAATTAAACAGGCATCTTTACCAAAGGTCTCAGTCTTTTATGTGTAAATAGGCACTGTATAAATCTCAGAAGTGACCATGATACCCAGTATATCCCCAATATATCTAATCTTTTAAGAGTTATAACCTTGGACTATAGATATTATGTGGAACACCCTCTTGGAAAAGCTGTCTAAACCTTTCTTGAACCCATTTTTCTTTGCAAAACAAACACATCCTGGGGCAAGAAGCTCCATGTGTTCTCCATTCTGAAATATTCTTATATGCACTTCTCAACCTTCTTTTTACAACCCAGCTTGGGGAATTCTTCACAAGCCATCACTGAGGGGTTTGCTGCATGTATTTTGGAGCGTTTGATGAATGTGATGTTCCCTGATGGATTACTGGAATGGCAGCACATGAATCTCAGGTACTAAATGACAGCTGCTCCCTATGCCCCACCCAGCCCAGCTCTGCACTGATGATCTGCATTGCACAAGCTGTTGTCTGGTGGCCCCTGTGCTGTACTGGGAGAAATATGTAAAGGCAATACTCATCAAGGGTCAAACTATCTTCTCCTAAGCTGAAGCCCGAGTGATAATAATTCCCTCTGCCCGAAGAGGCCTGATTAAAACCCCAAGCTTTCCAGTGTTAGCACAGGCCATGTTTCTATGGAAACATTATTTCAAGGAGAGTGTCCAGACCATTTGGATGGCCTCATGAGCCCTCTGCATGGCTGCTCTTCCCAAGAAGCCAGTTGACTGGTGTAGGGGCTAAGACAGTCCTGTCTCATGGAGAAGAGCTGCCCTGTCTGATATCATCAAGACAGCAGACAGCCATCTGAGCAGGAGACAGACTCAGGCTGCAGAGCACTGCACAATTCCAGCGGAACGACTTCTTCCATGTCCAGATGGGGAATACCCAGTTCAGAGTATAAGCATATAAGCAAGAAGGAAAAATAAAAGCATCTTCAGTGCTTACCAATATTTGATAAATGAAGGAAACAATGACTCAGAGGCAGTGACATTATCTCCTGGAGACACCATCGGCAAGCCCCTCGGAGATGGGGCTCCAGGCCAGGTGAGATCTTTGATTCCAAGTCAGCTGCTCATGTCACTCTAACCGCAACCAGTTACCCAAAGGTCATGGGTTGGGGGGGGGGCGGGTGGGGAACAGAAATATCCCATCAAAGCTTTGACTTCTCAAGGTCCAAATTGTAGTCAGATGTATACTGCTGCCTCCATGGTGGGCTGTGAATATTTTTGTAACGACAGACACTATGCTCTCATCTGCCAAGAAATGCCCAAGATTTTCGTTGCTGTGCTGAATGCCCTACACGGGCACCTGTATTCCCACGTCCCAAGCTTGCTCAGAACTGTATAACGTGGTTAGCCTCCTAGTGACAGCATCAAACCTGGTGATGAAGGCAGGCTCCTGGCTGCCACACCCTTGCCACTCACCAGGCGTCAAGCCTTCAGATGGTGTGGGAGTGACCTGGGCCTTTCTCAGGCATGCTTCTACCCCAGTCCTTGGGTATTGGTTGACCAAGTATTAGCTGCCTCCAGGTCTCTCTGGAGACACCTTGGCTATAGATGCAAATAGCCTAGGCATGGGTCAGGACTTTGTGATTCCACTGCAGAATCAGGCCTCTGTGTGATTTCAAAGTCAGCAGATAGATGCCTGCCCCACCAAGCAAACATTTTAAAAATGTACCCCATCTTGACATTTAGAAATCCTGTGAAATGACAAAAATATATCACTTTCCAAAGAACACACCTTTCAATGGAGTATCTTCCCTCTGGGACATCCCTGGGGTGGACTAAAGGGGACGGCTTTGCCACCCACAACAACACAGACACAATTCCAAGGGAGTGACTATTCTCTAACTGTGGATATTAGTTGTGTTGCTCTTATAAGAGTTTTTTAGATGTCTTTTGCTATCAACAATGTTTTTCAACTTTAAGACATATTAAAATATTAAAAAAACTCACTTCTCTGAATCACCTACTTTGCATAACACTGTCACGTGTCATTTGGTATAATCCTCATG
Source organism: Acinonyx jubatus (assembly GCF_027475565.1). NCBI lineage: Eukaryota > Metazoa > Chordata > Mammalia > Carnivora > Felidae > Acinonyx > Acinonyx jubatus. The sequence continues at coordinate 121,307,439 of NC_069384.1, forward strand.
ATGTCCTACTGTGCTCAACTTCAGCCAGGAAACTGAATTTCAGGCACCCTAAATAACTTTCCACACCTAGCAAGTGCTAGAACAGGGACCGGAAATTGGGTCCCACAAAGCCCACAGTCCCAGCATTTGCTCCCATCCCATACTTTCTCTCCTCTACATTTCAAAGGCACAGGAGAATTATTTTCTCTTCCTCTATGGGGAGCCAAAGTTGGTTTACAAAGTATTTTTAGAAGATTTATGCATTCTAAGTGAGGTTACCTGTATTAGCTTGAAAAAATAAGAAGAAAATATGGATCTATTTATTATTCACCTTCAAACATAGAAAAAAGAATCAATTATTTAAGTGCTGTCGGTAAAAATCATAGAAATCAGAGGAACGCATTTCCCCTCAAAGTGAGGAGTCTTTTACATTCTTTCCTCCTGTTAAACTTCAGCCAACATGATGAGTTATGTGAGCCCGCCATGCAGAATAGCGATATGTATCATAATTGCAGCACTCCATGTGAGCTATCTATCAGAAACCTTAATGTAATTGCCAGACTGAATCCTAATTCATCTCTCAGAGAAGCTTATTACTTTGGGGGTGTTGTATCACCTGCTTTTAAATCACACACAAGTATAGCTGCAATGATCTATTTAGTCCTCAATGTTTTTAACATCGCTGCCTGTGTCTACATTAATTCCCCATTGCCATCCAGTTCAGACAAGACACTGGTCAACTGTAGGGCAATTTTTAGGGCCTTCTCTGTGCTTGTGTTCCTACCCCTGTCTCTTTCCTTCCAGTCTCCCCTCCTAGACACAAATGCCACAGTGAGCTTCCTAAAACATAGAACTGCCTGAGCCATGCCCTGCACAAAAGCCTTGACTGGCTCCCCATCACCAACAAGGCATAAGACCTCTCACCATCCAGCCATTACTTGCCCATCTTACCTCATCCCATCCTTCCACTATGTACAGACAGAAGCAGGATCACACTGGAAGTTGTTACTGTCAGGCTAAAACTGTCTGCTTATTGCCTTTAAGGGGCTATGGCCGTTCTAGATGTGAAGCACAAACTTGACAACCTCTCTTCGGGATACAGAAGAAAAGGACAAAAAAGGTAAAAGTCACGATACAGAAAATGATAAATACAAATGACTGCAAACATCAAACATACACATAACTTATATTCCAGAAGAAAATACCAGTACAGAGCATACTCTGTAGAAGCCACAGATAAAGATATAAAAGAAGAAATTTGTTGACTGGGGGAAAAAAATGACCTAAAAGGATCACTGCATTAAAAAACAAAAAACCCTGGAGAAACTCACTCTTAGTAACCTGCAAAAATTTGGATATGAAAGGACAAAACATGGTCTAATAAGTACCCAAGCAAAAATGACAAAACGGCTTTGCTGCCAGACAAATAGAGTCAGAGTGCCCTCAGACTTTTCCTCTGGGACACTATCTGCCAGTCACAGATCTATCAAGTTGTGAGGGATACAGTGGTTGTGACTCAAAGCAGGAACAGCAGCCATGACGTCCATCCTTCAAGGCAGGGAAAAGGTTACCTTCAGTCTATAAGGGCCCAGAAAGCTTGTCCCTGATGTGCTCTTCTGGGTGGTGATGGTATCGAAGTACATCCATGGGGGTGAACTCGGGCCATCATATCAAAGAGAAGCAAAACTAAGAGTGGAGAATGGAGAACTGTGGCCTAAAAGACCGTCAGTGCTGAACTCAATTAAACCCAGGATGCAAACATGGCTTTGAATTAGGCTGCAAAACTGCAAAGGTCAAAACTTCTTGAAAACAAAGAGACCAAGTATAAAATCTGCATCTCCATATAGAAAAACATCACCCACCCACCCACTCCTGCTTCCTGGGATAGACGACCCCGTAGGCTGGGCCAGGCCCCCACCCCACCCAGTCCCTGTACTTCCCTCTATCACCGCACTCATCCAGCTGACACATTTTACAAGAACTCCAGCCCTAAGAGCAGGGGCTATTGTATTCATGTCTTTCCCCCCAGGGTGGCCTATAGTTTGTAACTCGGTAGGTTCACTGAAAGAATGAATGAAGAAAAGTATGCCTGTTCGTGCATTATACCCCAGGCAACCTTCCCTGAGGGCATGATCTCTGATTCCAGGCAGGGCTTCGTGAGGGTCTCCTGGAATGTGCCTTTAATATGTACTCTGAGCTTGACCAAAGCTACCCTCAATGTCTCCCTAAAAAACCCTGGTGGAGTGCTCATTACCTGGGCACACTGCATAGCAGCCGCATTACAGGGTGACTGCAGAGGCCCCCCAAAAGGGGTTTTCACCGCCACACTGAGAGTCTGGTATTGCCGCTCCCGTGAGGCAGAGATGGAATCTGAGGCTCACAGAGGGTGTGTGGCATTTCCAAGAGCACACTGGAAGGAGTGGATGGGAGCTGGCTGCACCTCTCTAACTGCAAAGCTCCTGCTCTCCTCCATTTTCTCATCCTTGCCCTCGTCTGGAAACCTGTGTCAGAGACAATCACACTGTGACATGCAGGAGTTTTATCTCCTGAATGTCAGCAGCCAAACCCAACATCCGCCCCACTGGGCGCCTTGCTTAGGCTGCTCTGTATGCTGCGGAGGGAACTCGTGTTCTCTGTGCATTAGGCAGTTCAGTTTACCAGGAAGACTCGGTGTCCCCTTGATGAATGGGGTTCTGGTTGCATTTACATGAGAGGGGGTCTGGAGAGCGGGCTTCCTACGCGTGATAAGGGGCTGGGCGATGCATCACTCGCTCTGCCGGCATGCAGAAGTCAGGATTGATGAATGGGGCTCCAAGAGAAAGGGCTTGGAATGGCACCGACTTTCAACACGCCAGGCCCAGCAGATGTGGTGGCTGATTAGGGGTTCAAGAACACCGACCCACTCAAGATCCAGTCCCTCATGCATTCTCTCGCTTGTTAACAACTGACTGAGCACCTGTCCAAGCCGGTGCTCGCTAGATACCGCAGATAGAGAGGAAAGCTATAGTCCCTACCTTTCACCCAATAATGAAAGCATTAATTATTGAACACTTACTGTGTATCAGATACTGTATGTGCTTCGTCTCCTTGACGCTTCACCACTTCCCTGTGGGGTAAGGTATAATCTTCATGTAAACAGTGGGAAAACTAAGACCAAGAAAGATGAACTAACCAAGCGACGACCTCATGGCTAATTAGAAAACAAAACAGAACAGAACAAAAACCTGTAGTTTGCCAGTAGTTCTTTGCAGACGTGCAGACAATAGTAGCTACGTACAAGTAGTCCCTTAGAATGTGTCACATGTTCTACATGCTTTGTCCATCTTTCTTCTCATGACAACCTCATATCACTTTCCCAGTTTTTCAAATGAGGAAACCAGGGACCAGAGGGGTTAAGACATTTAACCAAGGACACACAGCTTACTAAAGGGATGAAAACTATGGTATGCTGCATCACCAAGTCTCCCAAGAGCCCCACTGGGCTGCCATGGGAATGGCAAGGAGAGGTGTTTACAGGCCTCTGGTCTACAAAGTGGGTGTCTCTGAATAAACCGTCCCCAAATGTGACCCTCACACGATGGCACAAGTTAGACTCTAAAAGCTGGCAGGAATCTAATTTTGATAATGTGCTGTACTCAAATAAGATGTCACCACAGGAGAGGCTGTGCTCTTTTTACAACTTCTTATGAGCCTCTACTTAGTTCAAAATAAAAGTTTTAAAAAAGTGGTAGGAATCAATTTAATTTAACACTAAACACCCAAATTGGGGTCAGCTCTTTCTTTGCCACTGTTAAGAGAAACCGAGATGGCTACTCAGATTCTAGGATTACAAGTTTTCAGATAGGAGTTCACATCCCCTAAAATGTGAGGACTTCATGCTCTCAAACCTCCTTGCTGTGGAAACACTCACCATCGACTCTTCCTGCTGAGAATTTAATTCTGCATCATGTCTGTACTTCTGACGACCTCGTGTGTTAATCTCACACAACCCCCTTCTTCAGGTCTCAGAGTTAGACATCTTCCGTGGACCCCTCCAGCTGAACCTTCCCTTTTCTGCTTAGCTCTGTGCCCCAAGGCCACATGGTCCCCATAAATTAGTCCCCTTGTCTGCCCTCTTGTGTTTGGTTTCAGCAGTGGGGACTGAAGGAAGGAGGGGAGAGGCGAAGCTGGGGTATTTTACTGCCCCTGGCCTCCCCTCCCAAGGTTGCTACAACATGGCTGCCTCCCTCCACTAAAGGAAGGCCATGGCTCCTGTCAGGAGACCTTCCCTGCCCAGCTTTGTCTTCAGGCTCCCTATCGAGTCCCCCTCTTCAGGTCTGGGGGTGGCCGCCATGCCCACCACGTCTAGACTAGGGCACCACACCCTCTCTCTCGTCCTTCACAACATCCTACCCACACTTCTGTAAATAATGCCTTTATTAACCTTTCTTCCAACTACCTAATTTGAAGGTGCAATCTGTTTCCTTCCAGGATGCTGTCTGATACCATCTCTGAGAGCAGAAGCCATATTTCATGTATTGTTTCATTACCTCTGGTATCGACCACAGAGTGAGGCCAGGCCCACAGTGGGTGGGAGCTACCCTGCTGAATATCTTTTCACTTGCCCAAGAGTTGCACTTATGGCAAATGTATTTAAACTGTTTTGTTTTGGTTTTACAAATGGAATTCTGTGTTAACTGGGAAAGCTCAATGTTTCCTAATCTATTTTGGGGACAAAGATCTCTCAGGAAATTTGATGAAAGCTATAGACCTTCACCCTAGAAAAATATACAAATGCATGTTTTCATAAATATTTGCATAAATTTTCGGGGTGGTTGGTTCATAAACCACAGGTTAAGACCCCCTGCAATGAATCCATTATTTATTAAAGCAGAGAATCCTATTGTAATGTAAGCACTTGCTTCCTAATTTCAAGACACAGTCAATTCTAAATGCTTTATTATTATGAGAATGACGATTTAAATGGGAATGTCACTTGGATTTACAAGTCCAGGCGGTATGGCGAGGATCTGGGATGAAACACAAAGATTCTGTTTTTTTATTTTTGAGAGAGAGAGAGAGACAGAGCATGAGCAGGGAGGGAGAGAGAGAGGGAGACACAGAATCTGAAGCAGCCTCCAGCTCTGAGCTGTCAGCACAGAGCCTGACACAGGGCTCAAGCTCATAGACCAATCTCATAACCCAGATTCTAGTAGCTTATAAAGGACAGAAGAGAGGGGCGCCTGGGTGGCTCAAGCCGGTTAAGGGTCCAACTTTGACTCAGGTCATGATCCTGTGGTTTGTGAGTTCGAGCCCCATGTTGGGCTCAGGGCTGACAGCTCAGAGCTGGAGCCTGCTTCGGATTCTGTGTGTGGCTCTCTCTCTCTCTGCCCCTCCCCTGCTTGTACTCTCTCTCAAAAATAAATAAACATTAACATTTTTTTAAAATAAAATAAAATAAAGGACAGAAGAGAAAAACAACAGGAACTCGTATATGGCCCCTACTCTGTGCCCAGCACTGGCCTAACTGCTTTACAAACATTAACTCATTCAGTGCTCACAAACACGCCACAATGTCAGTCCTGTTCTTATTGTACCCTAGTCTCCTCAAGCTTTTGAGATTACTCTGGCTCTTTCTGGCCAAGAGGACCAGGGAAGTCACTTCCTTACCAGGAAATTGGACTCAGGAAGGGTCTGAGAGCTATGATTTCTGTCAGTCTGTTCATCCCTACTTCCATAGCACTTGGCTTTGAGGACCATGCCTCCACTTGGCTGTCTGCCTTATAGCCACCTATTTGTGCATATTGTGCATGCCAGCAGACCAGTGGTGTTCATCTTTCCCACTATGACACACTTGGCCCAGAATAGAGACTGTAGCATGCTAATAACAATAATTAAACCCAGAATGTATTGACAACTTCCTATGTACTGGACTAGCCCTGTCCTAAGTATTTCATAAGCATTATACTTATGTTAATCCTCCTGACAATTCTATCATTAAGAGAGTTACTGTTCTCGGGGCATCTGGGTGGCTCTGTTGGTTGAGCATCTGAATTCGGCGCAGGTCATGATCTCGCAGTTCACGATTTCAAGCCCTGCGTCGGGCTCTGTGCTGACAGCTCAGAGCCTGAAGCCTGCTTCGGATTCTGTGTCTCCCTCTCTCTCTCTGCCCCTTCTCCACTTATGCGCTCGCTCTCTCTCTCTCTCTCTCTCTCTCTCTCAAAAAATAAATAAAAACATTAAAAAATTTTTAAAAAATAGATTGTTACTATTCCCATTTTATGATGAGGATACAGAGGTTAAGCAATTTACCCTGGGTCAAATGGCTAAGAAGTGGATCTGGGAGCTAAACCCTAACAGGTTGCCCTCAGGTTACTACAGCCTTCCAGGGTTAAGATAATGCTGTAGGACACTCCCACATCCCCCAGCCCACTGGCCCTAGAATCACCCCTTTCTCCTCCACTCGAGAATGCATCCTGGTATGAAAGGGAGGAAGCGAGGAAGACTGACATTATAATGATAACCTTGAATTAGCCTCTAAATTATTTGAAGTCAATAATTTGCTAATTGCATTGTTTCAGCCTTCGATGGGAACACAGTCCTTGCACCTCCTGATGGACACCAGCCCACTTGTGCATCTGCACACGGTATCAGGGGCCCACAATGTTGGGCAAGGTCTAGGTATGACTATCTCTGTGTCTCCAGCACAGCCTAGGCCCTTAGCGAACATTTAATTTTTTTTTTTAACGTTTATTTATTTTTGAGACAGAGAGAGACAGAGCATGAACAGGGGAGGGGAAGAGAGAAAGAGAGACACAGAATCTGAAACAGGCTCCAGGCTCTGAGCTGTCAGCACAGAGCCCAACGCGGGGCTCGAACTCACGGACCGTGAGATCATGACCTGAGCCGAAGTCGGACGCTTAACTGACCAAGCCACCCAGGCGCCCTGGAACATTTAAATGAATGTATGCAAGAATATACGAATGAAGTTTAAAAGAATGACCCGTAAGTTTCAAAGGCCCAGGTAACCAGAAAAGAAAAACTGGCAAAAGGTTTGGAAGGAGAAGCAAGTGATGGAGAGACCACCCTAGCCTGTGCCTCCCCTTATCCTTCTGTGATCTTCAAACCCATCTCCTGGCCCTGTGGAACTTAGAGAAAGTCAAAAGCAAACTCATTTCAATCCCATAGGTGGGGCTCAGCACTGGATAGTTCCTCCACTTTCTTATTCTAACGGAACCCTAGAAGTCCCTCTGGACACTTAATACAGACCTTTCTAGTAGCAGAGGCAAAATTTCTCACAGCCCAGGGTTTGGAGGTGAGCAGGTACCCTGCAGGTCCCCATTGCCACTTCAAACCCTGTCCCTACCTTCCTCATTAAAACCCCCCAGATTTTCTGAAGCACATCATCTGCTGTCATCTTCCAACTTCACGGTCCCTGCCATTCACCGATGCCCTACACTGCTTCCCTGTCTTCTTATGGGAAGATTCCAACATCCATGGAAATGCTTCTTCTATAACCATGGCTTCTCAGTCCCTTGACCTCCTCAACCTAATTTTTTTTCTCTTCTCACCTTGAGCACCTACTCCTAAGGCCATATATCATCTGGTACAATCACTGAACCAATAATGAACTTTCTATTCCAATCACCCATTCCTGACCATCACTTCTCACCCTTCTGCTCCTCACTCCAATGTACATGCACTAACAATCTCTGACACCACTGGCCCTCAACCATTACCCTGTGTCCCCATATCCATCCTCATTCTGCTTAGAATCCATTGTCTAGACCACCTTCCCTTGTAAACCTGCTTACCAGCCATGTCTCTCTTTCCTTCCTTTTCTCCTGGCTTTACTCCACCCCCAATTTAACCCAAGGGCCCCCCTTTCTCTGGTCTGCACCCATGTACATGTGTCTGGAGATCACCAGGTAGATGGTGCTGACCAGGCTTGGTCTGTATATGGGACCCAGCTCTCCGGCAGATGTGCTCAGCACTGCAGGCTGCCATTCCTCCAGCAAATGCACTGTCTCACTCCGCATCTGAGCATTTCACACCCTCCTCTCTCTACTGAAAATCTCCAACACTCCCTCCCCCTCCTCACTCTAGCTGGTAACTTTGCCTGTTATTTCATAAAGCAAAGAGATGAAATCAGGAACGACCGCATATCCCCATCCTGAAATTCTCTGACTTAACTAGCGTTTGTTCTTACGTACCCTACCTTCCCTTTAATCATAGTAGAACCTCTCTGCTCCTAAGGCTGACCCTGTCGCTGGGCCCTAGATACATCCTGCTTGCCCACCTATGGCCTCTGTTCCTGCAACTGCTCTCTGTCTCTGAAGGCATCAACTCCATAGTCACACATAAACACGCCTTAACACTGACTCTGAAACATAACTCACCCTACAACTCCACTGCCCCACTTCCACGCAGCTGTTCACTGCACCCTTTCTCAAAAGAGTTGGCAACACCATGGTTCTCACTTCCTCCCCCCCCCCCCAATCCTTCCTCAGCCCACTCTAGCAGGGTTCCATTCTCACTCCTCCACTGATGGTGCAACCTTCATGGTCATCAGTCATCTCTGTTCTGCTCAACTCAAGGGTCAGTTCTCACAGCTCACCTCTGACAGGACCACACTGGCTTTCTTGAAACACTGTCTCTCTAAGCCTCTATGTCTCCACACTTCCTTGGGCTTCCTCCTACCCCATGGCCCCTGTCTCTATAGCTAGCTGATTACCCTCTCCTAACTTCAGTGTTGGCCGAGGGTTGAGTCCCCCTGGCCCTCTTCTCTACACATGCTCACTTCCTACACATTCTCATGCTGCAATGAGCTTTAAGTGCCTCCTATATGCTGATGATGGCACCATTTTATCTCTGGGCTTGACCTCAGACTTGAATATTCAATGGCCATCTCTACCAACATCTCTGCTTGGGTGTCTCATGAGGACCTCAACATGCTCAATACTAGACTCCCGACTGCTTCCCTGAAACTGCTTCCAGCCCAGTCTGCCTCATCCTGGTCATTGGCACCACTATGCACTCAGCCAATCAGACCGAACACTGGGGAGTCATCCTCACCTCCTCTTTCCACGCTGTCTGCACATCTTATTCATCAGCAAGGCCTGTGGTTCGACCTTGAAATTCTTCCACAAATCCATCTACGTCTCACCACCTCCTGTGGCTTTTACCCCAGTGCACGTCACTACCACCACGTGCCTGGGCTACTGCAGTGGAGGGCACCTGCTTTCTCTGCCTTCACCACTGCCCGCCACAGCTTGGCCCTCCCGCAGCAGTCTGCTACCACCACTGGTGCCTTTGCACAGTGACGTGAAATAAAAATCAGCTGTTATGAAGCCCTCCCTCCCGGATTTAGCCCTGGCTTTCTTCTCCAGCTCATTGCCTGTCCATCCCCAAATGCTGAGCAGACATTTAGGCTTCTGTTTTATGATACACTGGATGAGTTTCCATCCAGGTCTTTGCGATGTGCTGTTCCCTCTGCCTGGGATGCTATTCCTCTATCTTTTAGAGGTCACATCTTAGCATTCAGCATTCACATTTCAGCCCAAGTGCCATCTCCTTAGAGAGGCTTTTCCTGACCATCATAGCTAAAAGCAGCCACCCACTTCTGGTGGCTCCCCTCCTCATTTATTTATTTTCTCTACAGCACTATTTTGTTTGACTTATGATGCACTTACCATGCTCTAAGAATTGCTTTCAGTGTGTTACAAATATTAACATATGTCAACCTCATCCTAATCCCATGAGATTAGATTTATTATTATTATCATCCCCATTTTACGGGTAAAGAAACTGAATCACAGAGAAACTAAGTCACTAGCCCAAGGGCCTACAGCTGGCACATGCCAAGGTGAAGGCACTGGAGGAGATGCCTTCTACAGGCCCACTTAATGGTGGATGAAGCTAAAGAGAAGTTATTGGCATAGGAGTAAAGGGGTATCATGTGCTGGGGCCAGGAGCAGAAGGCGCCCTGAGACTCACTGTGTGACCTTAAGCAAGGCCACCTCTGTAGAGGTTCAGTTTCTTTGATGGTGAAGTGAGGGCTTGGAACATGATGACTTCATCAACCCTCCAACCACACGTGATGGTGTGGCAGCCTTGACATGAATGGGTGGACGATCTGGGAGCTTAACTCTCGTGTTGTATTACTGGTAACTCTACCATTATGGCTACAAATACTACTGCTAACGTGACAATGATGATACCTGGTACTATTTGTTGAAAGTCACCTACTGGGGCCCTGTACTTCACATGCTCATCTACTTCCACAACTCCCCTTGAAGATTACCCTCCTTTCATGGAAAAGGCAACTGAGGCTCGGAGAGGTTAACAAAATCATCCAAGATCACACGGCCAAATACTGGTCAAACTAGACTTTAAACAAGGTAGACCAGACCCCTCCTTTCCCCATCCACCCTTGTCCAGCAGTTCCTACTGTTCCATTTACACCCTTCTTAGCACTTACCACCCTCCTACATGCTCACTTAGTACGCTTTTTAATTGTTTCCCCCTCCCCACTAGAATGTGAGATTCAGAAGGGCAGAGACCTCTGTTTACTTTGCCCACTGGCCTTCCCCACATGTCCTAGAACAGTGGTGGGTATGCACCAGGCACTCAGTGGAGACATACTGCCTGAGCGACTGATTTCCCAACGGGTCTCCTTCAGGGCCCTGTCCCCCACCTGGGAGGCTCACGGACTGACTGGCTCACCATCCGCCATGACAAAAGTCTGGGCAAACAGCCCGATGGCCACACCCAGTCAGTGGCCTGGTTTTGTACAGCCCATAAGCTAAAAATGGTTTCTGCATTTTTACTTTTTAAAAAAAAAAATTAGTTTATTTATTTTGGGATGGGAGGGGCAGTGAGAAAGGGAGAGAGAGAGACAATCCCAAGCAGGCTCTGCGTTGTCAGCACAGAGCCCCACGCGGGGCTTGAACTCACACACCATGAGATCATGACCTGACCCGAAATCAAGAGTCAGACTCAACTGATTGAGCCACCCAGTCACCCGTGGTTTTTGCATTTTTAAAGGGTTGTAAAAGAAGATAAGGAAGAAGAAGAGGAGGGAGAGGAGGAGGAGGAAGCGAAGGAGGAGGAACAATCAGCAGGAGTATGTGACAGACTGTATGGTCTGCAAAGCCTAAAATTATCTGACCCTTTACAGAAAAAGCTTACAGAAAAAGACCAAGGTGAGAGGCGGGCATGCCCGTGCCTCAGCGGCCCTCAGGGGAGCATGTTGTGCCCACTGCTCTGCCACGCCTTACACAGACGCCAACCCATCGTGGCACACACTCGCCCTGAGCCATTACTTCCATGTCTCCAGCCCATTAGGGGAGCTAATGTGGTACATAGCAGAGTGCTCAAGAGGCTTCTTCATGGGAATTTCCAAAGAATCCATTCCTTGGGAGTGAAGACATTCTTTATGACCTAATAAAATAGTTATATTGTGAACCAGGAGTCCATGATTCAGCTAACGTGATTCCATTAGCAGTTATCGCCACTCCTTGCCGTTTAGTTTCTGTTGTATACCAAATGCTCTTCCCCTCGCATCCATCCGCTGCATTTTGCTGGCTTTGAAGTTAAGAGGGGCCACCCAGGATTGCCTCCTCCTAAATGCCAACCCTGCACAGCTAATAGACTCATACTGTTAAAGACGCACTGACAAGCTCATGCAGCCGGGAGAGACGTCCTCCGACTGCAAAGCACGTGCTGCAAGCTGCTGTGCACCCGAGGGAGTGGGAATGGTAGTCAAACCTCTGTGATTTTCCGAGGGCAGCAAGGCACAACCACAGGGCAGAGAACCTGGAGGGGATGCACCACCCTTGGCTTTGCTGTGCTCCTGGTTGGATCAGAAATGTAATTAACGACCCCCGCCCACCCCAGGACAGTTGCTGTCTCGCTCTTGCTACAGCTATTACTGCTGTCAACTCCAACCAGCAGGCTTCCGTATTTTACCGCCAGTTCAGGCTTGGTGAGAATTGGTTTCCTCAGGAGGGAAGGTAAGCGCAGGCCACAGCCTTCCCATGCTTGCGCACCCTTGGAGGCCTCGCCCTGAACGCCCAGGCCCCAATCTTCCCGAGTGATCTGCAGAGCTGGGCCCTCCCCTACAGGGGAGACGGTCCAGGTGACAAGCCTTGTGCTAACTGCTCGCTGAAGAGTGTCTGAGCTGAGCCACATGCCTTTTCTCTCGACCATAGCATGTCCCCGCATCGGCCTTCTATTTGCACTCAAGCAGAGCTGAGAAGGGTACTGAGGATTTGGAGGGGGTGGTCCCAGCACCTCATAGATCTCGATCTGAGACTTGAGACCCAACCAGCCTCTTCCTCTTTTTTTTTTTAATGTTTATTTTTGAAGGGGGGGGGGGGCAGACCGAGGGGGGCTCAAAGGATCTGAAGAGGAGTCTGCGCTGACAGAGCTCTTGAACTCCTGAACCGCGAGATCATAACCTGAGCCGAAGTCAGACACTTAACTGACTGAGCCACCCAGGTGCCCCAGCCCAGCTTATTCTTAAACGGAGCCTGCTCTCGTGGCCTCTCTTTTCTTTGAATCCCTGCAAGGTTTCTGTCCAGAGGGGAGGACTTTATATTTGTTGAGTCCATATGGTGTGTTGGGTGTTTGTGCTGGTCTGCACCTGGCCCTCTGCCCTTCTCCTCCTGCTCTGGGCCCTGGGAGGCCAGCCTGTGCAGCCTGTATCAGCAGGCTCCCTTGCCTCTGGCTTCTGGTTAGGTTCAGCCATCAGGCACGCTGGGCTATGACTGCCCTGTCTCTCCCTGCGGGGCACTCTGCACTGGCTGCACCCATCCACTGAAGGCCATACATAACCCCCCTTGAGAGCCCTCTGCCTCGTAAGCTCCCTGTCACCCCTAGTCACTTCTAGCCCAGGGGGAATGCCTTGCTGTTACTAGCCCTCGGGTACTGCACTATTTCCTGGGGCTTTCCTAGTGCTGCCCACACATTTCAAAATCATCCTTTTATTAAATTCTCAAAATACATCAGTTGAGTGTGTTATCTGTTTGCCATGGGAGCCCAGATTGGTACAGTGCTCTATCGCGATTTTCAACTGGTGCGTAATCTGCAACACTTCAGGGACATTGACAATGTAGGCGTATTTGGCTGCTAGCGTGTTCAGTGGCCAGGGCACAGAGATTCCCAGTGACCTGCAGTGCACAGGACAGTCCTCCATACAGAGGTCCTCCAACCCAGGAGGTAAAGAGCTCTCCACTGGGCACACTTCAAAACCCAGGGAGAAAGTCCTGAATGCACCCATTTCATGGGTGAGGAAATGGAGGCTCAAGGAACGTCCACCCAGCACCCATGTGGCAGCTGAGGACTTGAAAATCAGCGCTCCCTCTGAGACACAGGATGCCCTGCTGCCCACGCATTCCAGCAATTAACTGTGTTCTAACTCACAGCTTCCACAAACTGAACATTTATCATGCGCTAGGTGGCTTACACCCATTATTTCACTTAATCGTGTCTTGTCTGGACATCTCACCAGCCACGTCCGGGTCACAGGGGAGACCCAGGCCTCTCCCCGCTTCCGCTTCTCAGTGTTTAGTGCTAAGCTAAGCACACACAAAGGGTATCATTACCAATTTCTGATTGACCCTGGGTTGATTTGACTCTGGGATTCTGCCGAGTCAGGGACCATGGACTCCTATCCTGTTCCTTCTGTTCTTAAACCAGAAGAAAGCAGTTTGGAGAGGTAGTCAGTGGGCAGAGGAAGAAACATGAGCATGACACCCCCACCCCCACTTCCTGAGCAAGCATTTCAACCCTTCTGGGCCCCATGACTATGCAGAACTAGGTCCTGTCTCTACCTCTCCCTTGTGCCCCCCTTGGCTCCCACCTGCCTGCTCTGCTGGGTTTTGGCCACTGAGGCTGCTTCTCTGCCTTCAGCCCCTCCACCCCTGTGCTCTCTCTGTCCTGGGAATGCAAGGACAAGACCCAAGGAATTGTTAACAAATGTGGTCATGGCAATGGCGGCCACCACTTGCAGAGCCTCTGGTCTAGTCCGGACACGACACATATATTCCTGCTTTAGGAGAGAACACATTGCCGGTATTCCAAAGATGAAGAAACTGAGCCTTGAAGAGGTTAAGTAACCCCCCCCCCATGTCTGTAATTCAAAACCCAGGAGTATCTGAAATGGAAGCATATGCACCCCAGTGCAAACTTCCCAGCAGAACTCATTTTGAGGCTCACCACCTGTCCTCTACCTGACCCCGACTCCCCAGAGAGGGCTCAGACTGTGCTATGTGGAATCACATTCATTTTTGCCTCTTCTAACCTCATGTTGATTATGAGAGAAAACTTATGGTTTCCTTCCCAAGCCTCAGCATCACCCAGGTCCTCCAGAGTGTTTTGAAATACGTGAGAGAGCCTCTGTTCTGGAACTGAGAAGTTTTCCTCTCGTGCCCCTGGCCCACATAACCCCTCCTTTTTTTTTGTCTTTTAATATATTATTAGTCAGTTTGTGCTTCCATAACGAAACTTCCATAACACAGATGAGATGGCTTAAACAACAAAAATTTATTTTTTCACAATTCTGGAGGCTAAAAGTCCAGGATAAAGGTGTAGGCAGATCTAGTTTCTTCTGAGGCTTGTCTCCTTAGCTTGCAGATGGCCACCTTTTTGTTGCATTCTCACTTAGTTGTCCTGCCTGTGTCCTAATCTCCTCTTGTGATAAGGACACAAGTTATATTGGATTGTATATGACCTCTCTCTGTATGACCTCATTTTACCTTATTTACAATTTAAAGATCCTATTTCTAAATACAGTGAAATTCTGAGGTGCAGGGGGTTAGAACTTCAACATATGAATTTGAGGGGGCATGATTCAGCCCATAATACGCCTAAGAAGGAGGCCTTTAGAGCAGGGCATCCCAATAATGAGGTTCCCCAGAGGGAAAGGGACCAAATACAAGGTATATGGAACCCAGTTAGGAGACGTGAATTCCAGGCCTGACTCTGCTCCGAGCCCTCACCTCACTTCCCTGATTTTCCTATTTGTAAAACGGGCACCACTATACCTTTTTGGCCTGTCCCAGAGCTGCTCTGCTAATCCTATAAGTCTACGGTTGTGAAAGTTCTTTGAGAAGCTAAAAGCATTGCACCCACACGGTGGGTTATAAAATTTCCATTGAAAGGAGAAGCAGTGATAAGTGTTTACAGAAAATGGAACCTTCCTGCCCCTCCCTATGCTGACCAGAGACCCACCTCTTCTATTAGCTCCCTTCCGGGGGAGCCAGCAGTTCTGGGGGCTGTCATGGGCAGATTCTGGGTCAAGGGATCTGTCCACTCAGCCTGAGGACATCCTTGCCATTACCCAGGTAGTAGTACTGCCAGCTGTGGCTCACAGGTGGGGAAAGCAGGCCTCAGGAGGTTTGGATATGCAGCAAGCATGCACAACCCCAGCTTCTGATTCTAGAGCCTGTGCTCTTGGCCCTGCACTGGACCTAGACCTGGTGTCCTGGGGGCGCTGAGTTGTGTAAGGCACAAGCCCACCTCTGAAGGGATCACAGGCTGCAGAAGCCGCCAAATGCAATGCACAATGGAAGACAGAAGAAGCAGACTGAGCAGGGGTCAGCTTCATTAAGCACTGGGCAGAGGAATGCTCACGAGGGACTGGGGACACCTGAGCAGGGCTCTGAGGGCTGAGAAGGAAGCAGGCTGAGAAATTTCAGGCTGTACATTTCAGGCGCAAAACAGCATGGTGTGCTCAGAGCCATCCTAACAAACTGTTCCCCTGCCTGTGAGGGGAGCTGAAGCAGGCGTAAGAGAAGGAATCAGGAATACAGAAGCGATGCCAGAAGAGTGGCCAAAAGCAAACAGTACCCCGGTTTCAAAGGGGGCAAAATGGTAGATTCTGGATGGTGGAGTTGGACAACCTGATAAAAACACTCCGTGCGCTTTGCTATTGGGTACTAAATAGGTGGTGAGGGAGTACCTAGAACAGAGTTCAGCCACAGTCAGGAGATACCTGGGCACAAACATGCGAATTCAAACTCGCTCCTGATTGGGCAGGACGCTGGAGGAGGTCAGGGTTTCCCAAGGCTGTGGCTGGCACTCCAGTGACAGATTTAGGTGGGCAGGGGACCTGGTGTGGAATAACACCCATTCAGAGAGGGCTGGAACCAGAGTAAGGCAGGTGAGGAGCCCAGGGAGCTAATTAGGGAGGTGTGCCCTTATAGCACCGATGCCAGGGAATCATGGGCCGGAGGGTGAGTGCCTCCTTAATTTAGCACCTTGACCTCACTCTACTCTTGGCCCTGCTCACAGGGAGAAAGCCAGCCTCTTTCAATTCACGATCAAATCCCCCCGATTTCCGCAGGAATAAGCCTAGTATATTTCCCAACCCGGCCACACTCTCTATGGTTGTGAGCAGGTCTCAAGCTCACAGCCCCCTACAGGCAACAATGTCTGGCTAGAATTTAATAATTGCTCTCATTGCACCATTTTTTTTTCACAGGTTTATAGCAAGCGATATTAGTTTTCCACTCAAGGTCAACATACGCAGTTTCCTCTTAAAATATATTTAACTGGAGAAAAATATTAAGTCAAAAATAGAGCAGAGGATATGCCGATGAGGAAACATACAGGCAGGAGTGTGAAAGCCGCTGGGAAACGCTAGGTTTCCCCAGCATAGCTGTTTCTTCAATGGAACAGGTTAGTCCGGGAGGGGCAAGGAAGCACATGTCCCTGTCAGTAAGCCCAATGCACCAGACACTGGCCACCACACCAGAAGCCACTCTTGCCCCAGGACAGCAGAATGCAGGACTTCTGTTTCAGGCAAAGACACTGGGTTTACATTTCTCATAGAAACAATCTCAGAAGCTCGCTGCTCCCAGAGTTTCTCATCTTTGCAGTCACTTTGGCAAGCTCCTCTGTACAGAGGATTTCTGATCAAACCTAGGAAGCCACTTTTTATTTCCTGAAGCATGAGAGCCTCTGACAAGTGGCTGTTCAGTGAGAACAATAGAATGGGGACAGTTTCTTGGTAAAGACATCCTTACTGTTTCAACCCGTTTCTTGGGACATGACACCTTGGTGACCAATGAGGATATGGCCCTGGTGCTTTCACTTGAAAAGGATCTCAAACACAAAAGCTTCTGGCCCAGGCTGCCCTGCCCAGTGAGGTGCAGAGATCAGAAGGGGACAAGCTGGTTTGGGAAGAAAATCTAATCAGAAGTAGAGATTTTTTTTTTTTTTTTTGTCTGCCCTTTGCAAATGACCTTTTGTTCACATTTGCCTGCTCAGCCCTGTGCCGGTAGGAATGAAGAATGAGGTCTTTTTCTAGCCCTGGTAAGCAGAAGAATGGGTGAGGGTCCAGGAAATATGTGATTCCCCCTGAAAGTAGGAATGAGGCTGCCTAGCATTTTGTGATTTTATCCCTTTGAACACTGTAAATGCAGACAGAAAAAAGCTATGCATGTTTTAAGGAAATGTCATGCACTCGACTACAGTGTCCTGAAATTGGGAAGGCCAAGACAGAATTGCAGAATGAGCATAAATAGGTTTAGAGGCTGAGGAGTGAGGTATGGTTTCCAGACCCACCTCTCACTTGCACACAGCATATGATAATGGAGTAAGTCTTGCAACTTTTGGAGCCTCAGTTTCCTCAATGGTAAAATGGGCTGATGTTTCCTCCCTTCAGAGAACAACCGATATATAATCATCAGAAAGCATACTGGAAATGGTAAATTGTTGGCCAAACCAAAGGCCTTGTTACAAAGAAGGAAAACAGATAATATCTGGGCTCAGGAGTGGGTCTGGAAAAGGTAACATGGAAGTCACATCAGGCAGGAGAGGAGAGACCACAGCTACTATGACCGAGAGGGTTCCAGGGATGGCTCCTGGAAAAGCAGACATTGGAGGATGTTAGCCAGGTTAACAAAGGGTTAAGGCCGTTGTCTAGCGGGGATGGTGAAAACAATACCAATTCATTTGTTATTCATTATTTTGGTTCATCCAATACATATCTGAGTGACGCACCTCCTGTGTGCCCGGCACCAGGGAGAGAAATGATGGAAGTATTACATTCTGCTTCCAAGATCCTTAGAATCCAGTCAGTGGCCCACATACCTGGAGTAGGTATAGTGGCCCTTTGAAGGAAAGCACTCACTTGAAATATACAAGCCTTCTGGGGAAATCAGATGGATTTTATCATGAGAGTTATTATCCTTGTGTCTAAGACCATCTCTGCATTCTCCCAAAACAAACGTACTGAGAAGCGTGAGCTGGGGGGGTGCAGCGTTAGGGACTAGCCTCACGCAAACCTGTTCCCCCAAGAACTTACAGGCTAGGGATGGGCATGAGCGGGAGACAGACAAAAGACAGGAGGCTGTGTGTGAGGGTCATGACCACCAGCGGCAGTGGGAGCACCACAGCGTAGACCTAACCCAGCCCGCAGCTGAGGACAGATGTAATGGGGAGCTTCCTGAGCAAAGAAACAACAGATGTGAAGCTGTAAAGGTGAGCAGTTCAGGAAAGCTGGAGCAGGTGCAGGAGGAGAAGGGAGCACTGCACTGGGATGGGAATCTTAAGGCACCCGAGAGTGACAGAAGCTCTGCCAGGGAGGGGTGTTTGGAGGCCTGGTAGATAGAAGCAAGGAATCTGGGCCTTACCCTAAAGGCCAGCAAGGAGACTTAGATGGGCCATAACCATCCATGTCTGCTCAGAGGCATCTGTAGGCTACTGCAGACTGCCATAGACCCCCAGTGCGTCCCAGGTTCACTGGCATGACCCACCTCAGTTATGCCATGCAGCCGGCACCTTCCCCACAGCTGCAAGTGACTCCCCACATCTCATGCCGCTGTCTCATATACGGCGCACACATGTGCATCTGTTTCGTTCATTTTATTGTTTAAAATGAATCTTCTTGCTCAATTGAAGAGTCTTCCGCTACCATCAGTTTCACAATTTTGCACAACCTCCCCATCCGAACTGCTCCCCGTCTTATCGTGTTTACCTGTAAAATAGGAATGATCATGACCAACTTAACTTGGAGGGTGATTCTGATGGTAAATGAGATGCTTCCCAGGAACCTTTGAAAAATGTAACCTGAGGCTAATGGAAACATGTGACTGAGACTCTAAACCCCACATACAGCTCTGTCTCCCACCTATGAAGGTACAGAAACAGGGCAGGAAAAGGGGCAGAGAGGAATACGGCTGGGCCGAGAGGAGCACAGGAGAAGGAGAGGCATCTCTCAGGCACTGGGGGTCATGCAGATATGGGAACTCAGGTGCATGCAGTGTGGGAACCCCTGGCTATACAGATTTGGGGGCAGCTCCATCCTGCAGCTGTAGCGATCACCCAAGAGCCAGAAGGGCTGAGAAAGAAAGTTGGGGTCTGTGCCTGGTGTGCGGGTACTCTGTGGCTGTAGCCCCAGGGTTCAGAGGGTTACCACAGACCTTTGAGGAAAGCGGCTAGATGGTCTGAATTTGATGTCAGTTGGGCACAGTGACTAGTAAACAGGCCCTCCAGAAGGCCAGCAAAAACCTCAATCGTAGTGTTTGCCCATTTCCATGGTGTAAAAACCCCAACCATGGCCAATTTTAAGCCATCAACGGCTTAAAAGTTGGCTCCAAAAATTCCAGAATTTTTAACAATCAGTTCCCGCAAGCTGGCAGAGCTGGCTCCAGCGGAACACTCAGGCAGCCGTCAGAAGGATGCATTTGGCATCTCCAGGCCTCTCCAGAAAATTACCACAAGCAGATTATGAGCCATTTTCAGTAATAAGCATTCATACTTCAGTTTGGTTAAATGGAAATGAGCCGTAGAGGGATTTTTATGATGTGCTCTTCTCTTGTTCTGTCTCCAAAGGCATGTTTACAAAGCAGAGAGATTTTCAAATGTGCCTTTCCATGGTGTCCATAAGCAAGATGTGCCTAGAGCTCTAAAGAGCAGAATGTGCACTCTTTCTCTCCAGTGCCCGCCGAGTCAGACATGTGGTCCTAGCACAACTTCATCTGCCTTTGGTTAAAACCCAACACCTCCCCTGGCTTGAACGCATCCACGAGAAGCCGGAGGTGAGTGACTGCAGACTTATATTCATCCGTAGTGGAATAACTCTTTCGCATGTACCAAGTTTACGAAGGAACTGATGACCTTGTGTGTGATATACAGTGTGTGGCTGCCTGCCTCCCCACCACTCACTCTCTGAGTTTTCCCCACGATGTGCTCCTGTGAATTATAAGCTCCCTCCTTGTTGAAGGTTTTAAAAATGTATATGTTTTGCCAGGAAATTTAGGGGAAAAGTAATTATTTGGAGTGCAGTGAAAAACACATTTCTAACATTTGTTCCTCGTCCTTCTACCTCACTTCTGGGATCGAAAGCAAGTTAAACTTCAAAAATAAGGGTGTTCCTGGAACCGCTTAGAAGGCAACTTGCTAAAGGATGCTTTCTCTTCTCTTTGCCGCTCCTCACAGAAGGGAAAATTCCATCAACATGACTCTTTCTCTTCCTCTTAAGCAGGAAATGAAAGAAGATTCTATTTGAAGGAATACTTTGGATTCAACAAAATAAAGAAGCCCCTTCATGTCTCTTTTGGGGATTTGGAGGTGAGCTATGCCAGTGACACCTGGCATCTTCACCTCCACACCCTGCATACACTTTTGTGTGGAGAGAGGAGTGGAGTGGAGATTCAGGGCACAGGCCTTGGGGTCAGAGTTTGGGTTGAAGCCCAGTTTTGCAGCCCAGGAGGTGTGTGGCCTTGGCCAAGTCCCTTGTACTCCCTCCCCCTCAGTTTTCTCATCTGCAGAGCCAGTTTACTTTCCAGGGATGTTTCAAGGGCCAAAGGGGATGTGCATGCAAAACCCTTAGTACAGTGGCTGCTGGTGCAGTAGGCACTCCATAATGGGTGATGATGATGTTCTCTGTGGGGAAATAGGCTCAAGAATTCCTTATATTTACATAAATGGGTTAAAAAAGCTTAAGGCAGAAAGCCTCCACCACAGGGCAAAACGAGATATTATGACGGGATCATGAGTAACTTGTTATAGCACCTGCAGGAAACTACTTCCCATCTGGTGCCAATACACTTTGATCACAACTTCAAACTTCACTTGTCCCCCAGACCCTTTGATTCTTACACACACAAGTTAACGATTATGATCATATTGTTTTCTCTATGATCACTATGTGTGTAAGATCTTAAGTGCTCAATAAACAAGGAGACAAAACTCCTGTTTGGGGCTCTTGCCTCCTCCCAGACATTAGCCTCTCTCGTATTCAATCCTGTGTCCACTCTCTTGCTGGACAAGAGAGAACTGCAGACTCATAGTCTGCTACAGTTCTCTAGCTGATCCAATGTATGCACCCTGTCTTTCAATTACGCTTTGACTGCTTGATGGATTGAGCCATTTTTCTCCCCTTGGAGGTCCCAGGAACACACAGAGTATAGGTGCTAAGTAAGGGGTTATAAACTGATGTGCTGATGAATCGGCAGGTGGGAACAAGAAGAAAGACAGCTGGGCCCCAGATAAAAAGGAGGCCCTTTTGGGGGGAAGTGGGAGTCTCCTGTGTGAGATGGAGACATCCTGGATCAGACCTAAGCAGGGACTCTGCTCCTCAAACACGTGGCTTCAGAGGTGGTCTCAAAGTAAGAAATCTCCTCAGGTGGCCTGCCCTGGTGACTCACATTTCCACTGGACAGATCACCTCTCTGACTTGGCTAACAAAGATGGGGTCTTTCCAAACCCACAACTATGAGCTCTTGACCATGGACTGAGGGATCTGGCCAGAGAAGAGAAACAATGAAACTCAGATAGAGAGGGCAAGGCAAGAATAATAGACACACAACAGGGCAGGGGCCATGTCTGTGGGGACAGGGGTACATATAAAGCATAAAGAGAGATGTCATCCCTGAGCACAGGACTACTTCAGACTATCCAACAGAGTCACTGTTGTTCCTTGGAATAGTGACTGAAGAATGCAAGCACATGAGGTGGGAAGCATGGAGGGATACACGTTGAACCTTGAATATGTAGCTCTCTCCCCTGAGAATAATAGGAGAAAGGGTTGAGGAACCCAGGATCCTTCTGGAGCACAATCAGAAACTAGACAATGGCCCTGTCCAACTAGCCTGCTTTTTTTCTGGGATCCAACTGCAAGTCTCATCCCCATCTAGGGGCTGCAAGGGGAGCAGGAGGAGAAGCCATTGAGAGGCTTACTGTGGGTGGCTGGGAGGCAGGGCTCCCAGGTAGACAGCTTGGAGTCATCTCAGAGGCAGAGGACCAGTGGGGACAACTCAGGACTAAGAACCAGAAAGCCAAGCCCTTACTCTCTGAGTGACTGAGGTCAGTGAACCTTGAGCAACCTCGGCTTTTCTATATCTACAATAATGATAATAGCAATCCCAACATTTGAGGCAACATATCTACCCTCCAAGGGAATTATTTTAGAACATCTATAATTAGCTTTCTTATCTTTCTCTAATAATAAAGAACAAATAAAATTAGAAGGAACAGAAAAAAGTCCTGACCTTAGAATTAAAGTTCTATCTTCTCCACAGAAATGTAGAAATTAATTTCTTAACTCAATAACACGATGCCCATGGTACTTCATGTTTGCATTTCTCTCTTTGCTTACTGACAAAATATTACCATGCAAATACACTCTGATGTTTGATTTGCAGTGTGGTCCATTCCTCGATCTTTTGAATTTCCTGCATTAACAGTTTGGGAGTGGGCAGCTCTTTAAGGATGATGTTGGTCATCTTAACGACCATTTGGAATTCAAATAAGCACAGAGCCATCTAAGTAGCAAGCTCCTCAAAATAAAAGGATTAAGAGATTCAAGATAAAACCTGAATATTAAGGTGGAATTATTCCAGTATTTGCAGACTTTAAGATGAGTGGTGATACTGGCTTGAAATTGCCAACCCTTTAAAATAAATATTTTAGCAAAATCTGATATAAAATTGGCATACACGGTGAGGACCATGACTCTGGGAAGGATGCTGAGGGTTAGCATGACAAGAGAGTTGGAGGGAGGTCTGTGATCAAATGGCTGAACTGGGAGGAAATGTGGAGAAGCTTTAACAAGTTCCTTTTGATTATTGCTGAAGAAGATGAGCCCCAGAAGAGAGCATAACTTCCCAAGGTCACTTGGCTGTTGACTGCCAAACCAGAAGTAGAACATGGCCCACTGACTAGGTCACATGAAATTGAAGCTCTCGCCATCACTTTTGCTCTAGGAAGACCCTTTGTTCCTGTCTCTGTGCCACTATGAAATTCTTCTGCTAGAAACCTCTCCACCAACCCTGGGGACTCTCTAGTGCCCACAGAATTCTCCAAGTGCTTCTGAAGAACTGTGCAGAACCCAGGACTTTAATAGAGCACTGACACCATGAGTTTAGGACTTCCCTAAACTCAATAGCCCTGAAAAGACCAAGGAGTAATCTTTTCACAAAAGATTCATGCCCCTGCCACATCCATCGCTGGCCTCCAGAGCCAACAGGAAGACACTCCCCACCCACTTCTATCTAAGCCTGATCCAATTGTCCAACCCTCAGTCAGGCAGCACTAGCACTGCTTCCAGCTAGAGGCAATCAAGGCTCCTGAGGGCACAGGATGAGCTAAGGCTTCTCCCAAGCACAAGCCTCAGACTTCCCTGGGGAGCAATCAGAGACACACACTGCCAGGGGGAGGGATCCTCCACAGCAAGACATAGATTTATGGGAAATCAGGGAGAGCCATCCTGAGCCAGAAGCCTCAGACTGGGGAAAGAGCAATGGTGCAAGTGGCCTTCTCCTGTTATATTTGAACAAGGAAGAGAAAGGAGGCATTTCTATACATGGCATGCTGAAACCCATGAGAGACCCACATGCCCAGAACAAACTTCCTTAGTTACAAGCTACAGAACCCAGTGTCTTCTGTTCAAATCTGAGCTTTACGACTTCACAGCTGCTTGGCTGAAGCAAGTTAGCTAACCTTTCTGAGGAACGCTTACCTCACCTTTAAAATGAGTTAATGACACTCAGCTCATCCCCAGGACGAGATGATAGAAATGGAGTCATCCCAGTGCCTGGCACCTAGCAGCATTGCAACAAATGCTGATCTCTTCCTTTCCCTTTGGGGAAGAGCTTCCCTCTCTGGGCTCACCTTCTAAAGGGAGTATGTCCAAAGAGGGAACATAGTGAATGTATTTAGATGCATGTTTCTTGAAAGAAGAGATGGGACTCCTAGCTATGGGAACTGCATTGGGTTGACAGGAGAGAGAAGTGCCTGGAAAAAAGTCGGGAGAGAGACAGGGAGGGGTGGATTCAGCCCCACTCGCACTGTGGCAGGTTTCCCAGCTTCCACTGGCTCCAGGAATCTCCGAAGAGCTCTCCTTATGGCTTGGGCAACTATAACAGAGATTTCTATTTCTAAGCAGTTGCACATCAGACAATACTAAGCACTATGGTTTAATACTTTAAAGAGCAACCAAATTTTATCCTGAACCCACTCCAATTTTCCCATGCAAGTTATGACGGTTTGAAAGGGCTAGTGTCAGCTCCCAGACTTGTTGATATGGTGGTTCTACCTGCATTTGCATAATTACTAGGAGAGTCAACATTAAAATTTCAGAAGAGGATCCTGTCTGAAAAATTAATTTCTGTACTTTTTGCTTACTAGAGAGGGACACTGACTGCCTAGAACACCCAGACCACTCTTTTGTGAGAGGGGTCCCTCATTAACTCTTCACTGCTCTGGCACACGGTGGCACAGTAAGAACTATGCACTTGGCTCAGTTAGAGGTCCTGTATTGCCACTGTCTGGCTGTGTTGCCTCAAGGAATTCCCTTAACTTTTTTAGTCTTCATTTTCTCAGTTACCAAATTGGGAGATGAACACCCATGTCTCTGCAGGCTTAAGAAAATTAGAAGACTGAGGAGAACAAAATCATGTCATGAATCCAAAGAAAATAGTGAATCCACTCCTCTTGGGGTAACAAGGGGAGCAGCATGAGATAGTACCCAGGCTCCTGAACCTTTCCTTGGGTTCATTTCCAAGGCTGAGGGGTAAGGAACCAAACCTTGCAACTGCCCATGGACTTCAGCAATGCCACCTGAAGGGGGAGCCACTGGCTAGCGAGATAGGCAGGAAAGTTTCCTTGTGCTGGCAGGATGAGATACAGGTTTTCTCAGAATTATACTGTCACCCTGGTGAGATGCGTATGTAGATGTCTGATCCAACAATCCCATCTCACACTCCCACTGGGTGTGAAGGGTGGGAAGGCAGGAAACCTCTCCCCTGAAAACCTGCCCCCTGTAAGACTCCATCTTGAAGCTGATTTTGTATGCAAATAAGGAACAGGAACATTGAGAGCTGCTCCCTTAGGAATAAGGACAATTCGGGAAGAGCTGGGGAAGAGGTGAATGGAGCAAAAGAAACACCTCCTTGTGTTAGGAGAAAGCAGTGAGAAAGAACCTGAGAAGTAGGAGAAAAATGTAAAGAACCACAAAGACAGGCTACCCTTGGGGAGCCAGGGCAGGATAGGACATGGGGGCTCCCCAATAGCTGCTATCACCAAGGACCATATCAATGCGGAAATTCCCTGTGGGCACTGCAGAAATGCTGATGTAGGGAGACCTCTAATCTGTTCTTGTCTGCCCTTTTTCCAGCAGGCTCAGCACTCAGCGAAAGAATTCACAAGGATTCCTAGCCCTCTTAAAGACAATCTTTATCATCAATGCCTGGACTGTGAGGTTGTATAAAAAAAGAAAAGTTGTCACATCATTAATTGAATGATCATTTAGAAGGTGAGTTCCCACTCAGATGTCCCCCCTGCTGCTTAACAATAGTGTTGGGGGAAAATACTCAACACTCGACTTAGCATGAGTAGCACATAGGTGCAATTATAACACCATTTTTGTTAAATAGAAGATAAAATTAACATGCTTTCATAATTCCTAATTCCATTTTTCATAACAGTGCTTTAAAAATCTACCATGAGATTTTCCTATCTTGCTTTTTATGAAGCTTCATTTCAGAAGGAGCCTTTCTTCCATATAAATTATGTGTAAAGAACAAGGGCCTTGCACACTGTCCTCTGTGGTGTGGTGGTTTGGGGAGACTTAGCTGACCCTCCCACCTCTTTGTGGGCCATCCTGTGAGGGCCCTTATCTTCCGGAAGGAACCAATGTCTAGAATTCCAGGCAGAAACTGGTGCTGTGAGTAGTGCCACTGTGGGGGGACAGAGAGGGACATGAGACACTGGGAGAACTGAGGGTGGGATGGCCAGCTCTGGCCCATGTGTCAGGGAGGCTGTCCTCTGTGATGACAGCAAGTGGTCTTCTGATCTACAGGGTCCAGGCTGAGGACTTGGACCCAATTCTGGGCTTACTTTGCTGGTGGGAAGAAAGCTCTTTTTTATATTTGGTGCCTTTTTTAAAAGTTTATTTATTTATTTTGAGAGAGAGAGAGGGAGGGGCAGAGAGAGGAGACAGAGAGAATCCCAAGCAGGCCCCACAGTGTCAGTGCCTGATGCAGTGCCTGATGCAGGGCTTGAACTTCCAAACCATGAGATCATGATCCGAGCTCAAATCAAGAGTTGAATGCTTAACCAACTAAGCCACCCAGGCGCCCCCCTTTTTTATCAAATCTGCCCCTTCCTTGGAGTATTCTGGCAAGCTCTGGGGAAAGTTCCTGGCACTGGCTCTCAGGAAGAAGCACATGTTAAAGACAGTGCTAGGCATCTGGGGAATCCTCTGTCCAGAGCAGAAATGGGCCTGGTCACTTATCACTCAGAGAATCTGTCTATCTGGAAGGTGTGTTTCTCAGAGTTGGACTGTATATAAAAGAGATAGAACAAATATGGACTTTAAAAACCAAATCTGAAACTATGAGGCAACCTCAAATGCCTGCTATATACGTGGCCATTTGAAAAGGAAAATAAGCCCACAAGTTGCCATGTTGTACAGGTGCTCTACAGGTAAGACCAGGCCCACCACTGGGGTCCTCAAAGACTGAGCAGGGGGTGATTTTGCACTGAAGGAGACTAGACCCAATAATTGTCAATTCTTACATTACTGAACATGACTTCTGCTCAAAGGAAGCCCTATGTGCTGCAAGGCAGCAAACTGACCCACAGCAGCCCTCTCCAAGAGTGGTACACATGCCAGGGAACAAAGGGAAAGCAAGTGCTTGTCCCGGGACACAAAATGTGCACTACCAGGTGTCTGTCTATAAGGCTTGCTACATCTCACAGTCTTCAGCAGGCTCAAGTCCAGGGTGCCTGAGGGTCTGAGGAAACAGCATCCCTCACTGCCTCATGTCCTGGGTGGGGTGATATACCTGCATTGCAGAAGGAGACTGACACAGATTAGGCACTCAGTAAAGGTTTGTCCAAGAAGACTAAGAAATCAGCCTGATGTAGATGCCAGGAGTTGGTCATCAAACCTTCCACTGTGCTGAAGGTGAAAGAAGACACAAAAACCAAGTAGCTTAGGAGAAATGCATGTGTTACCTTTCCGTGGGGGACCACATGCCTAGGAGAGGAGGAACAGAGTTTACTGTGCAATTACTAGTTATTACTAAATAACTAAAGTTATTACTAAAACTACCAAAATGAGTGTTATGTGCTGGCCCTTTAAATGTTTGGGTTGAGCATTTGGAGTTTAGAATATGATGCCTTCATTCTGGGAACTATGTGTTTTCTTGGGGAATGAGCCATGATGAAAGCCTGCCGTTCTGCCAAGGTCTGTCATGTCATAGTTATTAACAGGCACACGAAGGCATTTTGTCAATAACTTCAGTAAAACAGATTAAAGTCAAAGAGAATAGAGTATTTAAATAAACTCTAGATAGATTGAAGACCCAAACATGAAACATGAAACTGTAAAACTCCTAGAAGAAAACATAGGCAGTAATGTCTTCGGCATTAGCCTTAGCAACATTCTTCTAGATATGTCTCCTCAGGCAAGAGAAACAAAAGCAAAAATAAACTATTGGGACTCTACCAAAATAAAAAGTTTCTGAAAAAAAAAAAAAGGAAACAATCAACAAAATTAAAAGGCAACCTACTGAATGGGAGAAGATATTTGCAAATGATGTATCCGACAGGGGTTAATACCCAAAATATATAAAGAATTTATATAACTCAACACCAAAACAACCCAAATAATCTGACTAAAAATGGGCAGAAGACCCGAATAGACATTTTTCTAAACAAGACATACAGATGGCCAACAGACACATGAAAAGATACTCAACATCACTCATCATCAGGGAAATGTAAATCAAAACCACAGTGAGGTATTACCTTACACCTGTCAGAATGGCTAGAACCAAAAACACAAGAAATAACAAGTGTTGGTGAGGGTGTGGAGGAAAAAAAAACCCTCATGCACTGTTGGTGGAAATATAAATTGGTACAGTATTATGGAAATATTGATGTTTTTCAAAATATTAAAAATAAAATTACCATATGATCCAATAATTCCTTTACTGGATATTTACCTAGAGAAAACAAAAACACTAATTCACAAAGATATCTGTACCCCTATGTTTATTGCAGAGTTATTTACAACAGCCAAAATATGGAAGCAACCTAAGCGTTCAGTGATAGTGAATGGATAAAGAAGATGTGAGACACATACATACACATACACACACACACATACACACACACACACACACACACACACACACACACACACGCACGCACACTAGAATACTACTCGGTCATGAAAAAGAATGAGATCTTGCCATTTGCAACAACGTGAATGGACCTAGAGGGTATTATGCTAAGTGAAGTGAGTCAAACAGAGAAAGACAAATACCATATAATTTCATTTATATGTGGGATCCAAAAAACAAAATAAGGAACAAAATAAACAAAAAGCATAAACAGACCCATAAATAAGAGAACAAACTGATGGTTGCCAGAAGGGAGGGAGGTGAGGGGATGGGCAAAATGGGTGAAGGAGAATAGAAGGTACTGGCTTCCGGTTAAAGAATGAGTAAGTCATGGGATTAAAGGTACAGGAAATATAGTTAAGGGTATTGTAATAATGTCGTATGATGGCAGATGGTAGCTTCGCTTGTGGTAAATATGGCATAATGCATACAGTTGTTGAATCACTAAGTTGTGCACCTGAAACTAATGTAACATTAAGTGTCAATTGCACCTCAAAAAACCCCCGGATTCTTGAAAGAGAATACATCTTAAGAGGAGAAATTTAAAGAAATAAGCCTCTGGATAAACTTAGTACTTATCTCACTAATTCTTAACTATTAGTCACTGCTTAATCTAAACCTGGAAATACCTCAAGACTCTAATAGAACACGTCTTTCTAAGCCACCCCAAGTCCTTGTCCTGGAAAAAGATTCCTTCGCCTTTTGTTTTCTGTCGCAGCAAGTTTCTCTTTTATCCTACCTGGATTTGGGGTTTTTGTCAATATGAACAGCTACTCTTCCTGGGGTAAATCAATGGGCATTTGGGGTGAGCTAGAAGTATAATATTTTGCACAGCTGTCAAATGTTAAGTCAGCTAGAAGAACTCTATCACAGCTCCTCTCAGCTAGGTGTTACTGACTTGGCAACAAAGAAAAAGAATCCTAGGTATTCTCTGATATTTGGGCTGGCAACAGAAAGAAATTTCTTCTGCTGGTAGCTCTCACTTGGAGAAAAACAATGATCTTCAAGTATGGGGGGTACAGTTCTCTTTCTCCGGTGCCCCTAGCCCACTGCTCTGTGAAGAAGAGGGCAGGTGGGAGGGACAGTCTTTGAAAGAACCCAGATCATCCTTTGAAGTGTCCCGTTTGACCCTTATCACTGTAGGAGTCAGCAGGGGGGAAAGGTATCCTTACTGACCACATGATAGTGAATTGTATGAGTTGGCAATATTCTGATTAAAGCTGTACAATTCCTTCCATTCAGCTAAATTTACCAGCCTTTAATGTGAACAGGTACATCCTTGTTCCCTGATAAGAACAAGGAGAAGATACAGTTCTAAGCAATTTTCAGAGCTCCCTCTACCTTCTCCATCAATCACACCCCAGTTCTCTGGAAATCAGAATCCCACAGTGACAGTGTGAATCCTTTCCTCATGTGTTTATCTTCTCTCTCCAACCAGTCCAAAACCTCCTGGAGAGCTCAACTGGGGCTGAGTACACAGTAGGCGCCTGCCACATTGGGTATGATCCTCTAGAACTCCAGCTAGGCCATGGAAAACAATGGAAAAGAATGTATCTCTGCTGGAAAATCACTTTGTATTTTATTTTTGAGAATCTGGACATGGTTAAGCATACTACCTGGCTTACACTTAATTTGTTACATTGTGACTAGAGTTCTGAGATCATAGGGCCCTGAAAAAGATGAATGCATAACTCACTTATCCATGCTGCTGATGAAAAGACAAATCCACAATCTCTAAACGATGCCACACACAGCCTGTGACGTGGAATTGTAGGCACTATGGCTGGCACGGAAGTTGAGAAAAAATTGTAGGCGGAGGCTTCCTATTCCCTCTGAAAGCTCACTGTGGAGGGTGCAACTGCCTCTTCTTCACTCACAGTAGGCCAGCTGTGCACCCATCATTCAGTTCTGCAGTGAAGGGTGTGGAAGACAGCGTGAAGGCACTGCAGAAGTTAACAATCCCTGGTTTGGCTAAAGGTACAGACCAGGATCTTTCCCAAAGGAGGTATCTCCAGGTGTCCCATCTAGCTGTTGTAACCCCACAGCCTAAGCTGTAACAGATGTCTGGCAACCATGAGCATGGTCAGGCCCAGAGAGGTCTGCCTTCAAAGGACTATGAAATAATAATGCCAGCTGCAAACTTTAACTGAGAAGCTATTCTCTTCCAGACAATGACAATGAAATGATTGAAATGTTCACAACAAAAATAGTTGTTAATGCCCCTATGTGACAGGTAAGGAAACCAAGGGCCAGAGGGATTGTTTACCACACAGTATGTTTTGGATCTAAGTATTGGACCCCAACCTGACTCCAATGCTCTTTCAACTATTGGACATTATGTAGCTATTCTACGTATTAATTCCTGGTTTATTGCATATGCCGTTCTGAATACCACAGAATTCTCTTCCCAAGGCAATTCCATCACACCCAGGTGGCGCTAAGGTCACTGTTTCCCAGCTTTTGGTATCAGTATCATTAAGAGCATGAAATAACAAAGGAGTTATTTGGGTCACGGGAAGACAGTAGCTTTCAGTTGAGTTTTTGTTGTCTATACAAGGGAATTACCTCTTGCTTACAAGAAATCTTGCTAGGCAACCCACAGTAAGATTTTTTAAGTTTTTACTTAGACTCAGAGGCAAAATCAATATGTCTATCTGCCCACTGCTCTGCTTTCCAGGGCCTGAAAAAAGGAGGCTGCTCAGTCACTACAGAGACCAGTGTGGCTTAAAGTGAGGGCCTGCAGAAAAGCAATGACCGTGGAAGGTTTGGGTTGCCTGAAATGATGCCTGTACATAATAGGTTTCTTGCTCCCAAATCCTGGACAATTGGTCCTACATGGTCCCTAGGAAGAACAAACTAAGCTCCTTGGTACAACTTCTCTTTGGGAATGCCAGCTCCACCTGTATCTCCTTCTGAGAGAACATGCTCCTAACACAGCATCTGCCAAGGAGGCAGCAGACCATGTGACTGTCACCCTCCTAGTCACAAAGGATTGTCCCAAGGGTGGACAGCTGTTTATAGGAAGCCCACTGACTAGCCAGCAACCTCTGTATGACATGTGTGGTCTGGCTTGAAATGAAGAATTGGAAAAGTAGCCTCTGTCATTAAGAATTTGAACTAAGAGGGGCACCTGGGTGGCTCGGTTGGTTAAGTGTCCAATTCTGGGTTTCAGCTCAGGTCATGATCTCACGGTTTGTGGGTTTGAGCCCTGTGTCAGTCTCCATGCTGACAGAGTGGAGCCTGCTTGGAATTCTCTCTCCCCACCCCCTCTCTCTCTCTAACTCTCCCCTGCTCATTTTTTCTCTCTCTGAAAATAAAGAAACTTAAATAAGAATTTGAACTAAGAAGGCCTCAGGGAAAATAACAGGGAGTTGGGGACACTGGGTATGAAGCAGTGTGGCAGAGATCATCCATGTTTACCAAGTATCCACGTGCTCTCCTACATGTCTCAGGCTCCCTCACAACGGGAACTGCACTAAAGTAGTTCTGGCCAGTGGACTATGAGCAGAACTGAGTAGTGTCATTTCTGGGCCAATGCAGTTAAAATGCACCTTGTCTATCATTCTGTCACATTCCTTGGCCACATCTTCCAGATAGCACAGCTGTAAGATGGAACAACCCTGAATCCCTGAACTATCTCCTAGGAGAGAGTACACACACATTAGCACATTGCAGTAGCTTAGGCGATGTAGCGATGACCCATATTAACATTAATATGACTACTAGTTGGTGACTGATAAAATGGCAACCAAGGTCAGTCTGTGGCCAGCATGAAGCAATGCAGTCCACTGGGGAAGGCAGGAGACAGAAATTCATGCCTAACTAACGAGTATTTACTGTGTACCAGGAACACTGCCTCATTCGATCCTTATAAAATTCTTTTTTATGTGTGTATTTATTTTTTCATTAAAAAATTTTTTTGATGTTTATTTTTGAGAGAGAGAGAGAGAGAGAGAGCGTGAGTAGGCGAGAGGCAGAGAGAGAGGGAGACACAGAATCCGAAGTAGGCTCCAGGCTCTGAGCTGTCAGCACAGAGCCTGACGTGAGGCTCAAACTCACCAACCGTGAGATCATGGCCTGAACTGAAGTCAGACACTTAAGTGACTGAAGCACCCAGGTGCACCATCCTTATAAAATTCTTAATAAGGAAGTAGATAGTAGCCATTTGTAAAAACCCATTTTACAAATGAAAACTGACAGAATGGTTAAAGGACATACAACTGATAGTGCCCAACATCAGGAGTGAAACCCAGGTTTCACCCCAGCACATCTGCTTTCTTTTCCTAACAGGTTCCTATAACCTTGCCTTTCCCTTTGCCATCTACAAAGGCCTGCAGTGATACATCCTGACCACAAGGGGCATCAGAAAAGCTACAGTAAATACTGTCTTGGCATCCTCTCTAGGAGCATCAGGGACACGAGATGAGAGCAGAAGGGAAATCAGAATCACATAGGGGCAGGGGTGCCATCAGGAAGCATCACTTTGGGGTGTATGGCAGCTGTGAGACTACTCCCAACTCCACAGCAACCTGGTGGCCAATGATGCTGCTCACATTCTGTTAGATAGAATGTGAGCCTCATAACCCACCTCTGCTGTTCACACACATGCAATTATTACCTGCCCACAGAGAGGACTGTGTGTGAGTCCTCACATTCAGTCTGGACCCTTAGTGGCACACTGGGTTGTGTAGGAGGCTGGGTAATAAGAAGTACATTTAAGAAAGAGAAGAAAGTGAAAACCTTCAGTGACTGCAAATTTGTATTTTCCTATCACAAGGTCATGTTTTAAAGAGAATTTAAGAGAAATAGTTTCCAGTTTTTCCCTCCTATCTTTAGAGTTTAAAAGTGAATATTGAAAGCAACATTTTAAATCATTTTCTTTTGCTTAAGAAAAATGTGTCCACCTTGATCACTGCCCAAAATGAATAAGTACAGAATGAGGTGCATTGCCTTGGGGTCACAGATGGTAATTTTAATACCTTGGTACAGTCCACAGAAAGCTAAGGGGCTTGGGCAGGAACCACTTCCACATCATGTGAAGGGAGGAGAGAAATAACAGAAAAAAGCTCCATGTCGAGTCAAGAAGGGAAATGAAAGGATGAGAGGAGACCTCTGGACAAGTAGGAAGAGCTGGGACTTCCCAAAATAAAATTCACAAAAGTTTCACAGTTAAAAAAAATAAATGTAATTTATAGAGGCTGGTGATGTGGGAGTCTGGAGAGAGGTATTGAGCATGTGTATGGGAACATGTGTTTCTGTGGGAGACAGGAAGGAAGACTTTGTGGAACCTTCCAGGAGGAGAAAAAAGGGATGGAGAAAGTCTAACACTGCCAGGCTTTAGACAGATCTCTGCAAGATCTGATTACCAATTCTCAAAGAAATTAGGTAGCAAGAGCAGCGTGCTACTGCCCAGGAGCATCTCTTTACAGCGTGACTCAGAGCCTGGCTGACAATAGACCAGACTGACCCAGTCTTCTAAATCCGCCTTTGGCTCCTGTGTTCATCTTGCCCCTTAACCTGCAACAGGCATTTTCTTTAGGTTTGGAAAATAGATTTCATCTGCTTCACCAGCTCTAAATGAACCTGCAGCATTACATTAAGAGGAATTCCACAGGAGAAATGCATCCAGCTAAAAACGTGCATCTCTCTTTCTCCTTTGTAGACAGGGATGTGCCAGGAATGCCGCGGGGCTCAGTTCTTGCCAATGAGATGGAGGAAGCAGTTTGGTCAGTGTAATGGGTTGAGTAGAGTGGCCCTCAAAGATATGTCCCCATCCAGGACCCTGTGAGTGTGACCTTATTTGGAAAAACGCTCTTTGAAGATGTAATTGAATTAAAGCTCTGGAGATGAGATGATCCTGGATTTTCCAGGTGGGCCCCAAATCCAATAACAAGTGTTGTTATTGAAGATACACCAAGGGCAGAAGAGGAGAAGAGAAGAAGTCCAGGTGAAGACGAAGGCAGAGATTAGAGCGACAGCCACAAGCCAAGGAGTGCCTGGAGCCCCCACACACTGCAAGAGGGAGGCTAGAATTGCTTAGAGCCTTCAGAGGGATCCCAGCCCTACCAACACTTTGATTTCAGACTTCCAGCCTCCAAGCTGTGGGAGAACAAATTCTGTTGTTCTAAGCTACCCAGCTCACAATAATTGGTTACAGCAGCCCTGAGGAAATGAATAAAGAGGGACCTCCAGAGAGTTCCTTAAAAGCTGGCAGCCACTCTCTCACCCTTTTTGTTCATTAAAACCTGCCCCAGGAGAAAAAGCTTCTATTGGATAAGATTGGCTGGGCCACATGGGGACCAGCAGATTCTCGGTCCTTTGGATTGTGTGGCATTTGACACACCCCTCACTCAGCTAACTGTCCCGACGTGGGAGTCTTGTCACCTCAGATGTCCACATATGATCTTACCTCTCAATACGGCTCGAACCTGTGCTTTAGTTCTGGATTTATGATCTGGCCTGGAAAGTTTGCTTTGCTTTTTGTTTGTTTTGCCATGGCAGTCCAGTGAATTCTACCTCTTCCCCTGCTCCTAGGTGGGCCAACTCCTAATGCTTTTGCAGAATATAAAGTAATAATAATAATAATAATAATAATAGTTTTAGGAACACAGGGTCTATAGCTCAGTAGTGCAGAGCCATGGAATAAGATGTTTGGAAGCCAGATGGAAGGAGAACAGGGGAACTTCATGTCTATCGTAAAACAATGAAGTTCATTCAGGGAGGATTGCATATTTTGAGTATTTGGTAATTGCCTCCAAAGCCAGGGTAATGAATAAAATCTCCAGCAAAAACAAAAATTTACTGCCTTTAAAATAGTAAATATGCAGTGTCTATACATTTCCAAACAAACATATTTTGATTAAGTCATTAATGTCACTTTATAGCTGTTTCTCTCTCTCCCTCAGTCTTGCTGAAGGATTTAACGTCAAGCAATTTAACAATGACAGCTGGCGAGAAATCAGCTTTGAGATTTCTCATTAAAAGTAATGCTGTGTTAGTAGCCAAATACTTGGAAATGTGAAATGTTAAAATTTAATGGTGTGGAAAAGCCTTATTCTAACTTTGCAGATTGTACCATCTTTGCAAAGTTGGTAGAAAATACCAACTTGGATTGTGGAAGGCCCAGTGCAATTGTAAAAACAATGGTAGTTTGCAGAAGTAGGTATCCACCAAGCTGCAAGACTTAATGTGGCTTGCTTTGTGGGGTTCTAGAAACCTCAGACTGGCTCTCACACTTGCACAGAATAAAGATTCTCATTGGTGTCTCCTTTATCTGCACTCTCACCGTTATTGGCCTGTAAGCTGAATAGGCAAATTTATTCCACTTATATTATCTTCCCAATGCTGTTTTCAGGAATATTCTGCCCAATGTCTTATATCATTGCATTGTGCTAAGTGTTTAGGCAATTCATTTCTGTGAGAGGAATAGCAGGAAATAAAGTTTCATTGTATCTTAGATGGAGAACAAAAATACAAGGACTCACATCCAATGTAATCAAAGCTGCCCATTTGCATTTTGGGAAAATAATTACATTCTTTATCTCCTAATCTTAAATCACTTCCTGGAAACTCCCAACACCTGTGACAATGAAAATGTACAAGTACACAAATTATTCAATGGATGTCATCTGTAGACTTTAATACTAGTGCCTTCCAGCCCTGTAACTGCACTGGAACTGAAGATAGTTAGGAGTGGGTACGTGTGGGCTCTCTGGCCCACCCTTTCTATTTCTTTTCTACAATTTGAAAGCACATGTGCAACTATGTATCTTTTTGGACAATTTGTGTGGTTTTACCTAAACATTTCATATTAGCATGCTTTATCTCCTCAACTTGACTGTAAGCTGCTCAAAGGCACATAGTAAGGACCAAAGAAGATTAGCTGCTTTGATTATTATGATGACGATGGTTATCAAAAGAGAAATGTGGCCCCTAGATAAGGCCAGGAAAAGAAATCCTTAAGCAGAGAAGCAGAAGGTGCAAACCAGATGGGTGGTATAGCCCTCCAGTTTAAGGATGGGGTGGAGAGAAGAAAGGACCACTGGGCCTGGAGACAGGCAAACCCGAGCCACAGCCCGAAGACTTCCACTTTGTAATCTTGCCTAAGTCATCCAAACCCTCTGATGCTGGGCATCTTCATGTATAAGGCCAAGGTAATAACATAGTTGTTATTATATTAGAAAAATACATGTAAAGCCCTGGCACATTATAGGTACTCAAAGTATCCACCTATTTGAGGTAATAATCCCATAATATTGTTGAGGCTGGAAGGAGTTAGAGAGCTCAGCTGATCCAATCTCCCATCCTACAGATCAAGAAACTAAGACTCAGAGAATGAAGTTGGACTACCCAAATTTAGCCAGGAACTAGTCTACTCAAGGTTAATGGCAGAGCAGGGGCTAGAGTTCCAGGCTCCTGTACCCAGATGAGGGCTCTGTTTACCCCTGCCTACTGCCACTATCACTTCATGTCTCCAAACAGAACACCAAGTCCATACAATGAGACCTGTCCCTTCTTCTCCGGTTTGCCCCACAGTATAGCCGACTACTTCCACGCTAAGATACCACAGATTCCTTGTTAGATGAAACAAGACCCTCTGAATCAAGAGCCCAGGTCCACTGTCCAGCTTCCAACATAGGCCATGTGTACCTGTGGGTACAAAGGAGGCTTTGGTGGATCTCCACCTGCACTGAATACACGGCCAGCTAAAGATCCTAGCAGATATGGTCTTGGGCCAAGATCTAGAAGATTTCCTCCCACTCATCTCACAAGAGGGAGCCATGGGAATGGGGTCCTGCTATTCAACAAAAGTGTAGAATACCAAGAAAGTACTCCTGCCAGGACTCTCTCCAGCACCCTACCTCCAGTGCCACAGCCTGCCATCAGAGCTTCAATCCTTCCAGCTATGACATTTATCCTCTGGAGCATCACAAATGCTCTCGAGACATGTTCTTATAGCACTATGACTCATTAGTGTCAACTGGACTATCTGAAACCTTCCACTGGGAAAACACAGAAACTTCTAAGAAGAACATGATTTCCATTAGACAGCACTGGCTTGAGAGGGAAAAAGGCAGGGGTTGGAAGCAGAATTAGTTATGCCCTGAATTGGGGGACTGGAGACATCATGAAAACCCTGGACACCGAGGGAAAATGAGATTTTAGGAGCGAGAAGGCAGGAGTAAATATGATGCTGTCAGAGAACTCTGAAACTGGACTTTGAAGTCATTTAGTAAAATCAAATTACTTTCCCTTAGAATCTCTTCTCTGGGAAAGACGCTTTTGTTTTTCCAAGAAGCTGACTAAATTGTCATCCGGGGTTCTTAAATTTCCTCCTCCATCCATTGTGCTTTGTCTCCTAGGAGAGCAGCTCAACACAACTGCACAACCATCAGTAACAAGAGCCCGTCGTAGACATATAAACAGCAGCCTACTCACCAACAGTGCGGGTGCCAGCTCGTAGTTCAATTACTTCCAATCCTAAAGCTAATATTACAGGGTTTGGAGTGACTGTCACTGTCCTTGGAAAGCACATAGCACTGAAGAGACACAGATGTTTGTCACTGGTCACTGACATTGTCCCAAGCCCCCACGTGTTCTCCTCCAGCCACACACACTTCCTTCCCTATTTTGTGCAAAAATTTTCATGCAGCATGACCAATACTCATAATCAGGACATCAGACAAAGTCTCTGTACACATTATGAAAAGTGGGAGTGTTTTCAGTTGAAGTGGAATAATATTAATAACCATGCCAAAGCCTGATGCTAATTATTGTGTGAGGCAGAAAATGCATGTCGCTTGCTCTCCATTAGCTGACATTATCTGGAATGGAAGAGTTTTAAACAGCCCACTGGATCCACCAGTTTTCTAGTGGCACTGGCCTTCCTGTGTTTAACACCCACATACGTTGTCCCCATTAGCAGGACATGTAAGACCTAAGTGATTTTTCACTTTGACGTTTGGCTTGGGAACATCAAGGAATACGGTCAAGCAACCTGGAGTATGAAAATAAGGGGCATGGCTACTTGACAAGACAGTTTCAAAGACCATGCTCTACACATGGTGATAATTCATGGAGAACTTTCAGAGCAAAAGGTGATATTACAGGTTAATTTATTCTATTACTCCATGAATACTCTCTCCACCATTATTGCTCTTAACCCCAGATATCCTTAATATATGAGCAGTTATGGTGTGGTGTTGGGAGGGGGACAGAACCGATCAGAAAGGGATAAAGAAATTTAGCCCATAAAATCTTCGTGAAAGTCTCTCGTAGGGTTGAGGATACCACCGGCCTCCCATAATATGGGGACATCATGCAGTCAATAACATCTCCTTAAATTTCTATAACCAGTCTTGGTCTTAATTGAAGTTATTCCAAGACCTCAGAAAGGCGTTGATAATCCCACTGGTTTCAGCAGTGGCTACAAAGTCCTGGCTGCAGGAGAATCACTGACGCGTTAGAGAACATCATTCGGGAGAAGTTACAAGTTTGCTACAAATGAAACCTGCCACAAGAAGACAGTGTCTTCACCAGACCTCAGAACACTGCCAACTTCCATGCCTAAAGGGAGCTTCAAGCCTGACAGTTTAACCTGGGGGCCCAGATATGGGGGGGCATGTTTTCTGCTTTTTTCCAAAGTGTATCTGTCAATCCTGATGCAGAATGAAGGATATAGCATTAATATTGCACAGCACACTGGCGGCTTAATTTAGGTACTTATGATGTTGCATTTTTAAATTAGAAAGAGTTTTGAGCGTTGAACATTTCATTTGCTAATATGTTTTTCCTTTCTTCCCTACAGAGGCTCCTGCACCATTTGAAATAAAAATTCATTTCCCTGAATACATGGAATTGATGCTAATTAAAATGCCTGTGAGAGTTAAGGCATCAGCCAGCCCCGGGAAAATATAAGGTCAATTTTATTTTTCAAAGGGCATGGAGAGAAATTAAAATACCCGTAATTCAAGTCATAGGTTTCATACAGTTTGAAGAGACTTTACAGCTCCTCTAGGAAAGTAAGACAAAGGACATGGGTTCTGAAGTCAGACAGATGCAGGTTTGACACTTGGCTCTGCTGCTTTCTGAGTCTGTGACCCTGGACAAGGTCTTCCGCTCCCCTCCCCCCTTTCCCCTCCCCCCCCCCCCCCCCCCCGCCGGGTCCTGAAGGTGTGACCCTGGAGAAAGTCCTCCACCCCCTTCCCCATTGGATCCTGAGTCTGTGACCCTGGACAAGGTCCTGTGCCCCACTCCCTACTGGATTTAGAAGCTCTGCTAATGAAAAGGGCTTGAATTTCTCCCACGGAAAAAATGGGCTGGCTTCAGAAACAACTGCACCCTCTGGGCATGAGATCCTTTACCGTGGATCCTCTGGGGCAGTGTTTTCAACACTTGGATGACTCTGACATTCCCTTCTTAGATTTTTGCCATATTGGACACTATGCGTACTTTTATTTATTCTTTGTTTTTATTATTTACTTGACTTGAATAAACCCACTTTACTGGGTTGCCCTTGCCTTCAGATATTATCACTTATATCTGAGAATAGGGTTGACGTGCTACTTGTATGTATTTTAATATATAATTAGATACAGAACTATAAATCCCCCATGTTCACCCTGTGCCATTCAAAATCACTTGGCACACTGCTCATTCAGAAATACTTCTCGAGGGGAGAGTTAGAGTAAAGAGAACCATAGTTTCTTCCCACCTCATCTTTCAAATGGCCACATCTATGCCACCCCTCACACCCTGCAGAGGCTGGGGCAGAACCCACCCCTCACTGTGCCAACCCTCAGTCACTGGTCTTGGGGGATGCTGAAACTCAACACCCAAGAATATGAAATTTGTGCACAATCCAGAGGCGACGTGAGGGCAAGTGGACTCCATTTTTTAAGGATGAGAGTAGAGAGGGGAAAGGATGGGGAGGGCAGTGGAACACAGATTAAAAGAAGAAACTGATAAGAGGGATGCGGGGAGACAGCAAGCACACCTTCAGGCCAAGGTGGGTGGGGCATGCGGTAAGGCCACCTCCTAGTTGGATGGCCTGGTGCCATTATTTACTACCTTGACTTTCACTTACTTGACTTTAAGTAGACTCTGGTTTTTACTTAGCCTTAAGTAATAATAATATCTGTGAAATAATGCTTCAGAGAACAACCACAGGGGCAGTGCTCCTGCCCCCACTCACCTGGGGAAGCCTGGGCTGTGCTGGGATTGACAGGTAGCAAAATGGGTTTAAAGCCTGTGACTTTCTCTTTCCTTTCAATCTCTGTACAGCTCTATAGCCCCCACCTAGGGTAATGAAGGGCTTAAATCCTTCCAGGAGCCCAGATGTTGTACACACATCGTAGAGAAGGATGGATGGATCTGCTGGCCCCCAGAAGAGCAGAGTGACGCCCACCCACCCCTCATCCCTGTTCCTTGGCCCCCTGGCCAGCTTGCTAAGACAGGAGGACACATGGCTAGGAGGAACATCCATCCCAGGCAGCACCCAGCCCACCCTTCCCTGTGATGGTCAGAGACACACTGTGGAGGGAACGCTGGGGTGGAAGCTCTCTCAGGATTATCTTCTCTATTGCTCTGTCCCTTCTCCCACGTCCAAGGACAGTAAGCACTGAGTGAGCTCACAGCAAGCAGAATCTCCATTGTTAGCACATCCCCCGCATGTTGTAATTAACTTGTTTAAGGCTACAGAGGCAGGAATCAGACAGAGGTCGTCTTGATTCCCAGCCCACTGCTCTCTGCAAAGTGATTTCATCTCAGTCTCTCCACTCCGCCAGCCTGGAGCACACTGCAGTGCCTGCGAGCATAGCCCCGGAGTCAGATATCCTCAGTGGGGCACCTGCTCTGCCTCCCAGCTCTGCAACCTTGGGCAAGACCCTCATCCTCTTGATTGCCCAGGATAAAACAATAACACTTGCCTCTAAGGCTCCTGCCAGGAGGAAAGGAACAACATTTGTAAACACTAAGCACATGCTAAGTGAACTGATCACTAGTCCACATGTGCAGGACACAGAACACAGCCTCACTGTCATCCTTGTCCTCTTACCAAGGTGTACTTTTTCCCAGTAGGATTATCTGGCTTATCCAAAAGCATGTTCCCAAGTGACAATTCTGGAAAGACTCCTTAGCGAATTGAACAGCAAGACCACATCCCAGGTCTAGACATTTCCAGGTAGGGACAGGAGGCTTGAGGGGCACACACTGCATTCCCAGGAGACTCAAAGTCTCATTGATGATGGATATCCTGAATCATTCCCACAGCAACCTCCATGGACAGACTTTGAGGGAGCAGCTGACCCAGAGGGCAGGAAGGAAGCCCAGGATATGCTCTCTTTAAAAGCCCCCTGGTGATTTTGAGGCACAGCCAGACTTGACTAATTTCATCCTTGTTTATTTAATAAACATTTACTGAGCACCTATTACGGACTGGGCATTTTCTTGGGACTAGGAATACCAAGAAATGAAACAATCAGATAATGCGAATGGATTTTGCATTATTATGGGATGGGGCAGTAAAGGTGAATGCAGGGGCTATTGTTCCCATTCCTAATCAAGCTTTAAAACACAATATAGCTTTCATGCACATCATCAACAGAAACCCTAACAGGCTATTTTTCCTTTTGTGTTCGTTTCTGAGGCTTTGTGCTTGGCTCAGAGGAGCCACACAAGGCCTGGAGTCATGGTTGGCCCATGCTTGGTACATTTCAACAACAAAAAGTAAAGAAATGTTTTCGTTCACTGAGTGATTCAGGAAAGTGATTTCATAGAGAAGTGCAGCAAGTTACCATAAACGTTTTCAAAATGTCTTCAAACTGTAAACAGATTTTGGTAATGAAATGTTCTCGGGTTCTCTGACTGTCACATGCCACCCAGGCTCAGATGTTTACTAGAAATTCCTTCTCCCACAAATATCTGGGGGCTGACACTACCCAGTGGATGAAACATGTGAAACCTGTTCAAAGGGATAGCTCCTTGGAAGCCAACAATCTGAGGAGAATGGCTGTAGTAGATTTCTTTCTGTCTCGGGATCCTGCGCCATTTGTTTAAAGCTAAAGAGCTTCTGTTCAAGTCACGTCACCAAGGCGTGTTCTTCAACCTGGCCTTGCAGTATCCTGTCTATCTTGTCCTCCCCTGAGCTTCCCTGCACACAGTCTACCCCATGCCATTGGGACCAAGCTTGTATTAAGCAGTGACAATCTTTTGGGGTACATGCTGTGTTCGGTGTTTGTTCACAGCAATCCCCACAACACCTTCAGGAGGTCACTGTCATCAGCCCAACTTTAAAATCAAAAGACAGGGAGTGGCTCTAGGTAAAAACTTGCCCAAGGTAACACAGCTGGTGACAGAGCCCTACTCCACCCACTCCACCACACCAGAAGCCCAGTGTTGCTCAAGATTCCTCCACCAGGTTACCTGACCTGCATGCCTTCAAAGCTTCTCACCGTTGTCATGGTCAGATTCACATTTTACAACATGGCATTTGGGGGCCTCCCACTTTCTACCACAAAGCTCTGTTTCACTCTCCTAAACAGCATCCTCCCCACCTCCCATCTCCTTTCCTATCTTTCATATTATGTCCAGCCTGCCTCCGAACCTTAATTTTCTCCTTTAGAAACTTTACCCCTCTCCCAAGGCTAAGCTTGTCCTATCCTTCAAGGATCACATTCAGCTATACCTCCTTCACCTTCACCTGGCTGATCTAGCCATTTCCTCCCATGAGAATTCACTATGCCCTAATTACATTCTGTGTGTTAGTGCTGTGTCTCTACCTAGACTAGTCTCTAATTAGACTTAAGTTCCCAGGGCAAAGGTGTCATAACTTCATCTCACTATCTCCCCCCCACCCCCATATCACCTGACACTATGCCAGACACCAGTAAGCACTTGACTTGCATTTGTCCATCCATTAAAAATGCCCTGCTTTTTTCTTAGTTTTCCCCATTGATCCTAGGTGGAGGAGAATGGTCAATTTAAGAAGCTGAAAAGGAAGACCCAAATGGAGTAGACTTGAAAATGTAGGGCTCCAATTCTCTTTGAATGTCCTAGGTATGGACATCCTGCTGAACTACTATTCATTTCTCCATTGGGCACATCCAAAGGGCTCCCCTGGGACCAGTCCCCTCCTGGAGAAGCAAAGTTGGGGTATAGACTTAAAGGCCTGTACTGAAGGGAGCCACCTAAGTATTTAAATGAGGGAACTCAGAGATCACATAATCCAAGGTCAAATTTCAACCTTGGCCAAGAGGAAAAGACAGAGGTCAACCCAAAAATAACAGGACAAAGCTTGATTTCTGAAGGGTGGCACAAAGCCACACATGGGAAAACAAGCCCTGAGTAAGAATGCCAAGAGGTCTTGGCAAATGAAATGTGAGGTGAGAGAGTGGGCACAGTGCAGGGCTCAAATGCTTATGAGCTTGGGCTATGTTGCACATGTGTAGCCTTTAAGCTGACAGGTCTCCAGGAAAACCTAAAGAGATTGAGTGAATAGGAGAACAGAGAAAGCATCAGTGAAATCTCATTTGTAAGTTTTGTCTCAAATATTCTACTGCAAGCTGTGAAGTCCTCTCCCA
Source organism: Acinonyx jubatus (assembly GCF_027475565.1). Taxonomy (NCBI): domain Eukaryota; kingdom Metazoa; phylum Chordata; class Mammalia; order Carnivora; family Felidae; genus Acinonyx; species Acinonyx jubatus. Next base: position 121,351,618 of record NC_069384.1, read on the forward strand.
GAGAGCGCAGGAAGAGACTCAGGGATGATGCATGACATCACCACATCCATTGTGACAGGTCAAGCTATCCTGGTATTGAAAGTCTCTCAGGCATTCAGAAACATTGCGGTAGAAATATTTGGGATGACGGTAGGTGATAGAAGGGGGCCAAGTGACAGCTGCCATGGAGAGCTGGCTTCCTTTGTTTTTCTGTAGTTATAATTTTATGAAGGTCAGCTCAAATGACCTTGAATGTCAGCATAGACTTGGTGGACATAAATGTGAAATGGGGTGGGGTGGAGGATTGTGGCTCAGCTGTATTCTAGATTAAAAATATAAGACTTTCAGAAAAAAATATCTCCCCCAACAAGTTATGGCATGTCCAGGTGTCACATAAAAGTCAATCTTGATATACGTGTTCTGTGCAAGAATAAAGGAGACTCTGGATTATAAACTGTGTCTGGAACTCATTGTCTGGCCATTATCAGAACAAATCCCATTCTCAGATAATGGACATCTGTTAAATCTTCCACTGTTAATAGAAAATGTTGCCTGTGGGACAGAGACTTTTATGATAGCACCATCTCTTCTGTGATAAAAATGTTCTAAATCTTATTTTAAACAAGTGATTGTGTTTGCATCTGGTTTTCTTAGGGGGAAAAATAATGGGCCACAAAAGAATCAAATGTGTCAGAAGTGTCACAGCATAATGATTGGCTGGTGAGATACCAAACTCTCCTGCCTTCAGCCTTTCATCCAGCTCACAGAGATCAGAGGCTCCAAACTCCTTAAAATCCAGACTCTTTAAGCTGGACCATGAGACTCATAGGGATATGGCTTGAGTCTAGCCCTTGCAATTATACTAACCATGCCAACGTTTTGCAGTTTGCAAATGTTCCAAACATTACCATATCTCCCTGATTTGCCACATGCTGCTTTCTTGAATTCCTTCCCATGCTACAAATGACTTATCGTACCAGGTTAACTCAAACCTTTCCTCTTGTGAGAAACTTTCAGTAACATTCCTCTCCCATCTCTGGATGGGTTAGGTGTTCCCTCTGGGGACTCCACAGAACCTAACAATGATCTCTAGATAAGCCTCCACTTACCATGTGAGTGAGTTTAATTTTTTTGTTTTCTCTGATTACCTTTAAAAGTACATTCCAAAAAAACAGGGATATATCTTTATTTACTTCTGTGTCCACAACATGACAGCCCAGCTTAGGGGTGACTGAATGGATGAAGACTTGGGTGGGTAGAAGGATGAACATATACACAGAGAATTAATTCTGGGAGGTAGAAAAATGGACTCTTCCAATGCAGGATGACAGCTCTATAGGCAGTGGCTATTATAAATTTACCTATGACCTTAAAAAATATAAATGCAATAAGAAGCATGGCTGAAATTCATATTTTTAAACTTTTTTTTAAGTTTATTTATTTTGAGAGAGCACGTGAGCAGGGGAAGGGCAGAGGGAGAAAGAAAGAATCCCAAGCTTCATGTTCAGCACGCAACCTAATGTAGGGCTTGATATCTTGACCAAAAGATCATGAACTGAGCCAAAATCAAGAGTTGAATGCTTAACCAACTGAGCCACCCACATGCCCCTTTAAACTTTCATTGGCTCCTGGGCCTAATTCTTGACCATACCCCTACCTGGACTCTGTCCTAATCTGTTCCTTGAGATACTGGGAAAAATGAGTCTAATTTCACAATCTTCTTTCTACCTCCTTCCCTTAAACTCAACAAAGGCAATATGGGCACATCACAATTCTTATCTACTTGGTCTTAAGTGACACTGGCTCCTGACCCAGAACTTTACCCCAGCTCCAAAATCCTGTCTCAGATATCAACTGTGATCCTCTTAAGGTCTCCTCTACAAGACAAAAGGTCTTCAAACTACTTTTCATGTGAGCAATGACTGGGTTCAAATTCACAGTCTGCCATTTCCCAGATAAGCAATCTCAGACAAGACATTTAAGTTCTCCAAATCTTAGAGATATTGGAGTGTTTAAGCATTCTCAATGATAAAATGAAGATGATCACAGTGCTGACCTGAAAAGACTATTGTGAGGAGTAAATGAGACAATGAATAAGAAGCTCTTAAAACTGTTTGTGATACACAATGGCACTTGATATGTCACTAGGATCTGCAAAGACACCTGTGTACTAACAGAATGAGAGCAATGCCTAGAGGTTAGGCAATGGCACAAGTCTTAATTTTCAAGAAATACGAAAGCATGGATCCAAAAATACATGTTGTAAGATACACAATGGTGCCAAGGAAAAATGTAGGAAATATCTTAAAGAGACAGTTTATAAAACTTTAGAAAAAAAAAGTGGTAATCCTGAAGACCCAAAACGGACTTATTTATGTCAAACACACCAGGTTAACCTTAATTCCTTCATTGTATTGAATGTCAAGCATATGCATTAATAATTATAATAACAGCAAATACTTATGTTATACTTAGTATGTGCCAGGAATCATTCTAAGCACTTTACACCTATTAGGCGATTCAAGCCAGGGGGTAGCCCTATGAGGTGGGTACTATCAATATCTTCAATTTATAGATGAAAATACTAAGGTACAGAGGACTTAAGTAATTTGCATAAGATCACACATAACTATAGAAGTATCAGAGCGAGGATTCTAATTGAAGAAACGCAGCTCCAGAGCCTGTGTCCCATGAATGACACTAAATCTAGCACACACACTACCACTCTGCTAGTACACGACCACAGCAGACACTGCTAATCAATCCGAGCCTTCATTGCCACTGACCAGAGACACAGCCTCCATATTCTTCTCAAGATAGCACTTCAGAGGCACCCAACCTAAATTATGGGGATCACTACACCAGAGGAAATCCTTTTGCCATTCCTGCCATTGGCATAACATATTCAAATGACCATAGGGCAGTAAGCAAAATCTGTGATGGTATTCTTACAAATTAGGTAGGAAACAGCCCTATATTTGTAGCTGGTTGAACACATGTAAAAACATCATACATCTCAGGAATGGGTCAATGCCCATCTAAGGAGATCTCTAGGAGTCATTGCAAATGATTTGTACTTTAGCTGGCTCTGTATAGCATGATTGGTCAAGGATCTGCACAAAGGCCTGAATCATAGGATCTGGCAAATACACAACTGAGTAACACAGAAGAACATAGTTCAAAACTTCCTGTGAGTCTGTAAGTCCTAGGGCGTCTTCAGGGGCCAAGTTTTTAGTCTCTAAACATAGTTTTATTGAGCCTGTAACTAGCCAGGCTTCTGTGAGACCGTGGAGGCAGCAATGGAGCAAGAGGCACAAGTGGAAGCAGAGCCCTGGCCAGGATGTTGAGAGCCAGTTACATCAAAGTAACACCTGAGGGTCACCAGACAGATCCCAGCACCCAGACACAGACCATTAATTGTGTCAGCTCCCTGGATGGAGTAAGTTGTACTCAGAGGACTCAGATTCTCACAAAAGGTGTCCATAGCCCAACTGCCCCCCACCCTCAGTTCAGGATGAAGATAGTCCCAGGAGGGTAGGATTGTGAACAATGTCCCCAGATATCAAATATCATCTTAGACAACGGCCCTCCATACATACACATAATGAGGAAAGTAAGTAGATCCAATGCTGGTCAAAAAAACTCCCTGGGAGACAGTGAGCCTTTTGAGCTGCTGGCAGGAAAAGGCTCCTTGTGCAACAGAGGGACAAAATACCCCAATCCACTATTTTTCTTTCAGTCAAACAGTGCAACAGCAATGATACCCATCTGTTTGTTGATTTCTTTTCTAAGGCAGGAAATGAGGTGTCCACAGAGACCCTGGATGAATAATGCATAACATTTGCAAACAAAATCAACCCTCAATTAACTGTACCAGTAGAAGGAGGCTACAAGAATCCAAAATACCTGACAATCCTAGAAAAACCCTATTTCTCTTTGGAAATGTTAGAAAGGTAAATGGTAGGAGATTCAGCCATATGCACTGAAAGCAAATGCATGGGTTACACACTCACATATTCACACCTACATACAAATACACATACTTACATACACACACAGTTTACATAACTCCCAATTCAAAAAGTGACTGGCCTTCATCAGAAGGGTACTATATTCCCTGTCACTGAAGGTGGGGAAGGAGGCATAGAAAATGCTTGTTGCAGGGGCACCTGGGTGGCTCAGTCGGTTGGGCGTCTGACTTCGGCTCAAGTCATGATCTTGCGGTTTGTGGGTTTGAGCCCTGCGTTGGACTCTGTGCTGACAGCCCTGAGCCTGGAGCCTGCTTTGGCTTCTCTGTCTCCCTCTCCGTGCCCCTCCCCTGCTCATGATCTGTGTCTCTCTGTCTCTCAATAATAAACATTAAAAAAAAAAAAAAAGAAAATGCTTGTTGCAGACACCGGAGAGGGGATTCTGGTATCTGATGGAAGGACTCCCTTCAGGCTTCCCTCAAATGCCCTAGAATTTTTGCTTCTGGATTTTCTCAAGTTTAGCTATAGGTTGTATCCCATATCACTGTGCCTTGTACCATGTAGTATACCAGACAACTCTCAAATATCATCTCCTTGAACCTGTGAATTGAGTAAAATAACCATAAAACAGCAACACATTCTACTGCAGCTGTCCATGAGCTTGCTTTCTGACAGATGTTGGCAGACTCTCAGCTACTGTAGGAAATTAGCTTTTGTCAGGCAGCTGGAATACGTATGAATGTGTATTTATCCACATACACCCCTACTTCTCACATTAGTGACAGCCCACAGACATTAAAGATCTTGCCAAGGCTCACACAGCTGGTTAAGGGCTTCACTGAATAGGAAACCCACCCTCCCATCCCCTGCCCACTACTCCACTCACTTCCTCAGGGAGTAAGAAAGGAGGCTGTATTTATTTATTTACTATGATCATATCCTCACCTTTGGCCCCAGATACATACCTCTCTGTCTTTTAGTCACCAGGACAGGACAGAGAGGCTGCAAGCATGTGTTGGTGCCTCTCAGGAGGGCAGAAGGAAGATGCACATGTACCCAATTTGCCACAAGAAAGGCAGGGAACATACCACATATGCTGACTCATTGGGATTTGACCTCCTCTTCCTCTGGGGATGTACACAACATGAAAAGTCTACATCCCAGGTCAAGAAAACTTATTACTTCTCTTTGGTCAGAGCCTTCTAAAGGCAACGAAGAATATCTCCCACCAACATCTGATTTATGTGTCACATCAAAAATTTAAGTATCAAGACTCCATCTTTGATGCTCACTGAATGGAGGCAGGAGATCAAAGTTTACCACTTAAAAAAATTTTTTTTAAAGATAGAAGGGAAAAATTCCTCAAAAACGATTGCTGAGCTCAGGACACATGGATACCAATATTCCCATTCTTGTTATTACCCATGGCCGTGTGCTGCACAGATGCCTCTTATGGAAGAACAGACAGGATTACATTCTTGCACTACTTTCCTGTCCTGGGGCACAAAAAGGTGCTCACTGAGCACCCACCTGCTGGGATTCTGGAGCGTACTTGGCCTCCACCTGCTGCTCCAGTTAAGGTGTTTTATTACTGAAGCATTCCTAACAGGCTTGTGGTCTCCAAATGCTTGGGGAGAAACACCTTGCCCAGACGCTAACTATAGACAGGTGGAGGGTGGTGAGCAAGAGAGGGGGGTACAGTGAGTTAAATGAATCAGACAATAGGTGGTTGTATCTGTATTCCATATAAAAAATAATAATAAACAAGTAAGCTAAATACAGAGGGGTTTGGCAACCTGCTGAAGGCCAAACAACTATTAAGTGATAGAGCTTAATAACTTAACTCTCTCTGACCTCCAGAGCAGAAAGATGGCTACATCCAGCAGATCGAAATGAACAAAACCCAACTCCCTCCCCCAGACAGATTCTTGTAGTCTCCCCTTCTAAAGATTTCAAAAGTGCTTCTTAAGGAGGTAGTGGTGGCATAGTACTGGGATACAGCTGGGAAGAGGGAAGGGGAGGCCATGAGTGGAGTGGAGGCAGGGAAGGGGGGTGAGGAATTTGCTGGAGTGACCTACCAGCGCCTGGGGCTGCAGTGCAAGGACCCAGCAATTTCCTCTCCCGATTCCCTACTAAATAAAATAAATGCCTCTGCCTCATGTCACAGTTTGCATTTTCAATCTGATTCATGAGGAAAGCATTGGCAGGTAATCTTTACCCGTTTCAAGTGTTTAACTTTTCACGCAGAATACTAACGACAAACGGCAGAAGAAGAAACATCAACCTTGGCATTCAGAACAGAATCTTTCCAAACAAAGAAACAAATGAAACTTCCCAATGCTTTCAACACTTTCATATTCTCTATATTTTCTTCCTTGTTCATTTTTAGTAGTGTCTTGACAGCCATGAGGGATTTGCCCTAAGGGGGAGAAAAGCCAAACTGACAAATGCCACTTTAGTACAAAATGTCCCCCACTGAATGTCTCTTTTCTTGCAGAGAGCCATCACTTTCTCACACATCTCCACCGCTTGTCCCATTCTGTCATCAACAGGAGCTTCTTCCTTCCTTTTGGAGGCCCATTTTCCATAAAGAAACTGCATGCTTGTGCCACCTTTAGATCACTGTGCATGCTGTGGAGTTGAGGATGTGGGAGGTCAGCCAGCCACCAGCCACCCTTGGGACTCACCTGTACACACAGAACTGCCAGTATTCTCACAGTGTTGGAATCAAAGCGAGCTTTGTAAACTTACTGCCCGATAGAGATCTTTGGTCCTCTTTCTCAGATGAGGATAAAGGGGCCAGGGAGTTAGGTGTCCCACAGATGAGAAGTGGTGAAGTGGGTTGAAATCTTCCCCATCACATGACTGCACTTATCCTGTGGCAAACCTGCACTCATCTTATTCTTATGGCAGAACAAGGATGTCACCTAGCCTGTGTGGAAGAGCATCGATTTTAGGGTGTCTGGAGTGGTGGCTTCCTGGAGCCTTCATGGTGGGGAATGGGCAGACCCAGCCAAGAAGCTCAAGTGGCAGGTAGGGTTGTGGAAGGCTGTGAAGGAGGTGGCATCTTGGACAGAATGGAGACATCCAAAAGAAAGATGGGGTTGGGTCATAAGTTGAGGATCGTAGGAGGCCCAAGGAGCCTTGGGCTGGGAGAGCATTAGTCTCGATGAAAAGAGACCCATGGACCAGGGAAGGAAGCTTGAGTTGGGATGAACATGAGCCCAGACAGGACCCTGCACAGATGAAGTGGAGAGTCACCGTGGCTCAAAGGAAAGGGCTGGGAGCTGGACACTGGGTGCTGTCTTCCAACATTCACTCAATGTTGCCCAGTCACCTAATACCTGCCAGCCACCCCAAGAAGGTCCTGGAGGTCCAGAGATGATAAGCACATAATCTTTGCAATTGTAGAGTTCACTCTAGAGATTAAGACTAGTGAACAGACAAGAACAATACAGTGAGTTAAGTGGGGTGACGGCAGAAGACCCAAACACTGTCAGAGCTTAGCAAGGGTGCTGGACAAGGCATCAATATCCCCTCTTCCTTACGGCAGCAAGAAGACCAAGAGACTGGAGTATGAACCTCAGCCTCACTCCAGCTGTGCAACTTGAGTCTACATTAAATATTTCATTCTTAATCTCATCTGTAAGATGTGGATAACATGCCTCATATCACTGAACTGTAAAAATAATGTACATAAACACATCTGCCACCATAAGGGCATGTTAATTCTTCTCTGCCACATAATCAAGAATACTCAAACTTCTATGCACTGGACCATTTAAAAAGCTACATATGGGGGCATCTGGGTGGCTCAGTTGGTTAAGCATCTGATTCTTTATTTTTCTTTCAATGTTTATTTATTTTTGAGAGAGAGCACGAGCAGGGGAGGGACAGAGAGAGGGAGACAGAGGATTCAAAGCGGGTTCTGTGCTGACAGCAGAAAGCCCAATGTGGGGTTCAAACTCACAAACCACAGATCATGATCTGGGTGGAAGTCAGGCATCCAACTGACTGAGCCACCCAGGGGCCCCAAACGTCTGATTCCTAATATCCACTCAGGTCATGATGTCCAGGTTGTGAGATAGAGCCCTGTGTCAGGCTCCATGCTAAGCGTGAAGCCTATTTGAGATTTTCTCTCTCTCTCCCTCTCTTCCTGCCCCTCCCCCATTCCCTCTCTCTCAAAATAAATAAACTTAAAAAAAAAAGCTAAACATGAAAATCCATATCATTTTGCCTCAGATTTTTTCCAGCTTTTAAAAACTATTCTAGGGGCGCCTGGGTGGCTCAGTCAGTTAAGTGTCCGACCTCAGCCCAGGTCATGATCTCGCAGTCTGTGAGTTCGAGCCCCGCTTTGGCTCTATGCTGACAGCTCAGATTCGGATTCTGTGTCTCTCTTTCTGCCCCTCCCCTACTCATGCTCTGTCTCTGTCTCTGTCTCAGAAATAAACAAACATTAAAAAAATTTTTTTAAACTATTCTAACCTCATTTAAAAAATAATCTGTATGCAAACTCTTACTCCTGCTTTCCATCCACCCTCATAATCTTTTTCTACAGCACTCATGATATATGAATATTCTGCCTCTGCTGAGGTATTTCCAGGGCTTACTGTTACATTTTAGAGGGACTTTTTACATCACTTAGAGATTGCAGCTGACTTCTTAAACTTTAGATATGAATGTGAGTGTTGTTAATAACAGAGTCGAAAGGTCACCTATACCACCCAAGTCTTTCTTGGTCTGTGGCCCAGAGGTCATTAAACTGGTGGCCCAGAAGTCATTAAACCAGCATGGTGATGGCACTGGCAAACCATATCCATGGTTTGATGCGTACCCATTGCCTAGTAGGTGCAGGGTTGGATGCCTTCGCAAAAATGCATGATGCTATTTCAGCCTCACAACCTGCCTGGCTAGAGAGATATACTTATCCTGTTATAGAGATGAAGAAACTGGCCAATGTTTATACAGCTAATAAGAAGCAGAACCAGGCTTCAAAAAGCAGGTCCTTCTGACAGCAAATATCACACATTCCGTCCGCAGGATTCCTTGAATTCCTCCATCTGCGTATACATTCATTTTTCCGTTCACCTTTTTAAAGGCTACGAAAATTAGCTTTAATTGACGCAACATGGCTGCTGTGTCTACGAGAAAGTTAGTTTTTTCCCCCAAATTCCCATTCTCTCCAACCTATAAACTAAAAAGAAGTATCAAGTTCATAACCAGTTCGATAAAAACCATCCCAGAAATAAATGATTGCATTTATTACCATGACTCTGCTAATACTATTGATTCCTCCCCCCCCCCCCCCCCCCGCACCATTTCCCTCTTCTTTGCTCTCTTTATAGACCACTAGCAGCAGGAAAGCTTGCCATTAACCCCACAGACAGCACTAATAGATCACTGCACTGTCACTCGCCCTCTTCTGTGAGTGAGCATAATAATTCCAGGCTGGGGTGGAGCTTCCCACCTATCAGTCATCAAGGCCCCCTATTGGAGACAATATACTCATTACACGGAGCTCCTGAGACAGGCTGCTGTCAGCTTGCAATCCTGATTGAAAAGTCACCTTTAATTTTCTCGTGCTAACAGCAGTATATTGTATCACCAACTTTGGGTCCATGTTGGCAAAAATATGGGTCATTTCTGCTCCAACCGTCTCCCCCAAACCACAGTGACAGACACCATGCACTGGATAGCTTCAGATCTGAGTTGCTAATTCTGCAATCAACCAGCAGAAACTAATTCAGTGTCTCTGTGCTTACCGCCTTAGTGAGGAGAGGAGCCAAACACAGGGGGCAGGGTTAAGGGTAAGAGCTGATCACAGGGGGGCTGCTGCAAGCCCCTCCTGACCTTGATCTACAGGAGGATGGGGGGAGGGTGTTCTGCGAGTCCAGAAGACAGAGCTCAAAGGAGTCCCCAAATGCACTAGCATACACAATAATCCCTACTCTCTCTTCCATCGTCCCTCCCTCCTCTCCACCCCTGTTACCCAAAAATTAAAGTTCTCAGTTGATCCTTTGCAGGGGAATGTCTCCACCAATCCTAGAAACTCCTCAGGGTCGGTTCATTGCCCTCCAGCTCCAATCACTTGCCCTGGGATGCAGCTGCAAGCTTGAATAATCACAATCAGACCTGGATTGGATTCCAGGAGGGTCCACATGTAAATCATCAAACACTTTTGTCCCAGAAGAGGAGCAAGTCAGCCTCTCCAAATGCTGGCAGCTACAGCTAGGTGGGCATTTGATATGAAATTAAAGGACACACGAAGAAAGGGCTTTGTGGCAGCGGATGGAAGAGTACCTCAGCGCTGAGTACTTTCAAACCATCAGGATGGAGTGGGCTTCTTTCCTCTTCTCTCAGTGAAGGGGAGGCTGACAAAACCCTTTCCTCTGTAGCACGATGGGCTTTTACAGGAAAGCCTCACCAACCATGCAGGGCAGGCCCTTCTCCTACTCTACCTATGGCTGTCCGAGGGAACTCTGGGCTCATGATCACCATGGGTGGTGGGTTAGATGCATTTGGTGCTTAAGTTTGGTTCTCCTAAGTTTCCTGTGCTTTCCTTTTCATTGAGGGAATTAGCACCAGCTGTCCTTGGGAGCTCCAGGGACAACATGCCACTGAAGCATCAAAGGCTGAGGAGCCAGAGCAGAGAAGATGGGTCACCTGTAGTTCCAAAGCACCGTGTGTGGCTGGGTGTGGCCAGGCGTGCACAGCATCACCTGGTAAGCCAGCTCCGGGTAAGGCAGCGTTTGGAGCCCTGAGCCCACAGATGCAAACACTGTGGTTTCCATTTTCATAGTGTTCTCACCCTTCGAGGTGTCCTTGGTCAAGCTGGGGAGGCCAGAGAGAGCTATAAAAATATAGAAAACAGTTCACACTGCATAGGCTAAGTGCCAAATAAATCATGCAGGCATTCACTGCTGTTGAGTTCCCAGGCAGCGCAGTGTGGCCCGTGGGGCATTGTCAGAGAGAAGCTGGGCCTTGAAGGGTGGAGAAACCACTACTGTGGGTAGGGCAGTCACTGACCACGCAGGGCACTTCCACTCAAGCTCCACGAGAGCAGGGACGCTCATGGGGGTATCTCTCATGCCTAGAAGAATGCCCAGCATATAGTCAGCCCTCAGTAAATATTTATGACACAAGTGAACAAAATAATATTTACTGAGCTCCTACAATGTACCAGGCACTAAAATTATAAAGATAAATAAGAATCCTTTATCTCAAGTAGCTTCTAGTCCAGCTGGAGAGACAGGAGTAAGCATATGAGCTCAATTTAGTGTTAGGTGCTATCGTGAAGCTGTGCTCAGGACATGCATACCCACCAGCCCTGGGAATATTCATCCAGTTTGTCTATCGTGTCAGATATTGAGGACAGAGAACATAGAGACTCTTCACATTCTAATGGAATCCTCTTAAGTGTTGCAGATCAAAAACATTAAAAAGAAGGCTGACTACCTGATTCAACAGTTATTCTAGGGATTTATCCTAAGGTTACAAAGAGTGAAGATGTACATATCTAATTAGCTCTAAGGTTCTTTCTTGCAGCACTGTTTACAGAAGAAAGAAAAAAAAAAGAGAGAGGAAGCCCAACAATAAAATACTGGCTAAATAAATTACAGTATATTCATACAATGAAATACAATGCAGCCACTAACATATTATACCAGAATACATATTGACAAAGAAATATGTCTCTACTATACAGTGACTTGAAAATGTAAGATTCAAAAGAAAATGTACACAGTAAGATCCATTTTGTACAAGTATATTTTTCCTTGAGAAAGGTCTAAAAAATTTACCTGCAAAAGTGATTATCTGCAAATGCTGAAACTGTAGGAGGGTTATCCATAATTAATATGCATTAACTTTGAGGGGCACCTAGATGGCTCAGTCAGTTGAGCGTCCAACTTCAGCTCAGGTCATGATCTGGCGGTTCGTGAGTTTGAGCTCCTCATTAGGCTCTGTGCTGATAGCTCAGAGCCTGGAGCCTGCTTTGGATTGTGTGTGTGTGTGTGTGTGTGTGTGTGTGTCTCCACCTCCCCAGCTCATGCTTTCTCTTTCTCTCTCTCAAAATAAATAAAAAATATGCATTCCCTTTGTATAAGAAAAATATATATTATTTTAATAAAAAATGAATAGTCCCTCCCACCCCCATACACACTCTGAACAAATACCACAAACTAAACTGCCTGCCTAGCTCACATAAAGCAAGTGAAGGCTCCATGGCATTCAGAATGATCTTCCCTGGGAACAGCCCTGCAGCTGGGATTGCCTGCCCCAAGCCTGCCCCAGCCCTTGGCCCGTTGTGGAATCAGCAAACTCCACCAATTTAAAGCCTTTTGAAGAATGGACACCTGGCAGGTTAGATCCCTAACACTCAGGATCTCTGGAGCATCTCTTCTCTCCATTTCTCCGTAAAGAAACTATCCTCTCATTACTTCAAGCTCAAATGACCTCATTATAAAACAGAAGGCTCTAGAAACTCTCAAGTTTATTTATTATTTATTGATGATCTCTGGAAAGGACATGTACAGGAGCAAATTCTCTCTCCAGCTGACTTGAGTAATTTGACAGCAAAGAGATTACCTCCAAGTGGGCAGAGAAAAACATGCTGGGGGACAACACAATAATGAAAACCTGTGTGCCAAATAATGACCAGAGTCCTCATTTTTCTCCTTCATATTTGCTAAGGATGAACCACCCAGATGCACTTGTTTTATGATGGGAATCATAAAGGAGCCACTTGCCGACAGGTCTGCCCATCAAGTGGAGTGTGGGAGGCTGGCTCTGACATCCTTCGGCTGCTCAAATGACATGTCACATCCCAAGGCAGGCCCTTCCTTCAAGCTATTTTTGCATTTTTATAAGTCGCTTTTGCTGCTCTGACTGTAGGACATTGCTCCTTGCGGTGGGTGGCAGAAACGAGGAAAGCCAGTGACCAGAACCTGAGTTTGTTTTCAAAAAATCCCCCGTGAGTCTGGAAAGGGAACTTTCATTAGTGAAAGCGAGCACAAGGCACAAAGTGAAGGGATGACTGACTGCAGGGCAGCAGGAGTTGGTGCCCACCGTGCGATGACGGTGCAGACCCTATTTCTCCGCGGACACTAAAACTCTCACTTGTTCACATCCCCAGTGACTGTGGAATGGAGAGAAGGAGAGGGCAGAGCTGAGCTTCAAAACCAGAGGAACTGGGTTTGACTGGACCCCCTTCCTCTCTCCACACCCACGACTCTGGCACACAAGCTAAGGGACATCCGGCAAAGACTTTAATGTCAGTTCCTTTGGAGAAAGAGACACTGCCTGAGGAGGGAGGGTGTAGGGAGCCACAGGCCAGGCGTGGTCACCGGGAGCCTGCTTCTGCTGGATGTAAGTGCATTAGAAACTTCAGGAGAAATCAGTCACCAAAAGATAAACCCAAAAAATCCCCCATTTGTCTACAAATCAAGAAACATGCTTCTGAATAATCCATGAGTCAGAAATCATAACATAAGCAGGAAATATTCTGAATTCAATGATATAAAAAATATATGCATCAAAACACGTGGGATGCAGCTGAAGCAGAATTTAAAGGAAAATGTAGAGCCTCACGTGAAGAAAGGACAAACATTAATGAGCTAAAACATCCATCTCTCTAAACTGGAAAAAGAAGAGTAAAATTAACCCAAAGGGGAAAAAAAGGAATAACGATTAAAGTAGCCACTAATAAAATAATAAGCATAATTTAGGGCAGGACTAGAAAGCCAATAGTAGGTTCTTTGAAAAGGCTAACAAAACTGATAAACTTCTTGTGTGGCTGAGCATGACTGGTGTTCCCACAGTTGAAGCCGTGGCCTCTGCTCCAGGGATGAAAATGCAGGGATGAAGGGGAGAGACACGTGTCCATGAAAAGTATCAGAGAGAGATTTGGGGCAAGTGAGTACTTCAGGCAGGAGGTGCAGAGGAGAAAGAGCCCCCAACTAGGAAGCCATGGAAGCTACTCAAGTGGTATCAGACATAAAACCCTGGGGCGCCCGGGTAGCTCAGTCAGTTGAGCTACTGACTCTTGGTTTCGGCTCAGGTCATGATCCCAGGTTCGTGGGATCGAGTCCCGCATCGGGCTCTGAGCTCAGCGTGAAGCCTGTTTTGGATTTTCTCTCTCTCTCCCTCTGCCCCTCACCCCCACTTGCATGCTCTCTCTCTGAAAGAAAGGAAAAAGAAAAGGGAAAGGGAAAGGAAAGAAAAAAGGAGAAAGGAAAGAAAAGAAGAAAAAAAGAAAAAAAAGTAAACTCCTGCTAGCTCCTACAATGAGTGCTTTTACTATCCATAGGGACTCAGATGATCTGAAGGAAGACTGTATCTCATAGTGGCCATAAGTTCAGGGTAGGGGTCAAACGGAATGGAGTTTGCATCCCATCTCTGCAACTAGCTAGCTTTGTGACCGTGTACAAATTGCTTAACCTCTCTGAGCCTCTATTTCCTTATCTGTAATATGAAAGTAATAATAGTACCTCCCTTACAAGGTAGTAATGCACATTAGAAGAGACTGGTGCATGCTCAGTTGCCTTCAATATTACTATGAATATGATTATTATTTTTACACCTCTATGAACATAGTTTAATGTATCAATGTGGGCAGGGAGGCAGAACGGCATTTCTGTGAATAGGCCCAGAAAGCCGGGTAATCCCTCACCCCTCCATTCCCTCAGCAGTCCTTTATGAAATGCCTCCTATGTGCCAAGAACACCACCAGTCCCACCCAGGTTGTCTAGGAGCTGCCTAGAAGGGACAGGCATCTTTGGTCAATGCCCAGGCTGACAGACTGGGCCTCCTGTCTAATACCATCATGGCCAAGGGGTAGGCAAGGTAAGAAAATACCTCTCAGATACTCGAGTGTCAAAGAATCAAGAGAAAAATGGATAACAATAGCCCTGAGCAGAAGTGGCAGTTTTTTTGAAAACAAACATTTTACCTAAGGAAAATCAGAGATAAAATGACAGATGGAAGAAAACCAATGGCGAGTGGCAGCTTGGACCTCAGTTTTCACACCAAGAGTTCTGGGGCTGGTGTTTCCAGGGTCAGAAATGAAGGAGGACAGCCTGACTGACCAACCACCCTCAGGCAGCAGGACCAGCATCCGGGCTTTCTCTGGCAAAGGCACAGCCCCAATGCCTTCCTGAGCCTCCAGAGAGGGGGGCTGCTTTCCACAGGGCTAGGGCAGGAGTGGACTGAGTTCAGAGCTTTTCAGGAGCGTTCTGCCAGGCCCAAGGACCATAAATCACAGAAATGGAAAACAGGAGTGAGAAATAAAACCCTTGGCTTCCCTCGAAGTGCCAGCCACTTTCTTTGGGCTGTAAATAACCACAGTTAAACCAAGCACCCTTTGCACTTCTCGGCAGGGAAGTGCATGAAAACATCTGATGTAAGGACTTTAAATGCTTAAGTGCTCTCTGCCAACATCTACTTAAGCCCCCAGAGCTGTGTCGTCCCAATCTTTAAGGAGAGGCCTGGTGCACTTCTCCCTCACCCCTCCACTGCCCTAAGGGACCCTGAGTGGCAGGGTGCTGGGTGTCATCATGAATGAGGAGCTGGAGTCAGTTAGGCCTGGCAGAAGGAGGTGGGTGGCTCTGAGGTGCCCACATGGCCAGCTCTGGCACTCACCATTCTGCAAGCCCCAAATCAGTCAGCTGGTGAGTAGGTGGCTGAGCCCAGCCCCGAACCCATGTTGTCCTGGTTGCAAAGCTCAGGCACATTGTCAACAGGCACACTACAAGCCTACCCAGGAAACCTATCCTGTGACTGGGACTTTGGAGTCGGGAATGCTTTCTCCCTCCACGCCGCACCCCGCCTTCTCTCTTTCAGATTTCACTATATTACAGTGAGCCTGGAAGTCAGCTCAGACTTCACTGATTCTGAGTTTTCATTTTGATGTTATCTCCAGAGTAAGGGAGTAAAAAGCCATGTTGTGGATCATCCAGAGAATGATTTTAGAAAGCACCACCCCCTGCCCAAAGTTGCTGCACAGCCATCTGTGTTAACCAGGAGAGCCACTGCAAGTAAAGACCTTGCCACATCATGGCAGCCTGCGAAAGAAAGATTTCAGAGTCATTTGAAAGGGGAAAAGTAAAGGAGGGAAACTGAGATCTCCTGGTAGAACAGGAAAAAACAGAGCCTGAATGACAGCCTTCACAGCAGCCTGCGCCTATGCCCAGACTGCGTGCCTCAACTCATTAGCAACAAGCATGGTAATAAATACCCCAGAAAGAATGTTTCTGCACTCAGTTCCAGTGATAATTAGATTCAATACTATTTAACACACATTTCAATAGGCCATGATGCTAACTTTATCTTCAAATAAACCGAGTACCTTCATGGGATTATCAATGACAGCTCATTAAAACTGGTATTTGAGGGTTTTTATTAATCATGGATCTGAGTAGCCTGAACAAACAAGCAAAGTTTACATGTATTAATATAGTTTTTAAAGCCCATTTATGTAAGAATCCTTCCTTTCATTAGGGATTGGACTGAAAGAACAGATTTTATACATAAAATTGAATCCATGTGTACACAACTCCACTGTTGATATCTACACTTTATTTTTTTAAACATTTTTTTAACGTTTATTCGTTTTTGAGAGACAGAGACAGGCCATGAGCCGGGGAGGGGCAGAGAGAGAGGGAGACACAGAATCTGAAGCAGGCTCCAGGCTCTGAGATGTCAGCACAGAGCCCGATGTGGGGCTTGAACCCAAGAACCGTGAGATCATGGCCTGAGCCAAAGCTAGACCCTTAACTGACTGAGCCACCCAGGTGCCCTGACAACTATACTTTATTTCAGCAGAATATACCATGCATCTTATAAACAATATTGTTATCTTGAATTTTATTGGTTTCTTATTTGTTCACATATAATTTACACATTCGATTTTGATATACAGAACTACAAGAACTATAAACCTATGAGGCTTGTAGTTAGTAATGGTTCCACATTTTGGAGAAATAGCATAAAAAATAATTAAATTCAACAGAAAGAATTCCTGAGAATTTCTTTTTCCCTTAACTGGAATCAATACAGTACTCAGGTTTGAGAAACACTGAGTGTTTCTCAAGGAAACCCTAATGATGGGTATCTAGGTTGTTTCCTGTTATTTTACAAACAATGTGCAATTAATCTCCTCTTCCAAGCATTTTTGTGCATGTGAGCATATCTGTAAGATAACCTTCTAAATATGGCAATGCCAGGCCAAAGTGTAGGTGAATTTACAGTGTTCATAAGTGCAGTCAAATTACCCTCTGACAAGATTGCAATTACTCTTTCCAAACTATGTATGCAAATGTCTATTTCCACACACCCTTGACACTTCTCACATCTTGGCCAATCTGCTAATCTGACAGGTAAATTAAGATATATCAGAGTTGTTTTAATTTGCCCTTCTTTAATCAACAGAAGAATGAGCATTTTTCCATATGTTTATTTGCTATTTTTCATTTCTTTATTGTGTATGTCTGAACTGCCTGTTGATGCTCTTTGCTGATTTTCTATTAGGTTGTTTTATTATTTTCTCATTGATTGGTTCGCTCTCTTTGTATTCAAGTGCTGTCTCCCAAGACAAGGTTACTCCGTCTTGTTTCTCACGTGTCTTTCGGCTTCACTATAGTAAATTTACTGGGTAGGCTTTAAAAAAAGTTTTTCAGTAAAACAAATCAACGTTCTTTCCTTTGTAACTTTTGCTTCCTTGTAACATTTTTAGGATTCCATTATCATTTAATATTGCATTCATCTAGAATTTCCTTCATTCAAGCCATGAAGATAGTATTGAGATTTTTTTCCTTTTTCTAGATATCAACATAGATCATTGAAGAGTCCTTGAAGAGTCCATCTTTTCCTGATTTGAAATGTCATCCGATCAAATACTAGATGTAAGTTCCCTCATTATTTGGACTTATTTCTACACCTTCTGTTGCACTGAACATTTTTCTATTCATATGCCAATACCAAACTAACTGAAATGGTATGTACTTATGAAACTTTGAAATTTGGTAAGGCCAGTCTGCCCATATCAATCTTTTCTTATGTTTTCATAGATATTTCATGTGTTTAATTTTCTAGATCGGAAGTCTACAAAATTTTACGTAACAAGACAGTAATTATTTTAGGCTTTTGTGGGCCATACGGCCTCCATAGTAACTACCAAATCTGCCTTTGTAGCTGGAAAGCAGCCACAGGTCATATGTAAACAATTGAGTATGATTGTGTTCCAATAAAACTTTATTTACAAAATGAGCAGTGGGCTGGATTTGGGTGAGTCATAGTTTGCCAGCCTCTGTTCTGAATGAACCCTAGCATGACCAAATGACCCCCACCTAAATGACCAAATCTTTTGTTGAACTATGGGTTAGGATTGCTTGGAAATAAATGATTAATAAAGGGAGAATTTACGTTTTTAAATGTTGACTCCTACCATCCAAGAACCTATTCTTTCTTTCTACTTATTCAAAGTTTCACTGTTGCTTCTAAGTAAGATTCTGAAGTTTTCTTCATAACTAGTGCACATTTCTCCTCTTGTGTGAAGTATTTTATTTTTGCATTTATTAACACTGCACATGAAAATGCTCCCATTGACTCCTGTTCAACCCACCAGTTCAACCTACCAATTTAATGCAAAGCTTATAACCAAATCTATAGACTTTCCTGGGATTGATGAAGAAATCTCATGGGACCTAGATATCCTCTGAAACTGTAGGCAGCATTTGTGAGGAAGTATATTTTCCTAGGAAGAGTGTGTAGGTTTCAGCAGAATCTTGAGATCACCACCAGCTCACTCCCCTGCTGCAAGTAGATCTCCTGACTGAAGGTAGGTGAAGGCCAGGACTTTGGCATTGAAACAATCCAGACATAGGTGACCGGGAACATACTGACTGTGGGGCCAGAGAGAGGGAAAGCCACCAACCTGCCCTGGCTGAGAGTAGGAACGAGAGCCAGGTTTATGGAGCACTTGTTCCTGCCATTATCCATGTGGGCAGTGCTGCTGAGGGCCCAGGCATCCCAGAAGGTCATCAATCTTGCCCTCTTCTAACTTTCCTGGACTTTCAGACTGAGGTATCCTCTTATCATATACTCTCTGTACCACACCCAATGTCACCTCCTTCCTATGAAGCCTTGATCTACCTAATTGCTTATCAGGATCATGGACCGTCTGCTGTGAACAGCTCTTTCATCTCCTGCCAGAACCCTTTTTACTGCTCCTGAAGTACTATCTTCATGGAAAAAGGCAGTATGGGGGGGGGGGGGGAGAGCCTAGGTGAAAGGATCCAATAAACCCAAGTTCAAATCTTGCCTTTGCCAACATGTGCCATAAGGCAAAATGTGAACTTCTCTGGCCTCAGCTTTCTTATGGTAAATTTCTTATACCTCCCTAGTATGACTAAAGGGATCAAAAGAAATAACGTACAAAAGCTTAAAGTCATTCTTATGACAAGAAGTTTTTTTATTTAGCAATGGATCGTTGTAACTCACTTCTCATACAGCCAAATGGCACCAGTCAAGCTTAGCCTCTACCCATTAAACCTATGAAGACTCTGAACTCTACCCTTTCCCACCAACAGGGTCTGTTTTCTGTGGGGTATCACCAGTCTATACTTAGGTTTGCCATGGCCCTCCCATTAGCCTGCTCTCAGTGTCATGCTGTACCCAGGATGCCCCCCCCCCATAGGAATCACTCCCACTGAGTGGGAGGTTATGTCCTCACATTGCAAAGACCTGGCCTGAACTGAAAATGAATATGGGACAATTCTGACATTCAGATTGGATCTCAGGCAAGATTTAAATTTGAATTTTCCTCTTGGAAGAGAAAGACTCCCCCACTGTCACTTCCCAAGCCTTGGTTTCCCTGTCTACAAGATACCGATAAAAATAAGGGCTGCTAAATGCTATTGGACTATGTGGCAGGAAACAATTCCTCCTCAAAACCCTATGGTAGAGATTCTATTATCATCACAGAGACACACTGTGGTTAAGTCACATGTTTGAAGTGGCAACAATGAAATTGTAACCAGGTAATATGACATTAGAAGCCAGGCTATTAACTGCATCCATCTATATGACGGTCTCATGGAATGCTTTAAATCCCATATAATCCACACATTGCCTGTACCAGGTGAAGTCCTTGGTAGATATTTAATAAATGATAGTTGCCCTTTCTTGAGGCAGAAATTGGCCCTCCCACCAGGAATTGGCCTCTTAACAACTCGACATCACATTAAGAACTGGACATATCTTCCGATACTGGTCATTCCATCAGGAACCAGACAACCTAATGGAAACTGGTCATCTCATCAGGATTATTCAACAAGGTCATGCCCCAGCTAATGCCTGCTCAGAAAGCAAATTATCACGATGTAGACTTTGATTCAACAAATATGTATATAGTTCTTCAGTGGGAAGAGAAACAATGCACATGACTATCAAATGCATATAAAATGCAAGTACGCAGAGAAACTTCAAGTCCATCTGGATGGGAAAAAGAAGGTAAAGGCATAAACTAGAGGTAAACAGTCCATATAGAGCCTCAGAGTAATCTACCAGGTGCAGACAATTTGCTAAGAACCTCCAGGTATCAGTTTATCTGGACCTTCACTCTGAAAGTGTTCCTTGGGTCTATTTATAAATGAAGATTCTAAGGTCAAGAGCAGCTAAGTGAATTGTCTTGATTCCTGGAGCTCATAAGCTTATAAGTAGGTATGGTATTCAAAGGCAGGTGGCTCCAGGCCCTTGCCACCAAACTTTAGCACTACATTTTACCTGGCTGCAACGGGTGCCCACAGAAAGAGTGGCATATGCCCAGGACAGACCCTGCCTCTTGCATAACTGCAGTAAGGCCCTCCTCTTTGCCTCCCTTGAAACCATCTCCCGAGGAGTATCTGAATATGTGTCTGCCACTGCCATGGGTGTGGGAGTCCTAGAATAACAGAGCTATGTCCATAATGTCAGCCCTGAACCTGTAATAGAAGAATAAGTTTTATACAAATAGTGTCAAGACTGTACAGGCACAACCTCTGCCAAAAGGGAAGAGCCTTCATGTCAACAACAAAGAGTTATCCTAACGCATGTTGCTTTTTATTGTTTTTAGGAAGGTAGCCGGATAAAGTGAGGAGACTGGTTATTTCAAGTGTTCAAGTATTTCCACTACCTGAAGCCAGTGAGGCAAAGATACCAACCACAGAAGCGGGCTCATTTCTCCCAGGCAAGTGCCCTTCCTTTAAGGGGTCACCAACAGGGGAGCCCTTGTGATCGGAGGGGGTGCCAGTGCCTGCATTCCAGGCAGCCAATCGTCAGGCACGCTCAAATATATGTTCAAATTTACATCCCTCTTGACAATATGCGATCACTGGGAAATCAGTTAACCTTTCTGAGACTCCATCTTTCCTTATAAAACAGGTGTAATGTCCACTTTCCTGGACTACCTGGAGGTTTAAATAAGAGCATATATGCAACATGCTTGGTTCACAGTAGGTTCTCAGTATGGCTGTTCCCTCTTGGGGCTGAAGAGGCATTGTTGACAGAGGACAGCAGAGACCAGGTGGGAGTTATTTGTCCAGAAATGGGAAGCAGATGAAGGCTGTGCAATGCCCTATCAATAGAGCAGGATAACTGGACAAGAATGTGCTAGCTCCAGAGAAAAACAATAGAAAGTGCTCTAAAAACAAAAATTAAAAGGGGTAAGGAACTCAAAGCTGTTCTGCCCCAACTATGTACCAGTACATGAATGGCCCTCTCAGAAGACATGGTGTCCCTGGTGTACAGAGGAAGAGGCCATGGCTCAGAGAGCCTATGTGACATTACCACATC
This sequence comes from Acinonyx jubatus, assembly GCF_027475565.1. Taxonomy (NCBI): domain Eukaryota; kingdom Metazoa; phylum Chordata; class Mammalia; order Carnivora; family Felidae; genus Acinonyx; species Acinonyx jubatus. The sequence continues at coordinate 121,373,391 of NC_069384.1, forward strand.
CCTCTGTGAGACAGTAAGATGCCTTTCCATTACCCTACATTACCTTGTGTAATCCATCATGGAGTCACATAGACTGGGGGGTGCAGGAAGTGTTGGGGGTCAAACCTCTCCTCCCTCAAGATTGATGAAATGCACTCCAGGCATCTCTTGCTCTGATTAAAATACACTGATGATAAATTACCAAACTCCTTGACATGGAAATGTGAGTGATAGGAGGGCCACTGACAACTGGTCCAGGGTGATCGTCACAGAAGGGGAAAGAACAGTGCTGCACAGCCTACTTCCTCTCCATCATTTTCTGACTGCTAAGCATCTGTGAGTGTCTGTAGGTGAAGGGCAATGAAGGCGGTACAGTAGAAGGTAATCTGGAGGTCACAGCAATCACAGATGAATGGAAGCCAACAACACATTACACCTTTGGCTTAACTAAATACCAGGAGCCCAAGTAGAGGGGTTTTTCTCCCAAGGTGGCAGAGTTGTACAATGGGAAGTCTATTTTGACAATCAGCAGCCTCTTCTGTTTGTTCCTACTCCATTCTGATGGAAATATTCCTTCATAAGAGGTTTGGTGCCTTCAGCTCTAATCACCTTCCTGTCTAGAATTTCTTCCCGGAGAGCATCTCCCAGAAATCAGTCATGCTTTTATGTTAATATACAGCCATTTGTCTTCTTTCACAGGGCCTTTCCCTCCCTTAGCCTTTTCTCACATTATGGAACAAGTTTGATGCCTGAAAACAGAATTTCAGGCATCAGAGAAAGATGGGAGAAAGAGTCTTGGAAAAACACCAGGAGAGAGGCCGTGTAGCCTCCCTGTAGAAGTAGAAAGTGAGAGACTTCTTCTCCAGCTCACATCTGTTCCTGAGAACAGACAGGCTGCTTCTGGGCTCCCGGACAGGCGCCATGGAGGACAGGATGGAACATTTCAGAAAATATGCTTTCTGGGTTTGTGCCTATCTGGAAAATTGTAGGATGGTGGAGTGCAAAAATCAAGGGCCTTGGGGCACCTAGGTGGCTCCGTTAGTTAAGCGTCCAACTTTGGCTCAGGTCATGGCTTGTGAGTGAGTTCAAGCACTGTGTCAGGCTCTGAGCTGACAGCTCAGAGCCTGGGGCCTGCTTCGGATTCTGTCTCCCTCTCTCCCTGTCCCTATTCCACTCGCTCTCACTCTTGCTCTCTCAAAAATAAATAAACATTAAAAAAAAATTTTTTTTTAAATCAAGGGGACTTTAGACTCGAGCTGTAAACCACATTCCTGCCACTTTCCAGCTGAAAGACCTTTGGTAACTTAATTTCTTTCGTTACCCATTCTATTGAATAGGTAGAATAATGACTGCATATCCACTGGCAAAGGTGAACATTATATGGGATAGTGAATGTCAAATGGGTGGCAAATCTCATGAGAACTTGGTAACTATTCCTTTCTCTCTATACCACAGCTGAACAGATCATACAAGATTAATCCTTCCATAGGACCAGAGTTTAACTATTACTTATCAGAGTTCACCACACAATTAAAAATAGCCAACTAAGATAGAATATTCCCATACAGGCTTTTTAATTTTTTTTTTATATTTATTTTGAAAGAGACAGACAGCACAAGCAGGGGAGAGGCAGAAAGAGAGGGAGACACAGAACCCAAGACAGGCTGCAGGCTCTGAGCTGTCAGCACAGAGCCTGACTCAGGGCTCAAACTCACAAGCCATGAGGTCATGACCTGAGTCAGCCACTTAACCAACTAAGCCACGCTGGCGCCCCTCCCATGCAGCCTTCTATTGCTCATTAGGTCTGGTGCCCGTCACTCCTGAGGCTGTATTTGCTAATAGCATTTTTTTTTAAGTCTACAGCTTATTTATTTTGTAAGAGAGACAGCATGAATGGGTAGGGGCAGAGAGAGAGGGAAAGAAAGAGAATCCCAAGCAGGCTTGGTGCTGTCATTGCATTGGGCCTCCAACTGGTGAACAGTGAGATCATGACCTGAGCTGAAACCGAGTCAGACGCTCAACTGACTGAACCATGCAGGTGCCCTGCTAACAGCATCTTTTAAATGAACGGTGATGCATTTAATGGTCCCTGGGAATTGGGCCTTTAAAATCCCAACATCTTTTGGTCTCCTGGTTCCAGGGAGACTCTACGGAGGTCTGAGAGGCCAGTTAAGGCTGGAGAAGATCCAGAAAGAAAAGTGAATTTTCTTCCCAGGGCATCTCCCTCTGTCCCAGCCCTCTTGGCATCCCCTCTGAGGTGAACACATTCAAACATACAGGAAGCGCTTGAAGTCTTAGAGTTACCAATACAATAGCTTCGTAGGAATCAATCTAACTACAATGAGGCTAGTTCTTTCCCTTAAATTACTGTTAAAATTGCATTTGTACAAGTACTTAAGTTTTCCAAACCCTTTCCCACTGAAACTCAGGGGTGAGTAGGTAATGAGGGGCTATCACCCCGGATGAACATGAACATAGAGAGAGAGAGAGACAGAGACAGAGACAGGACTCAGATGGCCACAGCTAAGTCTCAAAAGTACACTGGGGATTGATCTCCAGGTACAATATGTCCCAGGCCCTGCTCACAGCTGCCCTCACCTCCCATACACCTGCCCTCGGCCCTGACCACCTGATTCCCCAGTGCCTTCCACCTTGACTGCTTGCTCACTGTCTTGCCTCATCCATTCATCTGCTCCAGTAAAATCCTGCCTAAGACTGTTGGGAGCCTTCTCTCAAACTCATTTTTTTTATAATTCATTGAACATTATTTTAAATTGATTCCATGGCTGTTAGTCAAGTTAACTTTTTCATTCAAATCCAATAACATACAATTTCTCTGAATATAGGACATTTCGGAAATTTTCTAATATCTTAGCTTCAGTAGCTTAGCACTGTGTATTATTCTCTTGCAATTTGATTTAATCTATTCCATATCCACAGTTATACTCCTTTTCTCATCTTTAGTATTGTGCTTTCTCTCTTATTTTCTTGATTATACCTAAGAAGAACATGTCCATTTTATTGGTTTCTTCAAAGAATCAGCTTTTAGATTCACTTATAAATTCTAATGTTTTTCTATTTTCTAATACATTAATTTCTACCATATTTGTGGTTTATTGCTTCCTAATTTCCTCAGATTTCTCTTTTTTTTAGCTTCTTGTGTTGAATTTTTATTTATTTTCATTCTTTCTCATTGATCATGAAGCATTTAAGGCTATGGATTTGCTTCTAAGTACAGCTTTGGTCACATTCCATAAGTTTTGGTATATAACGTTGCTCTATTAATAGCTTGTAATTGTAGTTTTGATTTTCATTTGTACCCAAAAGCCATTTAAGAAAGCTTCATTTCTTCTCTCCATGTGATTAGGTTTTATTTTGCTTTGATTTTCATTGTAAGTGCTACAACACAATTCTCCACAGGCACGGAAGATATTCTTACCCCACTTTTCAGAGAGGAAGAACCTGAAGCATAGCAAAGTTAAGCAACCAGCCTAAAGCTTCAGAGGGCATTACCACTGAAATCAGAAAAGGAAAAATGAGATTCAAAACCTTCTGCATAAGTAGATACTCTCCAAGATGCTTATTCAGCAAAACAGAATGCAAAATCACTGGTGGCCTTGTCTGGGGCTAGGGAGGCAAGTGTAAGGGTTTTAGCAGCTAGGGGTAGGGCCTATAACAAGGCACAAAGGTACCCCGCCAAGTCATGCTGTGAATGCACCCATCAGAGCACCCTGCTCCTTGCTCACGCCCCTTCCCCCCACAAGATGTAAGGTGGCAGATGGTCAGTGCCCCATCTTTCAGAGCAGGTCCAGAGCAGCAGGAGAAAAGGCTTTGGAGGGTCTTTGTAACACAAGCTGTCCAGGTGAAAGAAGAGCATCCAGAGGTCGCAGATAGATTGTCCAGATGGGGCAGGTGTCCATACCACTTTGGATGAACTACTCCATGACTGTATGGTTTCACCCTATGAAATAGTAACCAGCCCCCTTCACAGATAAAGAAACCAAGGCTCAGAGAGATTAAGGAATTTACTCCAGGTCAGGATTGATGGAGTAGGATGATACCTACAAAAGAGTGGCAAGATACTGCAGAAGGGTCTGGCGGTGATTTAGAAATGCCTATTTCAGAGCAGACTTCTGCAGGAACTGTAAAAAATGGGCGTGTAGAGTTATGCCAGGGGTTTGAATCTCTGTTTCCATATTTAACTTTTAAATGACTGATTTCCGGGGCACCTGGCTGCCTCAGTCAGTGGGGCATGCGACTCTTGGTCTGGAGGTTGTGTATCCAAGCCCCATGTTGGGCGCAAAGATCACTTGAAAATACAATCTTTACATGACTTATTTCCAACACTCTTTTTCTAAGATGAGAGGTGACTTTGCCCAGCCCTGGGGACTATAGGGCATATGAAAAATTTAAGGTGGTTGCCCAGCATATGGCAGGGGCTCCATATACATGGGGTTGGGAAAGTTCCCTTACTCCTTTCTCCCTTTACCTTGGGGCTCAAACTGGGAGGTGCTGGCCTACTCCTGCAGAGTCAGATACAGTCAAGTGCCTGGGCTGAAAGAGCCCAGAGACACAATCTAGTCCAGCAGTTCACTACTGGCATCCATGGGTAGAACTCAGACAGGAAACACTTGTACCTTTATCCTCACTAATCTCACAGCAATTTAGAACTTCCTCCCTTAGGCATGCAGGAAACAGACCACAGTAAGCCGTGGACTTAGGACCTGGGACTTTGTGACCAATAGAAATCAGAGGTGTTTGTGTGGCACATCACAGTTATCACAGACATCTCAAAATATCAATTATAAGCATCACTACTTCATAATTTATATGCACCACTCCTTCTACCTACAAACAGATTGTGTCACTTAATGTGTTAATAAATAAATGTATGTATTCCAACATCATATGTAAATATTTTACAACTATTTTGATATACTTAGTTTCCTTTATAGTCTAATGTATTTTAGTTTTTATTCTGAGAAGGGGTTCAAATGCTTCACCAGACTGCTAAAGAGGTCCATGGTACAAAAACATGTTGAAGAACCCCAGTCAAGGATGAGGAAATAGGGCCAGAAGGGAGAAGTGATCCACACAAGGTCACACAAAAGAGTTAAGACCAGAACCCAAATCTTGCCACCCTACTAGCATGCGATGATCTTACAGAAAGTGGGGGACATGTGGATGCAAGCAGCAAGCACAGAGCTCACTCTTATGTCACAGCTTAGACTTGTGACAACTCTGGGAAAGGGGGCGTGGCTCAGCCAAGGGCAGGGGGAACTAGGGAAATGTAAAGCCAGCCTGCACAGTCTGCAGCCCTGCCTGCTCAGCCAGGAAGGCCCTCTGAGCAGCAATTACAAATATTTATTATTTGTTTTCCCGAAGTCTGCTCACGTGGAACCAAGTAATAGATTAAATGATCCTTCAGTGGCCACAGGAGAGGGTGGTGGGGCTTGATTTGTCTTTATAGTTAAAACTCACATCACGTGCTTGTGTTCTTTGTAATTGTATTTGAGCCGTTTAGGGAGATCATATAGTGCCTCAGTCTAATACCTCACAAGGGTTCATGCTTGCCCATAGGATAGGAAGCCCCCAACTTGGTCCTTTTCTTTGCTGAGAATTGCAGAGATCAATAACTTGCAAACACAGAATGTGTTTTTCAGAGGAGGATATTCACTTCTTTAGGGAGGACAGACATCATTGCACCCAGCATTTTGTAAACTGGGCTCCTGGGACTTCCAGCACATACCCATCATTCTCCTGGCCTTCCCTGAATGTCAGACTCATTTCACTCATGCTGAGCCCTCACTTGGAATTCTTTCTCTATACTTCTTCACCACCACCACTAATTAATAATAAACTATTAATAAATACTAATTAATAAAACTATTACTATTATCATCCTCATCATGATGTAACATTTCCTATAGCTTGGAACTTCTAGCAGGCAGGAACTCTCAGTCTATAAGGGAGGCTGTTACATCAACAACCATTTTAAACACTGTGTGATCAATGTTAGGAGGGGCAAGCAAGCACAGGCTTCTGGGGACTTTGCCAAGTCCTGAGGAAGTGCAGAAGCCAAAGGAGAACAGGCTGAGAGAAAAACACATGCAAAAAGGTACCACGGCAAGAAATAGCGTGGCCCACTCAGGCGTTAGCAGGACTTTCCATCTTCCCAGTGCAGAATGCAACCGTGTTCATGTCCCAGCAGGCTGCAACAGTATGGATGGGATTTCTTGGAGAGGAAGACTTTCTTCTGGTCTTAGAGCCTGACAGTAGTTCTGACAGGAAAGGAAAAGTAGGGAGAGTGTTCTTGGAGAGGGTTCCAGTCCAGGAAAGTGGTGCAGGGGACTTGGACCTCTAGCCCTAGGAGAATACTTGTTCCAGACCTGAAGAGAAGCTAGGCTGGTGGAAGTGTAAGCCAGCCTTCTTTTCACAATCCACAACTGTGGACCCTTGAGGGCAATCCAGAGATGCCCCATCTGGAAAGTCAGGAACATCAGATAGGGGATGGACAAATTGAGTTTCTGCAGTGCTGGGCCCTATGAGCTTTTCTTTTCTTTCACATCATTGTAGAGCATGGGGGCTTGAACGGATTTGTGAACCTGTGTTAGCAACTGACTACTGCTCCAGATAAAGGAAACTGTCCATTCACATGCATGTATCCACCTGCCTCTAATTCCTCTCCTTGAAGGTTTATCTACCACATGGGATGCAAAACAGAATTTGATCCAGGAAAGCTCACTTTGAGAAAATGATCGTTAACTATTTCCATGTGAATTGAGAAGGTTAGTTTTTGTGGAGAACCATGGGGGTATCTTGCTTCTTGGCCCCCAGGCTGAGTAAGGGGTGTCTCCTCCTCTCCCCCTCTGCTCAGGGCTTCCCTCTGCCAGAGCACTGATCTAGTGTCCAGTCACAGTCTGTCCACTCCTCTGCCTCTTTCTTCAGGCTAGAAACCCACTGAGGGCACGGATCAAGATTCCTCTTTTTCCAGGTCCCTTTGACTTGGCACGGACCTGGTCCCAAGAGATGCTCAGAAAATGTCAAATGGCACAGCCATGAAACTCAGATCTAGAGCTCAGTAGCTATGTCTATGAAGCCCAAATGGTTCCCTGTGTTGCCCACCACAGGTTAACTCCAGTTACCCAGCGCAGCCACAGGCTTTGTTACTCTGAATCTCACATTCAGAAGCCCCCTGGAGATGCACCCAGATACTGATGGGCTTGCTCTAACAGCCAGACCACAGCATCTCCACTGAGCTAGACATCCATTAGGCCCTACTAGATCGGTCATCCCATCTCGCCCTGCCAATGCGAGGTTCAGGTCACTCAGCCAGCCAGGGAGGGGCAGAGCTGGGACCCCCTGAGGCCCAGGACTCCCACAGTTCTGGGAAAGCTGAGGCTGCCCTTGCCCTCGCAGACACCATTCATAAGAGGACTTTGGGGAGTGTATTGAGGCAGCTCCTTGTCAATCTTGCAAATTGGCAGTGGGGCAGCCTTGGTAATAGTCATGGGAGGCCTCCTTCCTCTGACTCCTGCTCTCCCATCCTCGCACACACCCCCAGGGATATTCCACCTGACCTCATGCCAAATTTACTCTCCTGTATCTGGAGGACTAGCCTCACAGCCATCACATTATCCCTTTGGGGCCAGGCTATCAGCACAAACAAGGTATAATAATACAAAATTGAATGATAACAACCCTTTATTAAACTCTTTCTTTATGTCAAGACTCTTTCTGAGTTATTTTTAAACATGCTACTTAGTTCTCCCAGCTGCTCACAAAGGGGTCTCATTATCCTCGTTTTGCAGATGAGAAAACTGAGACTCAGAGAAATTAAGCAGTTTGTCAAAGACCACAGAGCTGGTCAGTGGCAAGGCTACAATGTCAGTTCCTCCTGAATCTGTCTGAGATGATGTTATTCTTAACCTTGTTATGAAGCAAAGCCATTCTTTCTACGTGAGTTCTTTATACATTACTAAGAGTCCCTAATTTTTGTTTAAAATGTTGTCTTTGGACATTTGCTTTCTAATGAACTAATTGCTTCCATTGCAATTTGGGAGATCATAGACTGAGGATCCATGGAAGTAGTATGGGAAGAGGAAGACACAAGGCCAAAGACCAGACCCATCTTAGCGAGAGTAGCATCAACAGGTCAGCTTCTTCACTGCCCAGAGCTCAGTCTCTCACATGAAACTAGGATAACCATATCCATCTTGCCATGCTCAAAGGACGCCACCATGAGGATTAGACAAGATGGTGGGTGTGCCAGGGCCCACCGCACAGGCCTGCGGAGGCAGCCTGGTCGGGGCCTTGCGGTCCTCTGGGACCTCCATGGGTCCCCAAGTAGCTCTCACTGGTGCCCTACTCATGAGCACACTTACCTCCCCCAAGAGCATGCCTGAGTCCCAGTCCCCTGCCACATCACACTGTATCCTCCATTCAGCACTGAACACACACCTGCTGTATTCCAAGCACAGTTTCTGGCCCTGCGGAGCCAGCTTTGCACACAGCGCCAAAGCCCCGCCTTCATAAAGCTGCCAGTCTTCTGGAAATAAGACCTGATGCTCCTGGGCACTCATCACGGGCTGTTTCAGATACTTGAAACTTCGCTCACTCGCTCCCCCCCCCCAAAAACTCTGATGGAGGAGCAAGTATTACAGCCAAGGAAACTGAGGCACTGGAAGGCTATATAAATTACCCAGGATGAACAGGCAGGAAGCAGTGGAGCTGGGTTTGAACCAGTCACCTGGCTCCAGAGTTCACCCCCCATCACACTCTGCTGTCTCTGTTTTTTTCTCTGACATCAAACCCTTTGATCTTTTCCTCCACAGCTTTGCTAGCCTACTCATGCTCTACCTTCTACTATCTTCCTTCTGCCTGGTTCAGGCCCTCATCCTGTCCTTCTGGAAGCACAGTAGCCTCCCTCAGGCCCTCCTGCCTCTTCTAGCCCCATGCCCAGTTCCTCCCACCTCGCCTCTTAAACCTCTACTCCGTCCTGCACCCCACCGGAGCTGAGCCCCAAATAATATCTAGTTATATAACCCTGGTGTTTAAGGCCCCCTGCAGTCTGTCCTAACGTATTTCTACATTTCTCCTTCTGTTCACCAATGCTCAGTTCACAAAAGCTATCCTCCAGGCCAGGGGGTCTAAAATTTTAGTGGAATCAATGGCTTTTTTGAGATGTCAACAAAAGTTAGCCCTTCCCAGGAAAGTAGCATGTACGAGCTCTTCCCAAAGTTAGCACATGCTTTCTGGACCATCCCAGCTCACACTGTCACTGTGAAAACCCCTGCCATAGACACACAAATCTTATTCTCCTTTTTAATTCTGTGAACATGCCATGTGTCTCTCCATCCCCCTCCCAACATCCGCTCATGCCATGTTGTCTGTCCATGATGCTTCCTCCACTCTCATTCCCATCTAATAAATCCTAGTGATGCATCAAAACCCCAGTTCCAACGTTACTAAGCTAGAGGAGGGTTTTCCCTCAATGCTTTCATTCACAGCTCCCCACATGGGACTCCAGTGCTCCCCTGGAGACCACATCTCATTTCCACCTACCTGACTAGACCCCTTGTGGCCTTGGCTGGCTTGCAATCTTTCACTTCATCTAGCACAGAGCTCTGTAAACAGTGGGCACAAAATGTTCAGGATTTGGAAAAAAAAAACAGAAGATCCTGGATGGTAATGAAATGGACTTTTTCATCATCTGGGCCCCACTAATAAGGCCTTGCAGAGGCTGGATTTCTGGAAAATTTCAGCAGACATAAACCTAGGAAAAATTATCTCTTGCCTGTGCCATTTGTTAGAAATATAAACATTTCATACCCACTCATTACTGCAGTTCTGGAATTCTTACTTGAATCTCCATTTTGTTAGTAATGGTAACCTAGTTTACAGGAATCTATGACTTTGAAATAAGGTCAGATCCTGATAATTAGCTGTGATCCATATTTTGTACCTAATAATTAGCTTATAGCCGCAGTGATAATTGGGCCCTACATTTTGGGGAAGTGGCTGGCATATTTTAAGAAAACCAGGTACTCTTCATGTGCTCTGATGGTCTCTCTGCTTTGTTAAGAGGTTGTTAAAGTAAGAACCATCACATAGGAGAAAAATGAATATATTCGCTCTCGAGGATGCAATTAAAAACAGAATGTAAACATGACTAATGAGGCGATTAACTTTTCTAGAAATATTATGCAGGAAACTCAATTCCTGAATGTAACATTTCCATGCTAAGAAATTCAGTTTGGTGGCATCAGTGACCAAAGGGATCTAAGAAGAAAAGACATTGCTACTGGCAGGGAAAGCCAAGGAGAGCAGAGACGACCGTGAAAAGCATCCATTTCTTTCCAGCGTGATCTGCCTAGCTAGGATACATCTGCCATTATAAATGCTCCCAGGAGTGGCTGCTGTACATGTGCTGTTTTGAGTAATTTTTTTCAATGTGGCACTCATAGAACAGCATTAACTCAGAAATCAGGAGTTCTGGGTTCAAATCTCAACTCCATGAGTCACTGCTGAGTGGCCTGGGATGGTAGATGTCATTGCTTGATATGTCTGTGAAATGGGGATAACATTTCCCGCCTCATGGACTATGAGAATCACATGTGCTAATGTGCACAGAGGTTGCCTGGTATGGAGAATAGCAGGCCAGAGTGTCCTGAAGAAATTGCTGTTGCAGCTGCAGAGTAGGGAGGGCGTGAGGCATCTCTTAATTGCAGGAGGAGACTCTGCCACAAGGCAGGGGTTCTAGCAAGAAGGAGTCAGGAGTCAGGAACCTGGGCCCCACTGCACTCTCTGAGCTCAAGCCAAGTGATCTTGGGCACTGGTGCCATGCTTTCAAAGTCCATAAAGTGACAGCATTCACTAAACAATTTCCAAGGCATAGTTTTAGGAACCCAGCACTGTTCAAGGCTACAAAAGAGTTCACATTTTTTCCCCAAACAGTTTGTAACTAAACAGCCTCAACTTCTCCAAATGTGATCTGTTCTTGACTTACTGGGTACACAGCTATATGGGTGCCCATAATTGCACTGCCATTAAACAGTCCAGTCTGTAGTCCTTGAGGGTCTCTGAGCTTTGCAAACATTCTCCCGCCCCTCTTTCTCGGTTCCCATCCAGGAACCGCTCCCTACTCTAACCCACGTCTGTGGGCATTGATCCAACCTTTGGGTTCTATGAGCCAGGCCAAGGATACAGAGCACAGTCCTGTCCCAGGGAAGACAGGAGTCCAGTGGGGATGACGGACCAGAGACAGATAAGGCTAACTCTGTGGGACATAGCCTTTGACACACAGGTGTACCCGGGACCCTGCAGGCACAGCAGACAGGTTGGCAAGAGAGTCAGAGAAGGCTTCTTGGAGGAGGTGACACTTAAGCTGAGTCTTGGTCATCCAACCAGCCGTTCATCCAGCCATCAGTCAGCAATCATTTATCGATTCCTCCTATGTGTACCAGGCACTGTGCTAGTTACTGAGGCTATACTCCTAAATTTTCCCATAACTCCTCCAAATTTGAGAGTCCCTGTGGCTCACTCCAGTCACTCACACCAGTGTCCATTCTGCCTCCCTGACATAACTTCCCCAATGTGGCCTTTCTTCCCAAAACACCCCCTCCATTCTAGGCTCTCTCTCCCCATCCGAGTTCAACTCAAAGCCATTGTTACACTCAAGTTCAGCCTCTCCCCAGACCCCACTGTGCACATCTGCTCCTGCTGGGGCCACTCACTCACCTCCTCATTTGTATCCCTATTCGACTCCCTTGAGCCAATCCCACTTTCCTCTCTCTTTTATACCTTATTGTGCCAAGGACAACACCAGACACCGAGAAGCCTGGGAGAATGGTTAACTAGGTGCCAGAAATGAATGTTTCTTCCTACTTGTTACCACTGTTCTAAGAGTAGCATGAAACCAGAGCATGTTTTATTTTCTTGTTCGAGGGGATGGAAGAAAAAAGGAATCATTTACTGAGCATCTATTACATGCTAGGTGTTGTGCTGGATGCCTTAGTTTTATCCCTCTTTTAACCTCCACCACAACCCTGAGGGAAGCATTATTTCCTTGGCTGTATGTGCAGAAATCAAGGCTCAAGGAGGTTGGTTAACCTGTTGGGGGGTCTCACCACTAGTTAAGTGGCAAAGCTGGGATTTAAGCATAGCTATGTGATTCAGAAAATTAAGCTCTTCTTCCTCCACCACAGTTTTTCTCAAGAACACATGCCCTTTGCTACCTCCAAAGACCTGCTTAAATGCTGCAATCTGGAAAGATAAACAAAACCTGTTTGCCGTGCGATGGTGGCTCGAAATCAGGTGAAAATCCAGGGCCTCCTCAAGGGAGAGGTAGGCCCCTCTGAGCCAGGGTTTAAGCAAGTAAGATAAGAGGAATAAGAAAATGGTTTCTGGACATTGCCATCCATCTCGGAGAAACCTTAGATAGGAAGCAGCAGGTGATGAAGTGAAATGAAATTCTGAGGGGGGAAAGAAAATGAAAATGGAGGTTTTACACATCACTGAGCTGCCTTCCTATCTGGAGGGAAAAGCCAACATTACTAAAACAGAAAACCTTCAACAAAATCAAAGCCACGTTTTCTGTCAAGTTCAGAAACAACAGTACATAAACCTACAGGCGTTTCCCCCGGAATGTTCCAGAAATAGCTGTGTTTCTAAGAACTTGGGTGGAAACCGAACTTGGGAAAACTAGTCCCTACGACCCACATGAGGAAGCTGCCTTTGTCACTGGGGTGGAACAGGAGCGGTGTTTTCTTCCTAAGTGCACTCTCCTGCCAACCCCTACCAGGGCCATCCTTCACAGGGAGTTAACAGTAGCCAACAAACGCTCAAGTGCACAGGGGCGCCCTCAGGGAGTCAACCTCTCTAATAAATTTGTCTATGAAGAAAACACACACACGTGCACACGTATACATACAATGTGCATGCACACACATGTATGCACATCCATACACATATCCGTGCATGCACACAAGCACACGCACAATGCGGACTCTTGTGCCTTGGCTCTCCTACAGACAGATCTGCCTACGCTCGTCAGTCAGTATGTGGGGCTTTTGTCTCCTCGCCTGGTTACCAGGTAAAGACCTCTGGCAGAGACAGGGGGCAGGTGGGGGCGTAAATGGTATGAGAGGTGGTTCCAGCAAAGTCTGTGGGGTCAGACAGATCCAGGTCAGAGAGTTACTCCCACATTTCCCAGGTTAGAAAGTAAGACGTGCCTTGGGATTTCCACATCGTATGTTCCTCGCCCAGCCGCTTGGGGTGTAATCACCCACCCTCTCATTATCACCAATGTCTCAGCGCCTGTCAAGGAAGGAGAAGCCTGCCTACTTCTCAGGTGAGGGTAAGGACTAAATAAAATGACAGTGTAAAGTTCTTGGAATAGGGAAGGCTCTGGATACACGCGTGGCCTCCATGCTGTGCTCACCCTCCCCACATCTGGCCCAACTTGAAGGGCCGGCTCACCCTCACCTCCTTCAGGTAGCCTTCCCTGACTATGGATCCCCAAGGATATCTCCCTCCTGTGCATTCTGTGGTATGGTTGGTCACCACCAGCTTCTGTCTGTGACCACTCAGACCCTTGTCCTCTGAGAGAGAAGCATCCATGGGGGTTCGGATTTCCCAGCAGACTGTAGCTGCCCAAGAATTGGCCATAGTAACCCAGGAGCACTGGGCCCAAGCCTCAGTCACAGGCAATAAGTAGCTATGAATCTTACAGACAAGGCATTCAATCACCGGAGGCAGCGGGGAGTGAGGTGAAGGGGAGTGGGGCTAAGGGAAGGAAAGGTTCTTTGCAGGTACTGCGTCCCTACTATGTGCCAAGCACTTCACAGTAATCATCTCATTCCCTCCCTATGACGACTCTCTGAGATAGGTATTATTGAGTCCCTTTCACAGATGAAGAAACTGAGGCTCATGCAGGTGAGCTAGTTGTTTTCCAGAGCCTCACAGCTCAGAGGGACAGAACTGGAAGCAGACCATAGTGGGAGGAAGGGAAGACAGAGAGGAGGGAGGTGGTGAGTGGTGAAGACAGAACTCCGAGAGTCAAACACGAAAGACAAATCTAGACTCTTCTCTCTTCTGAGCTCCTGCTTTGAACAGCCCCTGCACTGGCCTCTGCCTACGTCCCTCCCCTTAAGTCTCACCATCATGCTGGAGGCACTGGCACTCTTGGGACTTGCTGCACACTTTTGTTTATCATGCCCAGGGAAACCTAGTGAGAGAGTTGCTGTGGCCCTGATCTCTGTCCCCACCCAGCTGACCAGCGAGTTTATCCTCAAATACAATCCAGTAACTCCCAAGAATCAGAATTGGAACTAGATTGCTTTCTTCTAATAAAATTTACAGTGTATACAAATTCAATTACATCATCATGTGTGCCGATGGTGGCTGGAGGGGCCAAGGTCACTTACACACATTCATCACCGGAGTGCAGAGAGCCAGGGGCATGAAATTACCTCCTGCCCAGAGTTCAGAGCACAGCAGAGGCACTGTGGGAGCACAGCGGGGCTACAGACTGTGAGGGGTTGGTCTCTTGGGTGGGGAACTGTTTGTGTTCAGGCTCCTGTGTCCTCCTTGCACCCAGGAGTGACAGGGAGCCCCAGGGGATATAATCAAAGTCCTGACTCCCGATCCCACCCACAGGAGGGGTCTGTGCTCACCCCTGTATGTCCATGGTTGGCTGTGCTTTCTTGATGGCAGCTGTGTCTGTCCCTACCACATAGCCTGCTTCTGCCCTGCACAGGGGAGTGAGAAATTACATGTTGTGCCCACACCCAAGGCATGCTATTTTAATCTTCCTGAAATCCTCATTGTATAGAATGGGGCTGTCAGGGAAGGAAATTGGGCTCAGAGAGGTTAGGTAACATGTCCACGGCCACACAGCCGAGAACCTGTGCTTAGAAAGAATCCAGGCTTGTTGGGCTACAGAGCCCATGCCAAAGATTTTCCAAGAAGGAGGCAGGAAGGGCTACACTTCTAAAGGGAAGCTCAGAGAGGCAAATGCATGCCTTATGGGGTGTTTCCAAACCCACTTCATGGTAGTGGGAGATACAGCTAGCTAGAAAGACATATTTTAAGCAAGGGCTTCCTTTCCCCATCCTCCCAGGAAAACTTATGATCTGGCAAACACAGGTCTATAAGAATAAACCAAGAATGGAGTGAGAAGCAGATCTGGGCCCTGTGATAATTTGATACCAGAAACATTTGAAGAAAATATTGGTCGTCTATATAGGCTCAACCAGCCAGGCCTGGAGAGAGATAAAAACTTCATTTCTTCATCCATTGAGGGGCATTTGACCTCAAGCAAGTAATTTAAACCTGACCCTCAGTCCCCACTAAGCCAATGGTTCTTGAGTGTGGTCCCCAAACAAGCAGCATCAGCACTGCCTGGGAACTTGAGAGAAATGCAAATTCTCAGGCTCCACCCCAGAACCACCAGCAAATCTGGGGGTGCGGCTCAGTCATCTGTGTTTCCAAGCCCGCCAGGGGACTCTGAGGCAATGGCCCTCAAGAATGCGTGCACGCTAGAGTCACCCGGGGAGGCTCTACAATAATCCTGAAACCCAGACCACGCTCCAGATCGAGGGCCTCCGCATCTCTGATGTAAATGAGGTGAGATGCAGGCCTCGGTGCTTTTTTGAAGCTTTCCAGGTACGGCCACGATGAGAAGCGCTGTACTCCGAAGATGATCCCATGGTCCTCGCAGGGAGTGAAGTGCCTGGACTAAGACCGCAGATGGAGAAACCCAGGTGTGAACACGTCCTCCTCATGGATCCTTGTGGCCAGCGGCCAGCCCTATTACTCCTGCTTCTCCCCCCGTGTGTGGGGTAGGGCCCAGCAAGTTTGCAGGTGGCCGTGGATGAAAGACAGGAGAGCTGCTCAGGAAGATGCACAGTGGCTGTGCCAAGGGTGGATCCAGAACTGACCAAAGGCAGGAAAAGGGCTTCCAAGTTTGATTTTAATGGGGCTTCAAAAAGGTCTGTGATATTTCATCCAGGTCTGATTGTTTCTCATCCACCAGAAAAAGTCCTGAAGGTCTGCAAACTTGTGCCAATTGCACAGGCCACAAGATTGATGGCTTCTCTTGACAGCCTCTCCCTAGGGCAATTTGCCATTGAAACCCCAGTTCTACCAAAGACCTTGAAGCTGTTCACAGCCTAGCCTAGTCTGGGCTTTGAATGGGCATTGGAAGCCAAGTTTCCTGTTTCCTTGGAATTGAAGGAGGCCCAGGGGGAGGGCGGGGGCCAAGGAGTGGGTGCTCATGTCAGGCCCCCAGCCTGGGAACTCTGGAGGCTTGTGTGACATCCAGGACAACCTCCAAAATCTCCTTTTGTCTTGCTATTTCTTTCTTTGATGTCACTGAGCCTTCGCACCCATGTTCACCTCGACTTGGCCTTCCACCCCTAACAGTAAGAACAATGAGGATGACAAGGAAGCAGCCACCGGCACTAGGCCCAGGGCAGCTGGTGATTTTCTTCTTGTCCTTGCAGACCCATTCCCCACCTCTCTCTTTTGAGGGCAGGAGGCTGACATCTAGGGGCTGCTTCATCCAAGCTCCCTTGCCCTCTTCTCTGGCTGGGTTGGACCAAAGGGAGGCACCTGAAGGAAAGTGAGGGGCAGGAGGAGTGACAGGCTGGGGTGATCCTTGCTCTGTCCCCCTCTCTGTGGGTCCCAGGGTGGTCCCCTGTACTTCCACACAGGGTCACAGCTCCTGCAGCCCAGTTCCTCTCCTGTAGCCCCAGTGACTGCCCCTGCTAACTGTGCTCACCCCTTCCCCTCAGCCTCGTGGTGCTAGTGACTCCTACACTGCCAGCCTGGCTGTTTGGCTTTCCCTTCACTGGTGTCCTTACATTGCCCATACTTTTGAGCCACGTGAAACTACTGTTTGCAGGTCAAAACCGGCCAAATCACTAGCAATTTTATATGGTTCAGCCTAGTAAATTGTCCCTTCCTTAAACTTTCTTTAGTTAATCCCTCCAAGTGGGCCTCTGTGCCCTGTACAAGCCACATGGCAGGCCTGGGGAGATGTTGTTAGCATCCATTCACAGGCAAGAAACAGACTCAAAGCTGCACAGACGTGTCCAAGGTCATCTAGCATAAAGTTGAGAAAATAATGACAGGCTGAGTGCTTCCTGTGTGCCAGGCACTGCACTAAGAGTTCATACAGAGGATCTCATTTAGTCATCAAAACTGAGATAAATGACTACCCACTGTACCCACTTTACCAAGGGGGACTTCAGGGACTGGGAAAGTTAAGAATAACCTTCCCCTGGCGCCTAACCCAGGGACTCCCCTTTGGTCAGACTCAGCCAGAAGCAAAAAGGCAAGGAGTCTACACAGGTAGCCTCCTGGGACGCAGAGCAGACCACAGACATGGCAGAGAATGAGCTTGGAGGGACAGGAGGGGAATAACAAACTCACATACTTTTGTTGAAGATTAAAAAAGATACCGTAAGGGCCCAGCACTGGGCAGGTTGCCTGACTGCAGACCCTTAATCAAAGACCGAATGTATCCCCCACATCTGCTTGCCTCTTCTGCCCGTGTTCCTTCCCACTGAACTATCTCACCCTGACACTGTGTCAGTCACTGACACTGACAGATTTAGTATAAGATGAGGTACACAAAAAAGCTTTAACAGGTGATGGGGCCACACCGGTGGGGGTCAGTGAGCCTGGATAATGCCAGGCTTTACTGGAGGGAGGGGAAGCAGCTGGGGGAGGGGATGTCACCTTTCAAGGGGTCACCAAAGCCACCATTGTCTCAAGCATCTCCTTCCCATGACTCTAAGTTCCTGTCTATCTCCAGGGACCCCCACTGCACTTCTCTTAAAGTGATGCAGTAGACAAAATGCCTGGCACCTGTACCTCCTAGCTCTATACCCTAGACCCCTTACCTGGCCCCCTGCACTCAGGGCCCACCCCTGAAGGGTGGTAACAGCCCCCTCAGAGGGGCTAAGATGAAAGAAGATGGCAAAATAAAATGTGTAGCCCCTACTACGCATTTAATAAATGGCTGGTTCTGTTCCCTCATTCTGGAAATAATATTTCTAATCTGGAGATTACAATTACTGGTTTAAGAAGGGAGGCTAAAACTGTTTATCATATATTGATTTTACGCACCTTGGTTTAGAAAACTTGCCTTAAAAGATGGTTTTCTTGATTTCACTGTTAAATTCCAGGATATCCTTGACAACGGGCTTCAAGAAGACAAAGAAGTCAGTCAAAGGCCTCTCAGAGGGAGTGAGTTGAAGACAATTTATTCCTTTTTATTCCCCCGCAGAACTGGCCTTCTGCAGGGCCTGCTGGTCATTGTGTCCTCCCTAGAGACGCTTTCTGCACATGGGTCAGAATGAACTCCCCATTCCCCACACTGCCAGATCCCTTTGATTATTGCTCTGGCTCAAACTCCAGTTCCCAACTGCAGGTGCCCCCCACCCCCCCACACACACAAGAGATGGGGCCAGTGTACAAAGACCAACACGGGGTGGGGTGGGAGGGTGGGGGGCTTACTAGTACCATCCAGCTAAGCACCACTGGTCAAACTAGGAGGGAATGGAGATGACGAAACAGGCCAGAGACCAGGAAATAAGTCTAGGTGAGCCAGAATCATGAGCAGGATCTGAGTCTGATCTTTCCCACTGAGTGTGGCAGGGCCCCAGGGACCAACTGAGGCAGCAGGAGGGCTTTGGCCTGGGTAAAAGTGGACAGGGAGTCTGCAGGCTCCCCTCTAGTCTGTTCTGAGGACTTTAACCCAGGGACCACCACCAGAGGAGGGGCTCTGCATAGTTCCACCCACTGATGGAGAGAGGCCCCAATGGGGTGGAGGGAAAGATCCGGGAGCCTGAAGTCACTATGCCCAAGCTCACAGCCAGCTCTACTCACTAGTGGTGTGACCCTAGGAAATCTATGTAACCTCTCTGCCTCAGTTTCCTGACATGTAAAATGGGGATGATAAAAAGAGCACTGTCTAACAGGGCTATTGTGATAACTAAATTAATATACGCAAAGCACGTGAACAGGGCTGGCCCCTGGTAAGTGCTACACTGGGTCAGCTGCCATTACTGCTTGCAGAATGCTGGCCAACTCTGAGGCCACCCTGTGCACAAGCAGGACTTGAGGAAAGCCTTCAGTCTCACCATAGCTCACCATGGGGATGCTGGCGCAAGGCCCGAAATTCTACAGCAGAGCATTCAATCTTGCATTCGTTCATTTAACTA
Source organism: Acinonyx jubatus (assembly GCF_027475565.1). Lineage (NCBI taxonomy): Eukaryota > Metazoa > Chordata > Mammalia > Carnivora > Felidae > Acinonyx > Acinonyx jubatus. Next base: position 121,392,602 of record NC_069384.1, read on the forward strand.
TGGACTGGGCTGTATCTTCCAAAGTATGTTCCATGTACAACTGTGCTACACAAGTCGACAGTATGAGTTACACTATTTTAACAGGCATGTATTTTTAAAATTTCCTTATATCAATATTTAAGGCAAGAAAGATCAGCTTTCCATTTAAGTAAATCATGACAATATCTCAGATAAGTTTAAGTCCCCCTTTAGATCACATTCCTTAGCCATATTCCTTCCTCCTCCTTTCGCCTCTCGGTCGCCATGGGAACAATATCCTTCTGGTCAATTTTTTATACTTTGTACTTTAACTTTAATAACCATGCATTTCTTTATTTCTCTGTATCATTATTTAAGGCAAGTAATAATTATTTCTCATTTGTCAGGCTGGCAAAGTTTCCTTAAATTAATTTATATAAGAAGGTAGATTAAAGAAATATTATGTAAATAGAGAGCACAGGTAGAATTTATGCAGCCGTTAGAACGAGTGAACTCATATGTATCAATATGGATATATAGTTAAGACATATAGCTGAATGAAAAGAACACTGCAGAGAAATATATATTTAGTGGCATCATTTACAGAAAACTTAAAATATACCCAAAATACTACTACTAATACTTTTCATGACTACATATATGCATTTGTAAAGGTATACAAAATGGACTAGAAGAACAGTGTTTGTCATGAACAATAAAGAGGAAAGAGAAAGGCTTGTGACGATGACTGATATTCAAAGAAAACATAAATTATTTAAATTTTTAAATTTCTTTTTTTTTTTTTTAAGAGAGAGGCAGAGACTTGAAGGAAATCAGACACTGTGTTAGCAATCTGGATTGGAAGCAACATGGATGTTTACTTAACATCTTGCCTGTTCCTTTATTTTCTAAATCTTTCACCATAAATAATAACATAGATGGTATGTAAATGTGCAAAACTCACAAGAAGGGACAGCTAAGGTGGGGGGATGGGAGGCAACACCACGCTAGACCAGCTGCCAAGTTGCAGGGATGTAGAAATGATATGCGTGCCCCTGCCCACACAGTGTGATGTCTGAGTGAGAAACAGAGAAAGTGAGCCAGGAAAGCCCTCTTGGAGGAGGTGACACCAGACCTCATTAAGAATCAGGGTTGGCATCCGTCAACTGATGAAGGGATAGATAGCATATGATGTATCCATGCAATGGCATATTACTTGGTAAAAAAAAAAAAAAAAAAAAGGAATAGGGTACTGATACATGCTACAACATAGGTGAACCATAACATTATGCTAAGTAAAAGAAGCCAGTCACAAAAGGTGATTCCATTTTTATGAAATGACCAGAATAAGCAAATCCATAGAGATGGAAAGTAGATTAGTGACTGCCAGGGGCTTGGAGGGAGGGGGGATGGGGAAAGGGGGGCGGTGATTACTAATGGGTATTGGGTTTCTTTCTGGTTTCAAATACATAATGAATCAAATGAACTTAACTGTGAATTGACTGCTAATGCGTATGGGTTTTAGTGATGTTCTAAATGTTCCAAGAAATTCTAAACTGTTCTAAAATTGATTGTACTAATAGTGGCAGAACTCTGTGAATATATTAAAAATCACTGAATCATGCTCTTTAAAATGGGTTAATTCTATGGCATATGAATTCTATTTCAATAAAGCTGTCATATGAGAAAAAAAAAAAGACTCAGGGCTGGGGGGTTGGATAGAGCAGGAAAGAGGGACCATGACTGAGGTCAGCTTAGCCTCCTCACCCCAGCCGAGCAGAGATTTCTCTCACCCCCTTGTGCATACGCTGTGGCTAGGGATACTGTGGACACAGTGGAAATCCAGACAGACAAGGCCTCTGCCTTGGTGCAGGTTCCTTCCTGGTGAACCGAGAGAAGCAATAACACTAATGGCATAAATGATATAGATGTGCCTTTAAAACTTCACAGGAGATGGTCAGGTCCAGAAAGTGGGGAAATGACTTTAGGTAGAAGGAACAACAGGGGCAGGGGACCAAGGCTTTGCCAGGAGTTTGTACAGAATATAAGTGCCAAAGGGAAGGGGATCCAGAGAGACAGACAGAGGCATGAAGGGCCATGGTCCCCTGATGACGGTACATCTGCCAAGGCCCAGATGCCCATCTCTCCTCCCCACTTCTCCCCATAAAGGGAAGACTGCATTTCTTCTGGGACCGTCTTCACCAAAGATCTTTTTAAGGTGGAAGTGAGTTCTCCTGTTGGCTCCCAACCTTCGGAACACGGAAAGAGCAGAGCCTGCCTAGAAACCTCTCCTGCTGATGTGAACCGAATGGTTGTGCAGAAGAGGTGGCCATCTCAACCGTAAGCTGGCTGTACGTGGCCAAGTGACTCTCACAGACTGTTGGGAAGTGGCTTTAAATCAACGTGGTTCAAGTCAGTCAATTAAAGTCACAATCACAGCTTGCACATCTCAAGATTATAAAAATGAACAGTTACCTCTCCCCAGATCTCTGGATTTAATGTGATAAATGGCAGGGGTAATATACTGAATGGGGAGCTCACAGAAACTCCAGTGGAAGGCATCTCCAAGCTCTATTATGAGACTTCTCCACTCGGGCTGCCTGATTTGGAGGATGCTTATTTCCTGCATTTATCACTGCCACCCATGACAGAAGTTGGATATCAAAGCCCCATTTTCTTCCTCATTCCCCCCCATCATGCGAGACATGAAGGATTCACAGCTGGGCCTGCCCAACAGCCAGATTCAGCACACTCTACCTTGTAATTGTGAAAAATACTCTCTCCCTTTCATTGGGACTGTCACTCGCACTGCATTATCAACAGCCTCCAAGCCAAGACTTTATTCTTTTTCTCTTGCCACTGGGTTCAAACTGAATAGGAGTAAAGGCACATTTCTAAAGAAGTGTTCCATTGTCTTTAATCTCTTCAAATTGCTTGACTACTCAAACTTTCTTTCCACCAGTGGGAAAAGCCACCAGCACTGAATAAAAACATTCAGACCACCGGCAAAATCTGGATACGAGAGGATCAGGTTGCTTGGTGAAGGAATACTAACATGTGCACATGTGGGGACATTAGTCCCTGGTCTTCTTGTTCTACCTCCCAGGCACAGAAAGAGCACACAAGAATCATACTAGGGGTGGAAATCCGCTTCTGAATATATCATACCTTGTAACAGTTCCATTAAATAATTTCACCACATCTCACCTATGCAAATGAGCCTTCTGGCTCCTTCAAAAGTTTCCTTTGTTTGCACATTAGTCCCTCAAGAGTGTTGATGAAAACTTTTGTGATGTGTTTCTATAAGAAATGACAAAGGAGCCAAAGAGCACTTGGATTGAGTAGTAGAGTCTGTTTTGGGGGAAGACTGTCCCAGCTGTGTGCACAGGGCATTGCGTAAGGAAGACATTGCTCCCCGGATATGGGAAGGAAGGCCCTGCTACAGACAATGGCTGATGCCCAAGACAGAGGAGGCTCAGACTAGATGAATTCAAACACTCTACCTTCGGGAGCTTAGTAAGCAATACTGTCAGTTATGTAAGTTCATCTAGTACAATGTCTGGATTACAGGAGATGAACAGGGAATTTTACTGTACAAAATAATACTTAATATTGTAGCTTTTGATTTCTTTATATATTTTTTCAAGTTTTTATTTATTTATTTTGAGAGAGAAAGAGAGCGCGAGTGGGAAGGGGCAGAGAGAGAGGCAGAATCCCAACAGGCTCCGCACTGCCAGCACAGAGCCCGTGGGGCTCAAACCCACAAAGCCATGAGATCATGACCTGAGCCAAGAGTCGGACACTTAACCAACTAAGCCACCCAGGCGCCTCTGTAGCTTTGATTTCTTAAAGCAGCTTAAAATAAGGGAAAGAAAGTTCCAGTTTATCTAACTCGAAATAATCTAGGCATAGTTCAACATTTGTGATCCTTAGTAAGTTTTTGTTGCTATTGTCTCCCAATTGAGTTGAAATGGTTTAATTCATCTGTTTATACTTGTCTGGTGAGTTACATACTTTACAATGCATATGCATTTACTTTATATATGTGTACGCACACACACATACACACACATAAAATATACATCTATACACATCAGACAGGACTTCCTCCTCGAGCTTAAAATCCAGCCTTCAAATTGTCTTCAGCCCCACAAACTACCTGTTGGCGGTGGAGAGACATCAGGGCATTGTCGTGAAGAAGGAAATCAACAGTGTTTTTAAGGCAGGCCCTAAATCTGAATTAGCCATGAAAATGTGGTGCATGGGTTTAAAATAAATTAAAAACTAATTTATTTACAAATAGGTCAGCATGTTTTTAATATTGTTAGTAATAATAACAAAGATATTAATATACAAAAGATGGAAGTACAAACTAGAGATATCCATGTGACAAGGAATAGATAATTAGACCCAAAAACCTAAGCATGCACAGGAATGGAAGCAGCAGAAGAAAGTAATTTGGAAAAATGTACCAAAAGCCTTAAAATTTCTCTCTACCCCTTGACCCAGAAACTCCATACTTTAGTAATTTATCTTAAGAATATAGTCAGAAATTCACAACTAAGATTCATATTCAAGTATGTTTACCACAGCCACATTTACAGTAAAGAAAAACTAGAATCAAAATATCCAGGAAAAGTAAATGGGTTAAATAAATTATGGTGTAGGCAAGTGATGGACTCACACCCATGACACAACCAATGAATGAATGAATGAACGAATGAACAAAAACCTGTCAAAGAAAAGCAAGGAGTAGGAACTAGCCTGCCAGATAACTAGGAATAAGTGGCTCAGATGGTCGGGATTAATGAAGTTAAGTAAGAGCAATCTCATTGGGATAGATCAGTTTGGCACATAATATGCTTTCTCTTAACAACTGGTTAAACCATGTGAAATTGTCAATATTGGATCACTTTAACCAATAACACAATTTCATATAGTGTAACCAAATACATCTTCCCTATCTTTAATGAAAAGACTAGAAACAATGAAAACCCAGTAGCAATGAGCACCCCTACTATCTAAAAAAATATTTTCCAGGGGCTGCTGGGTGGCTCAGTCAGTTAAACATCCAACTTCAGCTCAGGTCATGATCTCACGGTTCGTGAGTTTGAGCCCTGTGTTGAGCTCTGCGCTGACAGCTCAGAGCCTGGAGCCTGCTTTGGATTCTGTCTCCCTTTCTCTCTGCCCTTCCCCTGCTCATGCTCGCACGCTCGCACTCTCTCTCTCTCAAAAATAAATAAACATTTAAAAAAATTTTTTAAAAATTTCTAAAAAAAAAAAAGACTCCTTAGTAAAATAGCTAATTGTAGGTCTGGGACAGAGGATGAACAAGATAAGCCTAGAATATATTGTCATAACAGAAACCAAGGATGTCATCAAAGACTATGGAACTGTGTCTCAGAGAACACAGATGTCATCCTAGGAAGCTTCCACGAACCAAAGATGGGACAATTTGAGCATCAATAATATTAACTGAAATGGATTGAAGCACATCAAATATATTAAATCCATGCATTCGAAGAACACAAAACATGTGGTAGTTTCTTTTGAGGAGAAAAGATTAAGGAACTAATTCTCTATTTTGAAAACTGCTCACCAAATAATTAATGAAGGGAAGTTTATCTTAACAGAGGTATTGCAGCTACTAAGTGCAGAAGGAATGATAAAATTGGAATATCACTATTCCACAGGCACCGATAAAATAATTTATTAGGCAATAAGCATCGCTGACTACCGACATAGCAAAAGTAAAGACAATCAGACATTACATACCATCATGTAAATATGCTATACCACACATGAGGTCATCTTACCAAAACTTTGTATCAGACCCTGGCAAACTGCCAGAGCTAGCTATCGATTTACAGGAAATACTGAGCAGAGAGGAATATGTTATGAGAATACCACCGAGACACAATTTCAGATTGTGAGAAACTCTACAGAATAGATTAACATAAACTACAAGAAAGGAAAAGAGAGAAGGGGGGGGGGGTTTGTGTGTCTCAAAAGGGTACTTTTAAATTAAAAGATGCTTAGAAACCTATCAGCCAATTGCAATTTATGGACTTCATTTGGAACCTGATTCGAACAAACTATAAAAATCTTTTATCAGCCAACAGGGCTTATAAACAGTGACTACATGCTTTGTGATCATAAGGAATTATTACTATTAGTGTTTTAGGAGAGATAATGGCATGGTGTGTATTTAATAAACTAACTCCTTATCTTCTAGAGATCCAGGCTCACATTTTTATGGAGGAAATGATATGATGGTTGACGGGTATTTCAAAATACCTCCATGGTAGGCAAGAGAGCTGCAGATAACCAATAATGCTGGACCCGGGTAACAGGTACAGAGAGGTTTATAACAGTGTTCTTTTTTTTCTTATTGATGTTTGAAATTCTCTAGGTTCAAAAGTTTTTCTAAAGTTTGAAAATAATAATTAAGAATGTTAAATTGTGCCCTTAATGTACTCGTTTTCAGGAAAAAAAGATCCTATAAAATTGCATTTACTGCATGACTTCAGATTAGTATATAAATATAATTGTGTATGTAACACAAGAGAAAAGACTCAAATTATATACTTCAAAATGCAGGCTGTAATTATCTCAAGGTGTAGGGATTATGTAACTTTTTTATTTTCTGTATACATTTCTGTATTTTGTACTTTATATAATTATATATGTTTTAATAAAAAAATATTGCTTGCTTTATCTAGCAGCATTACAGTGTTCAAGAATTAGACTAAATATGCCCCTGTCCTTAAATCAGTATAATATAAGGGGCACCTGGGTGGCTCAGTTGGTTAAGCATCTGATTTCAGCTCAGGTCATGATCTCATGGTTCCTGGGCTCAAGCCTCACATCAGGCTCTGTGCTGACAGTTCAGAGCCTGAAGCCTGCTTCGGGTTCTGTGTCTCCCTCTCTCTCTCTGCCCCTCCTCTGCTCATGCTCTGTGGCTTTCCCTATCTCAAAAATAAATAAGCATTAAATTTTTTTTAAATCAATATAATCTAAAATGTAGGTCAAAATTCATGATAATATGCTAAACATTGGAAACATTCTGATGAGCGACAGAATGTCTTGCATTTCATCTGGTGTGCCACCTCCTATAAAAATAAATTAGCATCCTCACTGATGTGATAAGAGTAATGAGGGTGAGCAGAGCATTTGATGATGTGATGCTGTGATGTGGACATTGACACTGTGTTCACTTCATGCACCATCAGGAAGAAAAGCAGAATCTTACAATGCAAATCCGAACATTTCCAAATGTCTTGAGTTGTACCCAGATTTCAGGCTTTTTACCTACACATCTGTATTATGAGACAGTGCCTCAGGATATCGTTATTTCCCGTTTACTTCAAACAGAAGTATCAACAAGAAAAAGTATAGATGTACAGTGCCATCTGATTCCCCAGGACAAACACTTGGTGAGGTCATGGGCTTCCTCTAGGCTTGAGCAAGCTATCTCAGATCTGGTTCTCATTAAAGGCAACATAAATCACTCTATGGATTTGGGGTGGGTTGTAAATATTTTAGATAACAGAATGGAAACAGTTGTAAAAAGTGCAACAGAACATAAGTATAATGTACATGATTGCTAGTGCTTCAGAAGGTAAGTGTTCAACCACTCATTCACCATATATTACTTGGCATCTAGTCAGGCCAGGCACTGGGCAACAATGATAGGCAAATTAACCCTGCCCCTGCCCTCGCAGAGCTCACAACTTCCTGGCAGAAACAGGTTTTAATCAAATAAAGAAACAAGTATATAATTACAAGTAGTGATAAAAGCCATGAAGAGAAAGAACAAGGTGTAAGCATGACAGGGGGCCTGGATGCGGATGCTCAGGAAAGACCTCTTCCAGTTGAGATGTGAAAGTCATAAAAGTATCACATGCCATCCGTGCAGCTAGGAAGGTGGGTTGGGAGAAAATGTACCAGGAAGAAAAGAGCTGTTCTAGGGTAGTAATTTCCAGACACAAAAAGACAACAAATGTGACTGGACCCCGTGTGAGGAGCTTAGGATGAGGCTAGAGGGAGGCAGAGGGAAGATCTTACTGGAACCTAAAGGCCATATTACAAAGGTCAGTCTTCCAAAAAATACAAAAACAGTAGTTCAAAGGGATACATGCACTCCCATGTTTACTGCAGCATTATTTATAATAGCCAAATTACGGAAGCAGCCCAAGTGTTCACCGATAGACAAATGGAAAAACAAGTGAGATTTATACATACACACACACACACACACACACACACACACACACACACACACAAATTTATGCATATGTATTAGAATATTCAACCACATTAGAATATATTAGAATATTCAATTTCATGTTCATATTCATAAAAATCAATGTGAATCTTGCCATTTGCAAGAACATGGGTAGATCTAGACAGTATAGTGCTAAGCAAAATAAGTCAGCCAGAGGAAGCCAAATGGCATATGATTTCACTTATATGTGGAATTTGAAAAACAAAGAAAAAAAAGGTAAGCCAAAAAACAAACCCTTAACTACAGAGAACTGATGGTTACCAGAGGGGAGGTGATGGGGGAATGGGTCAAATAGGTGAAGGGAATTAAGAGTACAATTATCATGATGAGCACTGAGTAAGGTATAGAATTGTTGAATCACTATATTGTACACCTGAAACTAATATAACATTGTATGTTAACTACACTAGAATTAAAATAAGAAAAATAAAAATAATTTTTAAAAAGTTCAGTCTTAGGCCAGTGAAGCATTGTAGGAAGATGACTGACAACATAGTAATAATTGCCGACATCACCTAGCACTTTGATGAATCAGTACCCTCCTGAGAATTATAAGGATTCTCTCACTTAATCTGAGTAACAGTCCTATGAGACAGGCACTATTATCAAACTGAGGTGGAGTGATCAGGGCAGAAGGAGATCAGTAAGACTCCAGTGTCAATAAGACACCAGTTCCTACGACTAGTTAGATGTAGAGCTTGGACTCAAACCCTGACTCCAAAGCCCGCCCTCTTGCCATGCTGCTCTGTCGCTTCTCCATGTTCAACTGACCAGTGTTGGCAATGGACAGCCGGGGCAGGGTGGAAAAGATCATCTAGGAGACTATTACATCACCCATTTCCTATTGCCCTATGCACTTTACGAAAAGCTTACAGCACCATGCAGAAAAACATTCCAACTTTTGAGCCACTAAGCCATACTTAGTCATTCCCTTGATAAGGTGCCACTAGGATCTCCAAGCTCTCTTCCAGTCTTGAGACTGATCAGAATTCCTAAGGATGCAGAGATTCAGTAAAAGTTCATTAGCTGACATAGTCATGGGGCTGGCACTCTGGCCAGAATTCAAAGCCCCACAAGGAAAATGTTTATTTCAGAAGAGTTCCAATATGTATGATTACACAGAAACAATGTCCTTTGTGTGTCAGTCATCTCTCAACTGGGTTAAAGGTAGGCTCCTGAGAATTCCTATGAAGACCCCTAGGGGCAGAAGGTCAAGAATGGGATGGCAACGCCCAGGGAAGGAGCCTTGGGTGCAGATAGATTGCATCTTCCCCAGAACAGGGTAACAGTCTTTCAGTTCTAACTTCTATTCTACACCCTGGGCTTTGCATCAGTAATATGCCTAACAGCCACCCTGAGAGGTAGGCATCACAATCCCCACTTCAAGGATGAAAAAGTGTTTTGGAAAAAGTGTTTGGATCTAGGTTTTATTTGACTTAGAGTCTTCACCTCTAGAATGAATGAATTATTGGGTGAAGAGGTTAGAGGGGAAAAGGTGATTGCTATCAATGGATGTCAAACTCCAACACTGCCCCCCGAACCCGCGGTCCTTCCTCCATGCTCCTCATTCTCTTGGAACACCACATGCTAGATTTCCAGCTGAAGAAGATGCCAGTGAAGGAGGGGACAGTAGGGCAACCTCCCCTAAGCCTGCAAGCCCTCTGGAGTCAGACCCAGCAGTTTTAAGGATGCTACATGTGCAGTGCATTATGGAAGGATGAGGATCATTTCTCAGGAACAGCACAGGGTACCTCTATGGCAAGGACAAGCCCCATTTCACCCTTTGATTCTGATTTGGCATTTGAGACTCCTATGGCCTCTGGGATTTTCATTCCCACTTTCTCTGACAGGATGATGACATCCCTGTTATAGGTTAATGACTGAAATATGAGAATTCCCATGAGATGCTTCCCCATAGCACCACCCTCTCCCCCACTGCAATAGACACTCTCTATAAAAATCATTTGCTCCTTTTCACACTGCATACACTTGGATTTAAGGATTCATTCAGTTGCCTCAGGCTGTCACTAAGAAAATTACTTATTAATTTCTATGCACCGCAGAGCTATCTCTAAAACAAACAGAGAGTTGACTCGGGATTGCCAGTGTTAACCCCCCTGCTCTGGCGTTGTGCTTCCTGTCAGAGCTGGGAAACGTTTCTAATACAGAGTCATACACATTTTATCACATTTACAAAATGCAAATTTACTCAACATTAATTGAAAACGTTCATCGGTGAAGTCTTGAAAGTTTGCACCCCCTAAAGCTGTTAAGGGGCTAATGAGAGATGTTTTCTTCCATATATTATGATGCAGCGATTTATTTCAATCTCCTCCTGTCTAAAAATAATAATGACTCAGTAGATTAATGTAATCTTTGATCTTCAGCCCTTTACGAATATGAAGAGCACTATGCACCTTCTCCCCAGTAAAATCCATCATTTTACTCAGGTATGCACATTTGCACACAGAAAAGATAATTTTGCACAGACATACAAGACAATTTCACATATTTCCTGGCTCACCTGACAGCCTAGGAGCCCTAAAGAATATTCTGCCTCTCTTTTTTTTTTTTTTTAGTCCACTAATTTGTTTATTAAACTGATGGCGGTTTGTTTCATTAGTGGCATCTGTACTGAATGAAGGAGGCTTGCGGAATGAGCAGTGTTTGTATTTATTTTCCTGCTCACCAACTAAATTATCAGGTGTCCTGCACACACTTTAAAAATCAGCTAATGGCCTCTAGAGGGGACATTTTGATAAATGCACCGTTAGAATGGGAGAAAAGAGAGAGAGAAAGAGAGACATCACGCCTGGCATCCCAGAGAAAGTACAGCAGAAAAGGCAGGCTCTTCTCCACGGCCCAGCCCCTGGCACACAGTAGGTGTTCAATAAATAGGTTTGGCAATCACTGTGGGGCTGTTGTCTTTGCGGACACAGCAACGGATTCCTGCCCGGTCCCTGCTGCGCCTATGTTGACCCCGCCACCAGGCTCTGTCCCTTTGGTCTACATAGGAGGTCTGTGCAACACCAGCATTCTCTCAAGATGTGTCTCAGAACATGTCTCAGTTTTTATATACTACTACTACGTGCCAGGCCTACTTCTTTTTAATACTGAAACAACTCTCTAAAGTAGGCATCATTAATCCGATTTTACAAATAAAAAAACCAAAGCTGAGAGAGGTGAAGAGATTCGTGTTGGCTTACCGGCTAATAACTGGTACGGGCAGCTTCAGCTGCCACCTGACTCCAATGTTCTTGCTCTAATCCAAGGGCCAGGATGCCTCTCCCATCCCTACAGCACTAATACCCAGAGGAATATTTTGTTATTTCAACTTCCATTTCATAAATGGGGAACTTGAGGGGCAGTGAGACCAAGTGACCTGCCCAAGGTCACACAGATGGGAAATGGTGGATGTGGGCCTGGAAGCTGGTTTCCTGGTCCCTGGGCCACTGTACATCCTGCAGCATGCCCAATGCCCCGCTGGGGGGAGGCAGTTATGATACTTACTGGCCCTAGAAACTAGGCTTAACAGGAGCAAAGACAAAGCAGAAGAATAATAAATTTTAGGAAGACTCATAAAAAGGCTACATGTGAAATATATTTTTTAACAAATTAATTTTTCCCTGTGAGTAAATTTATGGGCCTCTTCTCCCCAGCAAGCCTTTTCATTTTGCACAGACATAATTTTCACGACAAGCCCTATGCAATATGTTAAGGGGCAGCATCTTCCTTTCGTTCTCCTTTTATCTGGGGTGCAGGAGGAGGAGGTCAAAGGGTCCCCCTTGCCTCTCCTTGGGTTTGTCTGCGTACACAGCAGCATGTTGCAGTGTTCCCAGAGCCACAGAGTACTAGGACTATGAGAGGGAATAAATCCTCGAGTCTAACCTCCCCATTTTACAGAGGGGCCTGGACGTCCAGAAAGAGGGGCGACTTGCCCAAGATCATCAGTCAGCTGTGCAGTGGCTGAGGGCATAGAGCCAGACTGCCTGGTTTGAATCCCAGCTTTGCCTCTTACTAACCATGCAACTTTGGACAAATTCATTCAGGCTTAGCACAGAGTTACTCGAAGACATAGGAATCTTCTCTGGCACATCTCAAATCGTGCAAGCTGCAAGCCACCTGCTTTCTTCCCAGGACCAGCTTTGGAGGCACCATCTCATTTAGCTGTAGCAGTGGGGACCCAACTCTAACAAAGATCTTCTGAGTCTGTCTTCGCTCCATTACACCAAATTCCAACTCACGTAAATTGTCCTCATTGTCAAGAAATGCCAGGAAGAGGGAAATTACAAATATCCCTTGATATTCAAACCTATACAATTGGATAGCAAGAACTTGGGTGCTTCTCCCAAATATAGAAAGTCACTTAACTATCTGAATCTATTTAGTTCCTAAAGTTGGAGAGCAAAGCAGTAAGAGTTTGGATAGCAAAGGATACCTCCCCTACCACAAAATGTTTATCTAAATTTTTTTTATTTTTTTAACCTTTATTTTTGATACAGAGAGACAGAGACAGAGCATGAGTGGGGGAGGAGCAGAGTGAGAGAGAGACACAGAATCTGAAGCAGGCTGCAGGCTCTGAGCTGTCAGCACAGAGCCGGACGTGGGGCTTGAGCTAATCAACTGTGAGATCATGACCTGAGCTGAAGTTGGACACTTAACCAACTGAGCCACCCAGGCATCCCTATCTAAATTATCAACCCAAATTTGGATAACTAAAGTTCAGATAACGAGAGATGCTCCGAGGGACCCTTCCAAGTGGCCACCATGGCTTAGGGAGTCAGTACTTTAGCCACTTCAGGGATACAGAGGCTACTTTCCTCTACCACTTGAGAACTGCATGTTACTCCTCATTAATAAAGAACCAGGAATAACTAAACAAGGCTCTTTGTATCTTCATGGTCCAGAATGTCTTCCCCTATTTTACTACATGTAAAATCTAGTTTGGTTTACAGCATAACCAAACAGAAGCAAAACATGACTCACATTGGCTTCCTGGGAATGCCCGCCTTTCAACTGGATTTATTTGAGGCCCTTAAAAAACATTCGCATGCCTGTTGAGATCTTTGGCAGAAGGGTGTCCTAGCCTTTTGACATGGCATGTTGAGATTTTCCAAGATGAATAAAAGTATGAAGAGGCAGTGTCAAAGCTGACGTCCCCCCACCTCCCGAGCAGAAGACCTGACATGAATAAAGGAAGAAAACCCATCCATTCTGGGTCTCCTCTCTCCCTCAGCCTAATTTATGCTGCAGGGCCGTTATGCTGTTTCTCTGACTTTAATAATGTGTCCCACTGAAGGGAATTCAAAGCAGAAGATACAATTTATCTGCTATTTGGGGTACTTAGTGAAAATGTTGTTGGGCATGTATTTTTTAATTAACAATTCCAAAAGTGTATTAAGGAGTTTTGATTTCAGTTAAATTATCTCCCGCAAGATGACAGGATCCTTTTTTCTTTTCTTTTTTTCAGTTTATTTATTTTGAGAGAGAGTGTGTGCTCACGTAAGCAGGGGAGGGGCATAGAGAGAAGGAGAGAGAGAATACCAAGCAGTCTGTCAGCATGGAGCCTGACGTGGGGCTCAAACCCACAAACCATGGATCAAGACCTGAGCCAAAACCAAGAGTTGGATGCCTAACTGACTGAGCCACCCTGGTGCCCTTCCTTTTTCCTGTTAAAAGACTTGAAGAGGGGGGTGGAAAAACACTGTGTGCCAGGTACCTGACTAGCCCTGTGTACTTCCCATGCTAAGGCTGTTTCCTCCATGGGATCATGTGGGGGACAGGTTCTCCACAGTCCCTTTGGCCCAATGTGCTCTGAGTCTCTCACCTATGTGGTGGGATTCAGCCTTCTGGGCTCCTTAGAAAGAAATGGAGCCTGCAAGAGTGAACCACAACTCCCACCTTCCGTCTCCTTCCTTGCTTCCTGATGATAGAGCTCAGCACATATGCAGTTTTAGAGAGTCGGTGACAGGGAAAGAAGAAAGAGCAGGGGTTCTGAGGACACCAGAGGTAGAACGTTGGGGCAGTTACCTAACTCTTCATTTCCATCTCTCTGATGGGTATCATATCATCTGTCTCATGAGAGAGGTACGTGACATGAGGTGAGGCAGCTGGTACAGTGCCAACACTTCAGAAGCACTCCAAACAGGGACTGGTGACTTCTTCTCTGTGGTCCTACTGCTGTTCCCAGCTCTGCTGTTTTTGCCAGCACACAACTCCTGACGATTATCGGTGCTGCCGAATGCATTGGTGGAAATGCGTCTTATCACTGAACAGAAAACAGAAAAGGTGGGGCCAAGGTGAAATGCTAAGAGAACCCACTGAAGCTGTGACCTCTCAGAAATAGCTTTGGCTTGTCTGAACTCAGCCTTCAGGGACGCCACAGGGTATCTGCTGAAAGTCACTCTGTTTCTAACTTGGGTCTTCAAAGATCTGCGTTTTAACTAATCAGGTGATACAAAGGGATCAGATGGGAAGCAGAAACAAGGAAGAATCCTAGAAGGATTGAAGAGTAATGATTCTGACACGAGAAATGAAAATACTCCAAATTCCAGAGCTTTGGAAGAAATTTAATTTTATAATTGATACTATCTCGATATCTGTACTATAGCATTTCTTATCCCTTTTGTATTGTGTATTTCTCACATATAGATAGTCCCCAAGCCTAGATTCTCTATCAGCTCCTTAATGCATTGAGTTAAATGGTTTTAGGAAGACTGTTCTGATGCTTCACAGTGTTTTTATGACAACGGCTTCAAATTTCAAACAATAAAGTTAAAAACCAACATGTGGGGCACAGGCCTTGCACACACGAGCCAGATATTCTCATCAGCTCTTCTGTTTTCCCAGCATCTTCTACAGATCGAAATCCAACTGTGAATACATACCATATGTATACCAGACTTTTAGTCAAAAAAACCCATTATTTTTGGCATCCTTAAAATGTAAAAATATAAGGAAAAAAACCAACAAAGGAGAGAATTCATTTCCCTTAAAAAAAAAATCAATGCTTCCTTCTTCCATTTATTCCAGACCACTCCTATTTTCCCTCCAAACAGACTGAAAGAACCTTCTAGAATGCCTGAGAGAATTACTGGATTCTCAGAATGAGAATGTTCTGTATCCTATGAGATTTGGGGGAAGAACCCGCATAAACGAGGAAATGGAAACAATTTTTAAACAAAACACAGCATGAATGTGGAAGCAACCCACAAGATGCATCATACAACTCCAGAAAGAAGGCCTAGGTGTTCTGCACGACCTATCCCACACTAGTCAGCTGTATTTTTTAAATGTATCATAGAAGCTCCACCATTCACTCTACAGGAGTTATGCCCTTATTAACCATAGCTTCCGTGATGGTTCATCTATATGTCACCTTGACTGGGTCATAGGGTGCCAAGATAGCTGGCAAAACATCACTCTGAAATGTGTCTGTGAAGAAATTTCCAGATGAAACTGGCACTGAATCGGTGAACTGAGTAAAGCAGTTTTCCTCCCCAATGCAAGTGGGTACCATCCAGTCTGCTGAGGGTGCAAAGAGCAAAATTCAGAGGAAGGAGGAATTCATTGTTTTCTGTCTGACTTCTTGAGCTGAGACAAGGATCTTCTCTTGCTCTCAGAGCTCCTGGTCCTCAGGCCTTCAGACTCAGACTCAGTAACACCACTGGCTCTGCTGGGGCTCCAGCTTGCAAACAGTAGATCGTAGGACTTCTCGTTCATCCTCTGTAATTGCATGAGCCAACTCCTCATAACGAATCCTTTCATTTATAGAATCCCATTGGTTCTGTTTCCTTGAAGAAGCCTAACACAACCTCCAAGACAGAAAACCCAGTTTGGAACATTCTTGTTTTCTCAAACTTTATCCCCTTGGCTGAGCCCCCATACTCCATCTGCCTTCCTCAAGGAGGGAGACCTAGAAGCTGCCCCTCTCTACCTGTTTAGAGTCTGGAGCTGCAATGACGAATCACCACACAGTGGGAGGCTTAAAATAAGAGAAACATATTCCTTCACAGTTTGGGAGGCCACAAGTCCAAAGCCCAGGTGTCAGCACCATGTTCCCTCTGAAGGCACTAGGCAAGGGTCCGTCTATGCCTCCTCTCACCTCTAGGGGCTCCCAGCATTCCTTGGCTCGGACCTGCCTCTATCTCTACCTGGTCACCTCCCCTGTATCTCTAGGTGCCCTCTCCTCTTCTTATAAACATACCAGTAGCTAGATTTAGATCCCACTTTAATTCAGTGTGACCTCACCTTAGCCAATGACATCTACAAAGACCCTGTTTCCAAATAAGCCCACCTTCCAAGGTATAGGTGGATATGAATTGAGAGGGACACTAGATGACCCACTACTAAGTCTAAGGCAAAGCTGACTGTCCCGCCCTCCACCCAGCCTGCTGGTCAGTGTGGCTGTGATGCCGTCCCTCGGCTGACCTCACAAGAACCAACATTCACTTTCAAAGTTCTACTGACATACACAGCTGAAGGCAAGCTTCAGCACCAGCCCCATTGATGCCATGAGGAGTAATCCCTGGTGCTCCATTCAGTGTGGGAAAGGTTATCACCCCATGGTGGTTGGGGGATGAAGTTACTACGGTCACTCTCACGCCTCTGGCTCAGGCATCTGGACTCTCAATCAAGAGCAGGTGGTGTCTCGGGATGGGGAGTATCAAGTGGGGAGCCCTCTGAGACGGGGAGTCTCACCAGCTGCCTATGAGTCCCTGTACCTATCTGTAAAACAAGGAGCCAGCTCTTGGATCTCAGACATTCCTGACTGGGAACAGTGAGCTAATGGAGAGGAGAGGGCCTCGGGAACGGAGAAGGTCCTACACTCGGCCTATCCAGCCCTGGAGCGTCACCTTGCAGTGAGGAGTTGAGGGACCTGAGGACCCAGAGCTTCCGAGGCATGGACTCCAGCCACCACCCTCCTGTCCCTGTGACCAATCCAACAAGAAACAAGTGGCAGTTCCATTCCTCAAATTCCACAGCATTCTGTGACAGAAAGAGGAAGCTGAGAAAAGATGGCCCTTTATGGAAAGGCAAATTTTTTTGTCCGTTTAGTTTTTTCTGCTTTCTGAGCCTTGGGACACATTCAGCACATACACACCCCACACAGTACATAAAGGGCGCGGTGATGTATTTGCAAGCCTTTCCATATACTATTTATTTTACCTACTGAAATATCATTTCTGTCTGGGAAAGATATTGGGTATGGTCGGCTTTTATGCTCTCGGCACTTTCCCCCCTAACAAAACCCTTCCCTATAAATCTGCGGTCCAGAGCCTGGCTTCAGAAAACACTTTAATAGTTCCCAACTCCAATATTTTCCATGGCGATATATCCTCATGTCAAGAATACTGAAGTGCTGAGGCTTGAATTCATCCACGAGAACTCATCAATACCCTGCCAGTGGGGTTAGGAACTTAATCTCCTCCCACCCCACAAGGGGGTGCAGGGGGAACAGAGACTGGAGAAGAGGTGCATCTGTAGTCACTCCCACCTACAGGACCAGCAGGACTGGGCACCTGCAAGGAGGGGAGCATCGCCTTTATTACTGGCAGTGAGTGGCAGCCACAGTCCCCAATCTCACCTCCCTGACTCTGTGCCCCGTACCTCCTCTGTTCCCTGGAGTGAGCACCCAGCCCGGCCACACATCACTTCTGCTCCTGGCCCCCTTGAGCTGCTCCTGCGCCCAGTCTTATCCCGATAGAGTGAACCCAACTTCGTGTAGTCCACCCAACAAGACAGATATTACGAAAGATTTCAGAGGGGCTACATCATACATCACACTGGAAACATCTTTCAAAACTTCCTTGGACATCTCTGGCCACCGGCTGTCTCATCTCTCTCTTCTCCTCCTCTTGCTTTTCTCACGAAGAACAAATTAGTGCCCTCCTTGTCATGTATCAACCCCACCAACAAGAACATCCATCAGGAGGCAGTGAGAGATTAGAAACAGCCATAATAGCAATGACGGAAACTCTAAATGGTTGAGCTCTTTGTTTGTTTGGTTTCATCTCAGGCGGGAGCTGAGGCTCAGACAGGATGAGTCACTTGCTGAACGATCTGCCCAAGTAGCAAGTCAGGAGCCTCACACAGAGCCTCCCAACCTCCACTCTTGCAAAGTGATCACCTGGAGGAAAGCGCACCTTTCTGCGCGCCCCTCATTTCTGTGGGTGTGTTTGAAGGCCCACGGCTACATGCACACATCTCTGGTTTGGGTCAGCATACCCACGAGCGGATTTGGCCGAGCAAATTTCTAATGAACCCAAGACAGTAAGTGGAAACAAAACCACTTGAAAAACAAAACTGCCGTCACTTTCAAAGCCGTGCTGACAAACACACGCTAGGGAGCTTCAGGGAAAGGATCGGAGAACAGCAATGTTCCTGGCCAGAGAGACCCTGGACAAAGTACCAGCCCTCTCTGAGCCTTAATTTCTCCTCCGCCAAATGTCTGCTTCCAGCTCTACAATTCTTAGTCTAATTCAAACGATTTTGTGAGTGATCACTAAGGTTTACTCTAAAGAGGTAAAATCCCTGGCACTGGCTATACTTATTTAACAAAAAGAGCAGCAACTACTATTTATTGGAAAGCAAATGCATGCCAGGTGCTTTACATGCGGTGTCTTAAATCTTAGAACAACCCTGTAAGATGAGGGTTACCAATCCCATTTTATGGAAGACAAAACCGAGACTCAGAAAACTCATGTGACTCTCTTCAGGCTACAGAGCTGAGAATTGGGTCTTCACATCTCTATGTCCACAGTGTGTATCTCCCTCACTTACAGGACACCATCAGATTCCAAATGGATTGCTCTGCACTGACAAGAAGCTGTTATACACAGCCAGCTGTATGTCACCCAGACTCAGGTCCAGCCACAGGGTGTCGGCTAGCGCCTGGCCCTCTGCTGGAGTCAGCCCAAGGGTGCCCAGCAGGCTTAAAACTCAGATGACACCATCAGTGATATCCAGAGAAAAGAAACCCTCATCTCACAGGACACAGGACACCCAGCTGAGGTGGGCCCTGCCTGAGGCTTAGTCCGGGTCTCCCTGGGGGAGGGCAGCCCTGTCCCCAGGCTACCCACAGTGTGAGGGACAGTCACGGGTGGGCACCGCAGGCAGGAAGCATCCTGTGCCATGGGACACCCACACTGGGGAGCACTTCTTCCTCCATTCTCAGACTTTACAAGGTCTTATTAGTGATGACCGCAAGGCAGCCGTCATTTAATGAGTACAAATGCTGCATGAGGAAGTGTGGTAAGGGCTTCACATACACTCCCTCATTAAATCCCCACCTTCTACAAACTAGGTATCATTATCCCTATTTTGCAGATGAATAAACTGAGACCCAGATTGGCTGCACTATACATTTAGCAGAGCTGGAGTTCAAACGCAGGCAATCTGGTTTGAGGGGCTGAGTGCTTAATATCCAGGAAAAGAGCTGCACTGAGGCTTGGAGCAGGCAGGGCCCAGAACCTCAGGTTCCATGCCAGGCAGAGACCAAGAGCCTCCAGCCAGAGCTCATTTTCCCTGGGACAAGACTCCTGCCAAGAAGCAACAGTGCCTGAAACCAATGGGGCAGGGGAGGTGGCAGGGACACCCTGTGTCCTGGAAAAGCCACCTGTAAACAAGGAGCCTGCTCAGAGCTCCCCTGTGGCCCCTGGATGCCACAAGGGCGCCCTGGTGCCCAGTTTGAGCACCTCCTGGGGCTGCAAAATCAGCCCATGATACTGAAAGCTATACAAGCAGGCTCTGTGCCTGCCCCATGAAGATAGGACCAGGACCCTGAGCACAGGGAAGTTGTCCCCTGCAGGCTGATTGTACAGAGGTGCTGGGGGCCAGACCAGAGCCCTCCTGAGGGAATGGGGGCATTAGGTGACCCCACAAAATGGGAGGCAATTGCCCAGAGTGTCAGGGACACAGAGCAGCTCCACCCCTGGAGGATCATCTAGTCTGCACTCCTGTTACAAATGGGGCACAGGCTCAGAAAAGCAAGGGCCACTCTAGGACCAAATGGCAATTCTTCTTTAAGATTCAAGGACAACATGGGTGTCTGGGTGGCTCAGTCATTAAGCATCTGACTTAGCCTCTGGTCATGATCTCACAGTTGGTGAGTTCGAGTCACACACTGGGTGAGCATAAACCCTGCTTTGAGTAAACATGAGCCCCGGGCGAGCCCTACTTCTCTCTGTTTGTCTGTCTGTCTGTCTGTCTCTGCCCCTTACTCACTTGTGGCCTCTCTCAAAGAAAAAAAAAAAAGATTCAAGGAAAACACCACCAGGTCACTTCCATATGAAGAACTTCCCCCCACTCTCTTCAATGCGTTTGCATTTCAGAAAGGAGTCCAGAGCCAAGAAAGTGGGGACAGGAGCCAGTCCAGTTCTCAAGTGGGAAGGCAATGGCCTCTTCTGAGCCTTGCTCTGGGGCCTCACTCAGAAGTGTTGGGGTTCTCCCCAGTGTCCTCACCACCTTCTGACTCCATTCTTTGGTCATATTTGAGGAAGAGATAGAAGACTCACAAATAATGAGATCCTGGGCTTCACCATCATGACGTGTGCCATGGGGGTAATCAAATCGCTTTTGTGGGGTTCGTTTCCTCATCTCTCCCACTACTCAGTTACCCCAAAAAGGCGAGGGTGGATAGGGGGTTGGTCATAGTCACTGGTGTATCCCCAATGCCTAGCAGAGCCTCGCACATGGTGGGCATCCAATCATCTTTTTGTTTTTGTTTTAATAAAAGAGACTACATTTTCACAACCATACCAGAAATGCATCTCACAAACCAGTGGGTCTTCAGGGAAGACCCCTTCTGAGATTGTGCATTTCTTCCAGTGACGCCTGGCACAGCCTGGAGTTATTCCTGGGAGTGGATTTCCAGGGCTGCCCTCCCCCACTCATGCCACCAACATCACTTGCCTGGACAGCGGCACCAGCAACCCTCTGAAAAGCTTCCCAGAATGTAGCTCCAACCTGCAGGACAGTCTCTCCTCTTGCTGCCCGTGGCCTGGGTCCCTTTCCCTGGGGGTGAGATCTGTGAAACTCCATGTATGCTCCCTGACCCACTTTTCTTGGGTGAGTAGTAGTATCCAGCATCTAGCAGGGCAGGAGGGGGCTCCCCCAGACTCACGTCTCCCACCGACAGGCAGAGGTCACCGTGGAAGGCTAACTCCTTCCCCTCCCAATTCTGCATCACTTGCCTCCCACACTCAGCACTTCCCTAAACTGCAGGAGTCCTGGTGGGGTCGGGAGGACACCAGCCCTCGGAGGGACCCAAGCAGGGAGAAGGGAAGACATGACTTCTCATGTCTTTTCAGAAGGTCCACTTCTGGGCCCAGCCGCGGAGGTCAATGATCCAGCTGTCACAGGGCCAGCCAGCCATCACAATGATAACAAAGTCATCTAATGTTGTACCAGTCACACCGGCATTTGTCTTATTTTACAGGGGCCTGGCGCACTTTCCAACCCGTTCTGCACACAGCGAGGCCAAGCACCCTTCTGCAGAGCTGTCACTCCTGCTGAAGACCCCTCAGCCTTCCCCGTGACCTCCATGCTGAATGTCAAGTGCAACCCTCACCAAACAGCCCTTGTCTAATTCACCGTCAGCCTCCCCTCCTGACACCCCAGGTCTCTCAGCGTCTGCTTCAGCCTTAGGACCTCCGGCTTGCCCACACTGCCATGTTGTCCGGGCCTCCCCACAAGCAGTTCTCTCTGCTGGGTACCCTCCCTCCCGTTTCCCTGCTCAGCTGGCACCTCTCCTGGCTAGCTCGCCTCCGTCTCTAGGGTCTGCAGAGCCTTCCCGCGCACCACGCATAGACTGGTCCTGCCACTGACCATGACACTGTGATGACTCTTTGCCTGTCTCTCTGTCCCTCCCGCTGTCAGTCCTCAAGAGGTAGAGCCGAGCCCAGTGCAGCTCTGAAACTACCAGAGGGGCCAGGCCTAGGGACAAACTGACCTTCATAAATGTGTGGGTGCTTATAAAATATACAAGGAGCACAAGAACATCTGTTGCATTTCTTTAATGAGGCCCCTTTACGTGTCCATGTTTAATCACTTGATTTATTAAAAAAATCTTACTTAAAAACGTCCTTGAGCCCTTTTTGCTGGTAGATCACACACTGACTGTTGCATCAGTCCAGGGAAACAACCCAACGGCCCACAAGGGCTGACGGGCCCACCGAGGTCTGCCCCCTCCTCGCTGGGGCCACGTGCAGCAGGAGTGGGGGCCCCTGAAAGGGAGGCTAGGCGCTCAGCGAGCCATGGGGACAGTCGGAGGCTGACCAGAGCCTGCGTAGTTAATGCAGGAGGAGTAGTCCTCTCTGCTCCTCTCATCTGCTCACAGGGATGGCTGGGGCTCTGTGTGGCCTGTGCTCCTGCCGCCACCCCCTCCCCATCATCCCCAGAAACTGCCAGGCTCCTTCTAGAGACATCTGGGAGAGGGAGGGCCCACGAGCAGAGCCCATGGGGCTCCTGCCTTTTTCAGATCTTCCTCAAGCATCCAGGCTGCTACTCAGCCACAGGCTACTCCGTGTCCCGGTCCCCTCCACCCAGGAAGGGATGCAGAGTTCCCAACAGACCTTTCACTCTCACCCACCAACACAGCCCGGTGCGGACCCCACAGCCCTTCAGTGACCTCATGTCAGAAGAGCTGTGCCTGGGCCCCTGCTCTGCCCACCGCACGGCTGGGTGAGGAGTACTCCTTCCTTGGTCTTTGTGCCTCTTGCCCCAGAAGTGAGCATGTTGGACAGCACAGCCTCGTGTTTAACATTCCGGGCTCCACATTCTAATCTGAACTAATGTACTAACCAAGGAGAAGGGCTCAAGTGTAGCTTTCTTATCTGGATTTCAATGCGGGGGTCTTTTAGACGTAAACCCCAAAGAAATGCATTTCTTCCAGGTGGAATATCAAGTATAATGGCATGTGGGTAAGTCAAAATTTGGGAGCCCTGAGGAGACTTCATAGTACCCCAAATCACCCCAGAGTGGTCACACATACTTCCTTAGCACTCCTGGAACAGGAATTCAAAGCCAGCCCAACACACAGGGAGACACTCATGTACACACAGCCCACCCAGGCCATGTTAGAGCATCAGGCACACCCCATGGCTCTAACCCTGGAAGGGGAATTTTCTAATAGAATGGGGCTTGCTGGTGTCTGAGAGCTACACACAGAATAAAGACAGCCTGGTCCTGGCAAGGCCGCAGGTAAACCACATCACTGAGTCAACTGTGCTAACCTGTTTTCAGCCCATCAGTGGCACACAGCTGCCATTAGACTCCACTGTCTCCCAGGGCTCCAGGCTGGAATTAAACTCTTCAGAAAGCTTCCCATCCCTTCAGCCCACAGGAGTATTCATGAGCACAGGGGCAGTAACTCAGAGTACTTAAGAGTTTGTAATAACATCATGGCACTTAAGGGCCTGGGGATTGTCTGCAGAGCTAACGATGATGCTTCCCCCCAAGGACCGAGACCTGGGGAGACCATGGCTCCAGGAAGCCTGTGGGGCATCGGATGGGAGGAGCGTGGAGCCCCACATCATAAAAGTTATTATCTCGCAGGAGAGTAGTTTTTTCTCCGATTTGTATCTGAATACGAGGTGAAAATGAGTGCTGGGTGGAGAAGGGAGCACACGAGCATTTAAGTCATTTATAGTTTACATTTTTACGGCACAGCAGAGATCGGCATCCGTTTTCCATCTGCAATTAGAAGCCGGAGCAGTCTGCCAAGCCTCCGTGTAAATTGTGCCTATTAAAAGAGTCTACGCCATGCGATGATTGATCAACACCAAGGATTTATTCACTGAGCTAACAGCGGTTTTTACTTTTGCCATTACCCAGGGTGATACATAACAATTTAGATAATGCACCCAGACAGATGCATTTATAACCCTGGTGTCAGAGTCCTGCCTTGGAGGACAGTCAGCCGGGGGGAGGAAGGATGCCATTCCCGGTCACACCAGAGAGCCCAGAGCCTGTCTGGCCTTGAGTAGGCCATCCTGAGATGGGCCCACGGTGCACCCCAAGGGATTTAGGCCCAGAACCACTGCCTCTGTCCCTTGGAGCACTCTGAGACTCTCTGCAGGCAGGTGGCCCTCATTCTCTTCCTCTGTCAATGCACAATACAGCTGTCACAGGGGACCGGGGAAGAGGTCTGGGAAGCTGAAATGAGATACTGGATGGTAGGTTTATAGAGATTTAATTATTCATAAGTGCACATGCGTACACGCATGAGGGCTCCACCTGAGTAGGCACGAGTGTGCACCCACACACGGTCAACACGCCTCTCACTCCCTCTAGCACAAGCAGTGCACCTCTTCCCTTCCACGTAGGATCTTCTCAGAGTCTTTTTTTTTTTTCTTGGCTGGCACCAGATGGTGTTTACCACCTTTGCTGAGTCCCAGTGACAGGTACTGAATGCTCCCTCTCGGCATTATCAGCCTGCTCTTTGTCTTGGGACCCTGGGCGAAGGCCTGGGCATGCCAGGCAAGGCACGCGGACGGCCGTCCCATGGGAAACAATGCTCTGGTGGAAACAGACAAACTCTACCTACCCCACCCGGAACCCCCAAGTTGGGCATCTCTGAAATCTGTGCCCCTGCCCTGGCACCTCCCTCAGGATGTCCCAGAGGCTAATCCAATTTGATGTGCACCTCAGAACACTCAGCACCCTCCTCACCTACTTTCCCAACTCAATTCCCCCCTGGGCCCTCGGCATCAGCAACCCCAGGGTACCTGAGCCAGGAACCAGGCTCACCCTGCCTCTCTCCTTTATCCCTCATGCGACGGGTCCTGATTCCTGTTAGGTTCCGATGCCTCAACATCTGCCCACTTCGGCCTCCTTCTCCATCCCCATTTCTGCCATCGAATCCATCATTTCCCACCTGGCACTGCCTGACCCTCCCCAGCAACCTTCTAAAATATAAACCCAATCATGTCCTTTTTCTGCTTTAAACTCTTCAATGCCTCCCACCAAAATCAGGCTGAGGCTACACCGCTTGGCCTGGGAACAAGTCTAACAAACATTTCTTAAAAAGACCCAATCATGTTGTCCATATTAGTCAGGGCTTCCCAGAGAAACAAAAACAATTGGTTCCTCTGAAACAGAACCAGAGGAATCAATAGGGGGACAGAAATGTTAAGGAACTGAATCATACAATCATGGAGTTTGGCAAGTCCAAAATCTGGAGGCTAAAGAGCAGAGAAGAACTGATGTTACAGTTACAGTACAAAGGCTGACTGCTGGCAGAATATTCCCTGCTCAAGGGAGATCAGTCTTTGTTCTAGTCAGGCCGTCAGCTGATTAGATGAGGCCCACCTGCATTATGGAGAGCAATCTGCTTTATTCAAAGTCCACAGATTTAAATGTTAATCTTATCTAAAAACATCCTCAGAGAAACATCCAGAATAATGTTTGACCAAATAACTGCATACTGTGGCCCCAACAAGTTGACATACACTAACCATCACACTATCTCTTTTCTACAATGACAGAGTTGAGGCCTTAGGAAGCAAGCAGTGCTTACCTCCCTCCTGCATGACCAGTGCAGGGTCCCCTGAGTATCTCTATGCAGAGGAAGCCAGACCTTCAGAGATGGAGAGACCCCCAGGATCATCTGATCAGAGCCTCTCATGCAGCAATGAGAAGAGAGAGGCCCAGATGGGGTCAAGGCACAGACATGTAACAATCCATTAATTGAGAAGGTGAGGCACACTGCAAATCAATTCAGTAAGCATTTAAAAATGAGTAATATGAGGGGTGCCTGCGTGGCTCAGTCGGCTGAGTGTCAGACTTCGGCTCAGGTCATGATCTCATGGTTTGTGAGTTTGAGCCCCGCGTCGGGCTCTGTGCTGGCAGCTTGGAGCCTGGAGCCTGCTTCAGATTCTGTGTCTCCTTCTCTCTCTGCCCCTCCCCCACTTGTGCTCTGTCTCTCAAAAATAAATAAATGTAAAAAAAATTTTTTTTAATGAGTAATATGAAAGAACAGAAAAGCTAAGGGTCCCCGTATGATGTAAGCAGGGCCCAATACCTACTGAGTGCCAGGCCCTGTGTGCATGGTGGGGGCAGGAGTTCCTTCAAGGGCAGCAATCCAGCAAGAAGAGGAAGGCTGGGGCTGGCGAGACCTGTCCTGAAGCTGTGTCTCCACGGCCAGCACTTCCCTCTTAGGTGGCCTTATCTAGAGTATATAGGACAGACGAATGAGAATGATGAAAGGAACCCGCCCTGAAGACCCCTCCCTAACTTAGAAATGGCACTTTTTACACACTAAGTAGGACTTACTCCACAGACAGAGGAAGAACACCAGGCACAGATAGAAAGGCCATGCCCAAGGCCACGCAGGCAGTGAGCAAGGAGCTCAGCCTTCACCTGAGCCAACCCACAGGCTACCTTCTTTCTTCTACCCACCCCCACATTCTTCCCGGGAAAGCCGGCAAAGCACACTGATTCTCTGGGACCCACAGCTCCTCCTGAAGACCCAGGGCTCCACACCGCCCCACGGAGCAGCCCTAAAAAAGGCACTCCTTCAAAAACCCAGATCAGATACCTCCCCAGCTTCTGTACAAGTTTCTTATTACAGCCAGACCCCAATCCCCTCGCAGGAGAGGTTCTTTGAGCAAAGACAGCTATAAACACGGTGTTCCCCAAGTTAAGGCCAAAGCATCCCACTCAGACCAGAGGATGCATTCAGAGAAGTATCAAGTCACAGCCGCTAGTGGATTTTCACCTGGCAATCAGGTAGACATGAAGGGAAGCATGATTAACAGCATCTTCCAGATCCACATTTGCAACAACTACAGCCAGCCGGTCAGCAGATACAATGGAACGGAAGGAAAGAAAGACAGACTTTTTTTCTTTAAAAATGTGGAGAAAAGGGGTGTCCCAAAGCTTTATTCATAAATGTAGACCCGTCACTCAGCCTCAAAAAGGCAAACCACTCTATTCCGTCCTTCCTTAAAAGAAGAAAAACAAAAACCAAAGCAGACTGTACTCTGCATGGTCTGCAGAGCATCTCCCTCCACAGCCAGAGTCCTTTAGGAACACAATCTCTGGCGTAGACCCCGTGCTCATAAATATTCCAGGATGAGGCAATAAAGCAGCTCAGGGCCCTGGCGCAGACACCCATAGTGGGACCCTTGCCCACATCACTTGCAGGTGGAAGGAAAGGCCAGAGTCAGACCTGTGGTGGCCTTGGCTAGTCGCAGGAGGCTCAAACAAGGAAAAAAATCACATTCCAGGTCTCCTCTCCATTTCGCTGCTTTGGGAATGCCAACTCCTATCCCTCATCCTGGGAAGGAGTCCCTTCACACTAAAGTCCAGGGACTAATGGGTCACCGTTTCCCACTCTTGCCCCCGCTTGGTGCCTCAAGGCAGTATGGACCTCCACCGTGTGCTCCACCCTATGCATGTGCCTGGGTGCTGTGGGGCCAGTCTCTAGACCCTGTAGCTCTTAAACGAACAAGCTCCCCTCCAAACCACACCCACCACTACCTGTCTAGGGAGCTCTCCCCGCTGCTGCACCTAGATAAGAGCTCAAGGCCTCCAAGACCCCACACCTCATCAGCACACCTTCACCAGACACCGTGACCTCCTAGGTTGGCATGGTGTCCTGCTCTGCACCTCTGGGCACAGCCCTACAGGTATCGGATGGGGAACTGAAAGGGAAAGTCAACCCAGCGGCATGAGAGGACACGTGGCTGGAAAGGTGGAGCGGTGGCTGAGAGCATCTTCTGCCTGCCTGGCATCCTTCCCTCCTGACCAGAACAAGTGTTGCGACAATCATGACAGCCGCTGCTTTGGGCAGAGAGGTCTGATCAGTGGGCCTTGGCCGCAGTTTCCAAAGCCTTGCTTTCTGAGCCATTTACTAATAGGAAAAAACTGATCATGTCCAGAACTTTGGCTCTCTCCCACCAAACATGTTCCTCCCACCACGTTCCCCAGCTCAGCTGACAGCAGTTCCATCCTTCCATTGCTCAGGCCAAACCCTTGGAGTCCTCACCCCTTTCTTTTCTGACACTCTCACGTAATGTCACGAACTGCTGTTGACGTCACCTGCAATGTGCAACCAGAATTTGGCTTTTATTTCAGACCCTGGTCTGAGCCCCATCATCTCTTTCTCAGGTCACTGCAACAGTCTCCTGATAGGACCTCCTGCTTTCCTACCTTGTCCCAGTTTGTAGTCATCCTGGTGCTGGAGGGTAATTCTTCTTGGCATTTCGGTATGTTTTGTAACAAGTTTGTCCTAGACTGCCATTTCAAGGATGCTTATATACAAATGCCCCAGAAGGAAGAGTATCTCCTTCTTGGAGAGAGAGCAGATTGATTCCTGAACAGGATCAAAAAGATACTGCCTGAGGGGCACCTGGGTGGCTCAGTTGGTTAAGCATCCAACTTTGGCTCAGGTCATGATCTCATGGTTCGTGGGTTCAAGCCCCATGTCAGGCTCTGTGCTGACAGCTCAGAGTCTGCTTTGGATACTCTGTCTCCCTCTCTTTCTGCCGCATTCTGTCTCTCTCTCAAAAATAAACATTAAAGAAAAAAAAAAGATATTATCTGATTCCAGGGCAAGTTGGGGCAGGTTTGCCAATAGCTCCTTTTAAGACTGGGGGCTCTTCCACTGTGATGCAGGCCTACCGTGTGCAAGGCATCCACCTGGGCTGCTCCTAATCACCCACGTGGGACTTGGGGAGCAGGGGGGTCGACGTGAACAAGAAGCTCAAGCTGCACTGCCTGCCGTGAGTAATAAAACCGTTTATCTCTGACCAGGAGTCTCACGTCTGCCAGCATCTGTGCAACTGTGGCAGATGAGACTGTTACCTCGGAAGCAGACCCTTACAGTTCTTGACACTGAGCAGTTGGAGTCCTAATTTAATATCTAAGTCAGGTCCTCTACTCAAACTCCTGCAAGGACACTCATCTCAATCAGTGAACTACGAAGTCCCCACAATGGCTGCAAGGCCATGCGTGAGCCCATCCCCACCCACCATTATGCCTCTGACCACACCTCCTCTCCTCCCCCATCCTTCACCCTCCTCCAGTCATGATGGCCTCCTCACGGTCCCTCAGACACAGGCACACTAGGCACATGCCCTACTGAGGACCTTTGTACTTGCTGTTCCATTAGCTGGGTACTCTTCTCCTCACGTCTGCATGGCTCACTCCCTCACATCCATCATGTCTTTGTTCAACACCACCTTCTGAGACCAAACTGAGCTTCCTATTTAAAACTGCATCCTCCCTGCCACCATATGTCCTCAACACTACCTCCTTGCCCCTGGGTCCCCAAAGAGCCTCCAGATCCCCACTGGGTAGGTCCCTCCTCAAGAATGGCCTTCCTGAATCAGCTCACCAGGTGTCACCACTACCCTCACCCCAGGCAAACTGCCCTGGTCCCAGCCCCAGTCTTCACAATGACATTATTCAGGAGTGCACTTGAGGCTCTCTTAGCTGTGCAATGGGGAAATGGCATCAGGGAACACAATAGCAGAGAGAGGATGGAGCTTTTTATTCAGCAAAAGGGCAGAGCACTGGCCCGGTCCTCAAGGCTGGTAGGGGGAGCAAGGGCTGACTAGCAGTGGACGGTATAAATGTCAGCATTCCCCGAGCTGCTGCAGAAATACTTGCTGAGGGAGATGTGGCACAGCACTGAGTTCTGGCCAGGCAGCTGGAAGGAGGCTCAGACCACAGTGATTTGGGCAACTGCAGGGGCACAAGGACCCTGCCCCCCACCTCTAGCACAGGCTGGCGACATCTGAAAGTCTGCTTATTGTTTTCAACTGGTACATTCTCTACAGCATCTTATACTCTTTCCAGTTACGGTTTTGAGTTTGGCAATCATGACAGGCTTGCTCTGCTATTTATGTTTCCGATTATTTTTAGTGTTTTGCAATTAAATTTTCTTAAATTAAAACTTCAGACCTAAGCTTCAGATTGTCTACAACGTACCATGGTGTGTTCATATATGCAGTTTATATATTTGGGTTGCAAAAGCCTCAGAAAGCAAAGATATTTCAATATTTGGCACCCAAACCATCTTGTTTCCATATCACCCACACGTTTCCATGCACTTCTTTCTATTCCCACACTCCCAGCGATGCCCTCCAGATCCTTGTGAGCCAAAACAAAGAACTGGGAGAGGTAACAAGGAGGGCCCTTCTTCAAAGCCCTTTCCTCACCTCATCACCTCCCGCGGGCTGGGCCCTGGACAGCACATCCTGCAGATTCTGCCCTCGGCCCTGCCCCCAACCCCCCACAGAGCTGCACCCCTTCTAAGGCTTTCCTCCACCTGAATGTGATGCCTCAATTCCCAGCTAGGCGCTCTAGCTAGGCGCTCTCTAAAACATTCTGCCCGAACTGATATGGTTTTCCCACCGGCACCCCACTCTCCCCAGTGGTGCACTCCTGGGCTGCTGGCCCCACCCAGCCACAGGAGAGGCTCTCCTGCCTCAGCCTCCACCACCCTGTCCTGCCATGACAGCCTGGGGCCCCTCTCCCTCCAGCTGCCTGGACAAAGGCAGCACTCTTTCTTCCAAGGCCAAGCCCACCCTGCAGTCGCCTGGGCCACCTCCACATCTATCCCCTCGCCCCCACCCTGCCCACTGCATTTCCAGTGCCAGCTTTGGTTCTATTTAGATGCACCTGGGAATTTCAGGCTCATCCATTTCCCTGTAAAATCTGTCCTGCTTCCTAATCTCCCTCACGGGGCGAATTCAGCTGCAGCCCCTCAGTCACCCAGGCTTAACCCCATGGGATCAACAGAACCTGTCCCTCACACAGCTTTCTCCAGCCTTCTCCAACCGTTCTGACTCACCTGACTCACCTGCCTCCCTGCACAGGCTACAAAAGTTAATGACCCTTCTTTTTTGCAGCTGGTAGTTTGGGCAGGAGACACGGTTCTGTCCAACGTTTGCTGAGGTGCCTGAGAAAGGTTTGCCTTCCTGAAAGTGTGGCCCCCGTGCAGCTGGTCATCCCTCCTGCTCTCAACTGCCTCTCCCCCTTCTTCTCCCAAGACTGATGTGTATGGGCAGCTGCTTCCACACTAAGACCCTACCCTGTAAGAGTGAAGGAGGAAGAAACTGCCGGGCACTTGGGTGGCATTATTATTGCCACTCAAGCTCTGGACAAGCCTGCCTCCAGCCAGTTTATCCTGAGAGATAAAGAGGTATTGTATTTTCTGTGCTGGCAGTGAGAGCATCCTTACTGATACACTGAATTCATTCTTATTTCTCCTCTTCCCGCCCCCTCCCATTGCTTACAGACCTTCTTACTCAATTGTTCTCCTGTTCTCTCTCTTCCTCCCTCCCTCCTCTCGCCCTTGCTTTAGCAGATGCTTGCTTCTTGAGCACCCACTCTGCACAGGCTCTTTACTGCAGGCCGGAGAGAATGCAGGAGCCAGCCACACACTCACTGCGGGAGCGCCCAGGCTAGGTTTCACCTTGTGTATTCATCAGTGCAGAGCCTCAAGTCTCCTACCTGTTCTCTTTGCCTTCTCGCAGGGTTTCTTGCACACCCCGAGCAAAGTCAGAAACTCAAGTGCTCTCCCTTGAGCTACCGCAATGGCCCTCAGGTTTCCCAGAGGCTGCTCTGGCCTCAGTCTCCTGAGCAGTTCCCCATTCCAGAGCTGGGGTCCTCTCCCTCACAGCCCCTGCTCCCAGGCCACACCCGCTGTCCTACTCACCCAACCCCAAGCTCAGCCCTTAGATCCTGCTGCCTAGACACCCACTCCTCCTGCATGACTTAGTAAAATTCTGCCATGAGGGTGGCAGAAGCAAGGGAAAGGGGCCCCCGCAGTCCAGAGGTTGAGAAAGGACCAGCATTAGATTCTGGCACATCATCCAGAAACAAACAGCCCTGTGGGGAGTCATCAGAAGGACTAGCCAGGGAGATAATGAGCACTGGGTAAGCTCAACAGTACACACTAAGCCCTGGGCCAGGTGGTATCCATGTATCATCTCATTTTAAAGTGCACAATTGGGATAGTTTTACAGAGAATGGATTCCAAGGTTCAGAGAGATTCAGGAGTGCAAATAGGGAGCAGATCGGTGGTCGGAGGTAAAGAGAAATGGATTTCAGGAGCCGGTGGTCTGCAGGTTAAGGTTGTTAGCAGGCATGTCTTGGAGCAGGGGATAGCCATCTCCCCCTGTACCCTGCTGCTAGCTCCTCAGCTATGCTAAGACCCCTTCCTAAAGCCAGGTACCCACCAAAACACCAGAGGAGGAATGGTAAGAGACCCACAGCCACGTCACCAATCAGAGATCATAGATTTCTAGAAACAAGCTACTAGTTTAGCATGCTACAGTTCAAGCCCAGAGCTACTGGGGTGGGGTCCCTGGCTCTATCCAACAGGTTCTGCTCATGCTCTAACTGCATGCAGGGAGATGTCGCCAGGTGGTGGAGAAGACCTGGCTTTGCCCAAGAGTTCAGACTCCAGCCCTCTAGCTGACACCCATTAATCTCTGGAACACACAGGCCACTCAGCTGTACCTGGGGAATAAAGACAAAAAGGATTCCTAAAACTAGAATATGAAGAGACCTTCTTTTTGCAAATTGTGTTATAATTGCCACAGTGCCTTCATATTCATTATCTCATTGGGTCTCCACAATGATAAAGCCAGCATTACTTTTCCAATTTTCTACATGAACACCATCAGCAACAACAAAGCCAGGCTCAGAGAGGCAGGCTAAAGATCTCACAACAATTTTAAAGTGCTTGGATGGTAGTAACAATCAATTTTGTCTTCTTCTCTTTCCTACTGGTTTCTGGTTCCCAGGAGGAGTTCCCAGAAGACTCCCTAAAACGCACAATAGAAGGTCCAGGGAAGGGCCTGTGATCCTGGTCAGGCCTCTCAGAATCCTCCCTGGGATGTTTGATGGAATTCTCAGGAAAAGCCAAGATGCAAACCCAAAACAACCAAGGTTGTCCCTCACCAGAGGAATGCCTGCCAGAGAATGAGATCGGCTTGCAGCAAAGCCAAGCCCAGGAATGGAAAGATGAATTTCTGGGAATGTAACTGAGCACACAGATCCAGCCATGCCTGAAGCCAGTCCCACTTCCAGAATTTTCATGTTTGTGAGTCAATATTCTCTCATCTTAGTAACAATAGAAAGAGTCTCTACACCAACACCAACCCAAAGAGTAAAAACCAAGGCTGCCTAATTGGGCAGAGAAATCTGCCAAAGATAAAAGTGAAAATCAAAGAAAAGCATAAGAAAACCACAGACAGTTACTTTTTCACTCATTTGACAACTAGTTATAAGCCAAGCAGCACATTAACTGGCTGCATAGACAGTAGCGAGCCCAATACACAAGATCCCCGTCTGCAGTGATCTTAATAGGACAGGAGAGGTACAGACACTACTGAGGCTGGGGATGGCAGCAATAATAATACAAATCCAGTCTAATGGAGACTCAGGAAAGACTCTCTCATGTTTAATTTAAACTGAAGGATGATCAAAAGCAAACCTCATGAAGCAGAGTCTGGGCAACAGCATAGGTGAAAACCCATTGCTGAGACAGCAAATTCGTTACCAGTGACTCATGAATATTGCTGTATTTTGGGGGGTAGGGGCTATAATTGTATTGGATTCTAACCTTCTTTTATAATTTGGTTATAAATACATGTGAAAAACCTTCCAAACTAGTCAGATAAGCATGCAAATAAATATTTATAAGGACCTTATAAACCAAGGTTTATAATAACAGAAACCTATAATAATTGAAACTGAAAAATAACAACAAAATATGTTAATAGGCCCTTGCAACTAAAAACACATTTAAAAAGAAAATGTAAACACACATTTATTGACTTGGAAATATGTACACATCTAGAAGAAATAAACTGGTCTCGCAGAATATATATAGGATAATTCCATGTATTGAGCACAAAATAGGAATTCAATAAATATTTGCTGAATGAATGGCAAGTAAATATATCTGAAGAGATAAACACCAAACAAAATGTTCGGAGTCATTATTTCTGGGTGATGGGATTATTGGTGATTTTAAATTGTTTTCTATACCTGCTTATCTAAACTATCTAATTTTTTGTACAATACACATGAATTACTTGCACAATAAAAAGGAATAAATAAGAAATCCTTCCAAAGCAAACAATGCCTCACCAAGGTCAGTTTTAAATCTCAAGACTTATAATGAGGAAATAGGACCTTAACAAAGAACAGAAAATAGCATGGCTAGAAAAGTATAATGGATAAGAAAATATTCCTCTCCAAAACACCAGAGAGAGACAAACCTTCCTTCAATGTCACAGCCAAAAACTATTTAGCACAAATCCACTCCATATTTCATATTTATTCAGCTATCTGTAACACAGCACATTAGTTAAATATTAGTAGAGAAAACCACATTGATGCAAAAATAAAGTCAATAAGGCTTATGTTTGTCTGATGCCAAAAAATTCACATTAAAAAAAGTCTGTTTATGCCAAACATCTAAATATTTGGAAAAATCTGCAAGACAAATGCCATTTGGATCAATTTCTGGGGTGACTGATTGCGTGGTCCACATTTCTCCCAGATGTTTCAGCATAATAAAGAATGTGGCCTTCAACAACCAAGGCAGTGGCTGGGCACAATTGCAGCAGCTACACTGTCACCATCACTAGAAACAAGTGCTGGGCAAATAAACACTACCAACTCTCCGATGTCCTTCTGCAGCCAAATTGTAATCCTCTGATTGTTCATATCATTAGGACAATTCTGTTAACTTTGAAACTCTGGATGGAGGCAAAGCATTGGCTCTGCTCCTGACAGATTTGAAGAAGACAGACAGCAGGTGCTATGGAAAGCTGGCCAAATGGTGGGCTCTGGGCCCTGGAGACCTCCATCAGTTGCAAGAACAGCTGCCTGTATCTTACGTAGCCTCCCAGGCCCCACATGAGCATTGCAGCCCCCACCTTCTTGGGGTTGCCCCACCCACCAAGCTGCACCTCCTCAATCAGTACAGCATGGAAAGAGTTCATAGGAGGCTACAGAAATGAGGAGAGGCACAATGCAGGAAGAGGAGGTGAGCTGAGACTTAGGTTACTGGCCAAAGGGAAAAGGATGCCAGAGGCATGGTCATACCAGACACTGCAAGGATCTAGACTATATAGTTCCTGGGGACAGCTGGACACTCAGAGCTGCTCCCTTAAAGAAACATGAAACATTTATTTATGGGATAAACTCAAAGACTTAAGAAAGAAGAGAGGCCATCACCCCCACAGAACCATGTCCCCAACACCTATGCTGGAATCAGCTGTTTAACTATAGTCATTCTCTACTGGAACATGAGCTCCTGAAGCTGGGACCATATCCTACTAGGCTTGGCATCCCTGCAGCTGGCACAGTATTAGACCAAGAGTCCTTAATCAGTACCAATTGGCAGTTAAATAAGTTGATGAATGTATGCAATAACAAAACTGTATCTCACCCAAAGGCTGAGTTCTAAATCCACATCCTGTGAAAATCACAGATTGGCTAAGTTACCTCTAAGAAATTCCTTAAATTGTCCAGAAGGTACATATGGAACCACCCAGCATCTTTCTTCCACTACTGGACAAGGTCATTGGCATTTCTGTTGAAGCCAGAGTAACTGGCTATCCAGCTCACACAGAGTTAGCAGGTGCACAGTCTCACACATGCACACACAAGTACACAAACATAAGGATGCACTGGGCATCACATGGTTCTCACACCGCAGTGGGTACCTAGGAACTCAGGCCAGGCCAGGCCTCCCACTGCCTCCACACATGCTTACTCTGGGGCCTACCTGTTCAGAGTGGAATGGTGGAGAGAATTCTCAGCACTATTACAACTGTTTCTCTTTCTCTCCTTCTCAAATTGTTGGTAATACAAATAAATGAAGGAATTAAATTCATGAATGATGCAACTCAACTGCACTCCCTGAAATGGATTACCATAAATTCAAAAAGCAACTGGGATGGGATGGGATGGGATGGGGGAAGGGAAAAGGCCTCCCCTTTAGAACACAGCCCTGGCCAGCAGCCCCCTGGTCACCACTCGTGCACCACACCAGCTGCCAGCACACCCTCCTCTCCTGCTACCTTGTGTCCTGTTTCTACACCTGCCTGGGCTTACACTTTTCATTCTTCAGTCTCTACTCGGGCCCACATGCTCCAGGACACACCCAGGTCTTCTGAAAGCTATTTCTTCAGCAAGCCAACAGCTTGGTGAAAACACTCCTGCAAGATGGACAATCCCCCAACCCACTCCACCCAATGTTCAGATCCCTAGTGGGTGAAAAGGAAACAGGACTTCCTGGTGGGCCAGGAACAAAGGGGCAAGAATGGGTACCCACATGTAGGCACACATCACTACCGCTGCCATGCCAAGTCATGTTGGAGCCAAAGGAAAAACCAGGAACACTGATCTTATATTTATTTAAAATTTCAACATTTGTCATCATGGAGTTTTTTATTTTTTTAAGTTTATTTATTTATTTTGAGACAGAGACAGCGTGAGCAGGGGAGGGGCAGAGACAGACAGACAGACAGAATCAAGAAAGCTCCGCACTGTCAGCACAGAGCCTAATGAGAGGCCCAGATTCACAAAACCACAAGATCATGACCTGAGCCAAAATCAAGAGTTGAACACTCAAACAACTGAGCCACCCAGGTGCCCTGACATCACGGATTTTTACATAAATTTAGATTTTCTAAAATACTGCATTAAAATTTTACTTTAGTTCTGCAGGGGGGGAGTAGGGGTGGGTTGTGCCTCTAGTCCCTAGTGATAGAGCTACTGTTTGTTGAGTATAAATAATACACCAGACACTGTACTTATAAAAATTATATATAAGTCTCACAACAGTCTCATCAGTAGTAAGGAATGTGCCTATTTGATAATTGGGGAAATGAAGCAGGAATGGAAAGAAAACAGCATAGGGAGTGTCCCACAGCTGATAAGAGGTGGTGGGACACAAATTCAGCACGGAGTGAACTGGACCCCTCTTGATTAGAAAACACCGACCAAGTGTGCATCCTATTTAGGACAGAGATGACACAGGGAAGCGTGGCAAAGCACAGCCAGCCACAGAGGTTAAGAGTGGACCCATGGTTCCTACAGAGGTTCAGAGAGACTTGTAGGGGGCTGTGCAGACCAACCACTTCTGTGGCTATCTGTGGAAGGACTAAGGAAAGGCTTCCCTTGCTAGAGGATTCACGTACTGAAGAAAGCCGGGTAGGGATTTTAAAAACCAGGCTTTGAATTTTTCATGAGATTATTTTAGATTTGTGGGAAGAAGATTATTATGAAATATGTGACCAAAAGTATTTTTCTGGCAATTTAAAGTTTTCAGAAAGAATAAAACAAAATATAGGAAAAATACCTAATGTGATGTCAAGCCATTGGTCAGCATTCTTTATCTGCTCAAGAATACCACAGTCTCGTTAACATCTAGGGATCCATGGAAACCTCACTGAGAAACCATGAAAACTCAATGTGGATTTAAGTAGAGCCCTTTTTTCAAGAATGTGTATGTTATACTGAAATTCAGTATATCAACTCTGGCTCCCAAACCGTAATTTTGCTAATACTAGCAGCGGCGTTAGATATTAGATATCTAAGAGAATTTAGATACCGTTAATTCTGGACTATATCACACTATTGTTCAAAGTAAGCTGTCCACAGTAGAGACTAAGAGTTATCACCATTCTGCTATGTGTGGATGGGCACCTCTAAAATTCTGTTTATCATTTCATTTCTTTTGTCATTGCTGTTTGCCAGACACCTGGCCAGTTGGTAATGACACTGGCCAAAGTTCAGAAGTGTGTCAGAGCACACACACCAGGTCAAGATCTACTTTTCTTCCCACTTAAATATACATGAACTTTCTCTCATCAGATTTTCTCTAGTGCTTATCAGCACTACATGGTTTAGCACATAACCCAATATAGCCCCATCTTAAGAACTGAGAAAACTTTGTCTCCACAGGTAGAATGTAGCTGCTCAATAGCAGGAATTTTGTTTCACTTATTCTCACTGCACTCAGCTCAGGGATGAGCACACATTAGGCTATCACTTAGGTTTGCTAGGGCCAAAAGGAGACACAAAGAAAGGTAGTGGGCTCTGTGTGGGAATCCTGGTGGGCAGAGGGTGAGAAAAATCAAGAAGCCTGGTAGGACTATTTCAGAAAACCTGGGGAAATGTAGCCAGAGGCTAGATTAACACCAGTGATAGGGAAGGAGGCCAAGTCCTCACAGAGCAAGCACAGACAGGAAGGGCTATAAACAGGGTAAGCAATAATCACAACACAAGCTGGGAAAATCTGGAGTCAAGGAGGGGGATGCAAATCAACCCATGCATGTGGTTTAGGACCAAGACCATGCTTGACATGAGGGCACTGAAGGTCACCCTGATGGCCAAGAAATCATGGGACACTGTCCTCCTCAGAAACACCCTGCCAAGAAATCCCTGCATCTCCAGGGCAATGTGTGTAGTGCTTAGCTCCTTTGTCCTGGTTCCTGAGACCCAGCGTAAGCCCTACCTTTCCCAGTTGTGGTGATATCCAGGGCTAGCTACTGGTTACCATTCTCTTTTCTAGCCTTCTCCAATGGCCACAGGAGATGGAGACTATGTAAGGCAATGGTACTTGTTTATGAATCATAAACTTTGATTCCAATGGACCACTGAACAACAGTGCCTGCTCTAGGATGAAGAGTTTTAGATTCCTGTAACTTGCTCAGCACCCAATAAAATCCATGGAGCCCCCTACAAATAAATCCAGTGTGTCTTTTACGAACTGGACAAAGGTTACAACCAAATTAGTACAAGAAGCTCTTCACAGTTTTACTGGTATTGGTTTAAGGGGTTAGAAACCAGATCTTCCTGACTATAAATTTGTTTGTTTTTCCAATTTGAACATCTTCCCCAAGGATTCACTCCCAGATGAAGAGCGTCATTGTGCTAGTGAATTACTGGAAGGCCGTGAAGATAGAAGACTAGGTCCCTGGAAGAGCCCCAGAATCAGAGAAGGTCTCTAAAGAAAAACCTCCTAAATATTTCTAAAGCTCCACCCTTCCAAATGCCCCGGTGTGGGGCTCTTTGTGGTGACTGCTGTATGGAGTTTCCCTGTTTGGATCCAGATGGCCAGAGGTAGATTTACTGTTTTCCCACATCCCACCTCATCAATGTCTGTACCTCCCCGCCCCCTCCTGCCACCCAGAGGCTCTCCAGATGGCACCTGTCATAAATGGAAACCAAGGTCAGATTAGTCATCTGCTTACATTAAGAAAGCCACCTTGACTCTCTCTCTTTTGCTTTAATTCTGTGACTAAACAAGAGAATTGCATGTTAATGAAGCTACTTGTTCAATTAACTGGTGTAAAAGAAACTATAACTTCCTCCTTGCAAGGAGGAAGACTGCATGACCAGAGAAATCTCAAAGAGGCACTGGACGCCAGTTGGTATGTAATGTGTGTGCATGTATGCTTCATTGGGTTGAGGTGACTGTTTTCTCACCCTGTGTACCTAACAGAAAAAAGGGGGAGCCCCATCTGATAGGAAATAATATCAAAGCCTCTACAGTGTTTTGTATGTAACAACCAGCATACAATGAATAATTACTAGACATTAGAAGAACCAAAAAAAAAAAAAAAAAAAAAAAGACCAATCATCAAGGGAAGAAAGATCGTAGAAACAGACCCATGGATTATCCAGATATTTGAATTAGTAGACAAAGACTTTAAAATAATTATGACTAAGTGGGTACTTTTTGTGATGAGCACTGGATGTTGTATGTAAGTTGATGACTCATTGAATTCTACTCTTGAAACCAATAGTGTACCATACATAACTAAAATTTAAAAGAAAATAATTATGATTAACTTGTTGAAAACAGAAGGCAAAATGAGGAAAATGGATGAAAAGAGGCAGAATTGCAACAGAAACTGCAAAGTGTAAGAAAGGTTTTAAAAGGTCATTTTACAATTGAAACATGCAACGTATCAAGTTAAGGATTCATCAGGACAGCAAACTAGGCAAAGTAGATGACAAGACAGGTAAAAACAGCCACACTACTGTGCAGAATGAAGAAAGAATGGGGGAGAAAGAGATAATAGCATCAGAGATATGTGGGAAACAGCCAAATAGTCTAATACACGTCATGAAACTTGTACTGTGTTTTAACTTCAGACAGACCTGGGTTGAATCTTACCTTCTCTGGGACCACTTGCTGGATGAGTAAATGGTATGCCTGGTAGGTGGCCTTTCTCCTCTGACCTTCAGTTTCTGGATGTAAAATGGCAGCAAATAAGCCAATATTGGAGCCTTTTTTATGTGGGACAAGATATTTTGAAAAATTATCTGTGTGTGTGTGTGTTTCTCCAAATGATCTCTGCCCCAGGATCAAGACACATGCCAACAACTGAAGAACCCTGGAATAAAAGCCCCTAATACTGGACTTCCAGGCTCATAAGAACTTGGGTAGTGTAAAAGATGGAAAACTAGGGATGCAGACTCATGGAGTGGGTTTTCCTATCTCCCAGGCAAAACAAGAGATGGAACAGGATGGGAAACTGGAGAAAAGAGAGATAATGTAGGCCTGGGAAGCATAAGACATAAATCCTGGGCTGCTCTATCAGAGCAAGGAGTGTCCTTTGCCAGTACCTGGAGATCACATGGGCCCTGACACTCTTAAGCCTCCTATCTGACCCTCTCCATTTGGGCAGTCCGTGTTTTATGGATCAACACATGGATAAGACAAGGCAGTAATTCGAATATTCAGTATTATTATTTATGATCATACTAATTACTGATTATGACCTACTGTATATTATTTCATGCATAGCTAATACTTCATGAGAGCATACTATGTGCTAGATCTTAACATCTCACATGTATATTAACTCATCTATCACAACAACCTTCTAAAATACGTACTAATTAAATATCTTCCTCAAGTTCACCCAGTTAACAACGTTCTTCATCAACAAGAAATGGGTATTATCTGTTAAATGCCACTATATGTTAAGAACTTCTATATTTGGTCTAATTGAAACTAAACAGTAATGTCTGGTGCTCAGTTTCTCCTCTACAACATGGTCATGTTGTTAACCATCGCTATCCCCACAGTGCTGCTGTGAAGTTTAAAAGAGATAATTATATAAAATGACCACCACAGTAATCAACACATTGTCAACACTCATTAAACATGCTGTCTCTTGCTTGCTTTTGTGTGGCAATGGAGATCTCAGAAAAAAAAAAATATATATATATATGTAATATATAATATATATTATATTTAATATATATAAATACATATATAATACATATATAATACATAATATCATATATAGTACATATATAAATATATAATATATATAACACATATATTGTATATTTATATATATGATATATATTTATATATCATATATAATATATATAACACATATATATATTTACATATATTTATATACATATATTCATTATATATAATTTACACAGAAAACGAAACTAAGGAGCATCTACTCCTCTTGTGCCTTTTCATGTATTGAATATAAGTTAAGTAAGTGACAAATGTGTCTGTCTCTGATTTGGTTTAGGGTTGTAAGCTAGAACATCAGAGATTACTTGGATATATCTTAGTGTTAGGGTCCCATTCTTGGCAGGCATATCTAAGATCGATTTGAGGCACCCAGAACAGCTATCTTGCCCTGACCAAGCAGCCAACCACAGGGGTCCCAATCAAGGCTCAGATTCTTCCTTAGAGAGTTGCACAGGTGGAAGAAGGCCTGCCCTGGGGCCTGAGGCAAGCAGGCATGAGATGCAGGATTTATTCCCCAGCCCCAGGGTCCCCTGAAGTCTGGATCAGAACACGTCAGGTCACCCGAGGCCATCACCACAGAGACTGCCCCAAGTGCCTGATGCCTGGAGACAGCTCCTCTCCAAAGGGCTGGCACAGTAGTGTATCTGCCCCAGGCAAGCCATGGAGACAGGTAAACATAATGGGGTCATAGGGGGATTCAGAATTAAAAAGAAAAAAAAAAATCACAAGGTCCAGGCAAAAGAGGAAAGCTGAATCTGAAGCTCCGGCACTTCCCATCAGAGGTAATCTCATTTTAAACTTGGCCTCAAGGTTTCCAGAAACCTTTTTGTGTAGCCTTTGTGTGTGACTAGAATATAAGTCAGAAAGTCAGCTGAGGAAAGAGGGTTGTCAGCTTCTGAGACCACTCTGGGCCAGGCCAGGGCAGGTAGCAGGACCTGAAGGGAAGAACCTGTGCAGCTCCCGAAGCTGACGGGAGATGGTTCATGTCCTGGCCTGGCCTGGTCTCAATTCAGGGAAGGTAACCACTCTTTTTTTTTTTTAAGTTTTTTTTAATGTTTATTTATTTTTAAGAGAGAATGTGAGCAGGGGAGGGGCAGAGAGAGAGGGACACCAAGAATCCAAAGCAGGCTTAGCCCTGTCAGACAGAGCAAAGCCCGACATGGGGCTCTAACCCACAGACCGTGAGATCATGACCTGAGCCGAAGTTGGACACTCAATGACAGAACCATTCTTTACTGAGCTCCCATCTTGTACCAAGCACCAAACATTGAACTGCATACTTGACAGAACCTTCCCAGAAGCCCTGTGTTGAACATACTCTTGTCCCCAGTTTAAATAAAGGAACCTGGGGTTTGGGGATGTGCAGTCCCAACTCCAGGCCTCTTGGTTGGTAGGTGCAAGGATATAATAAGGCCAGGTCTGTCTGATTTCTAAGCTCAGGAAGGCTTATTTCCCTGCATCATGTTCTGTTCTGATTACTGAGATATCCCCCTGAACCAGACACTTCCCTAGGCCCTCTATGGACATGATTTCATCTGAATTCTCACAATCTACCTGAGTACAAGGAAGAAAACTTTTTGAACAGCCCAGATGTCTGTTAATGTTTTTTTTTTTTTCCTACTGTAAGACTGTACAAACTTTCAAATGGCAAGAAGGAAGAAGGTGACACTCTCTTCTAAACATGTGCTTTGTAATTCCAGGGTCTTAAGAAAACTATAAATTCCAAGCCTCTTCTTCATGGAGAGATGAGAGACATACCACATTCATGGAAAGGAAATTTTAATACTTAAGAGAAATGTCACTGTTCTCCAAATGGACCTATAAATTTGATGCAACTCCATTCAAAACAAGCTTTTTCAATCAGGTTGGCAAATTGATTATAAATGTATATTGAAGAGAAACAGACAAAGCATACCCACACTACTTGTGAAGAAAAATAAAGGAACTTATTTTACCAGATGAAAGACTAAATATAGAAGTATAATAATTAAAATAGAATGGTATTGGTATAGGACTAGAAAAAAAATGACCAGCAAAGCAGAATAGAGAGCCCAGGAAGAGATCCTTACCTATCTGGAAATTTAATATATGAAAGACACAGCATGATCACCACAGGGGAAAGTGGAGATAATTCAATCCACAGAAGTGGAAAATGTGGTTCTCCATGTGTAAAAATTGAAATTGGATCTCTAACTCATCATTCACAAAAATCAACTTTGTGTGTGTGTGGTGTGTGTGTGTGTATCTTTCTGATCTTGGGATAGGAAAAGATTTTTTAAACAAGATTCAGAAAGTTCTAGCAACAAAAGAAAAAATTTATACATTTGATTTCATTAAAATTAAAAACTTTTATTCATCAAAGAAGGACTCAAAGGAAGATCACACTGCAACACACAGCAGGTATCTGTGAAATAAATGACCAACATCAAGAATCTATAAAAAGTACCTACAAAAACTGAGAAAAATACAAAACCCAGTAGAAATAAGCAACAGATAGTA
This sequence comes from Acinonyx jubatus, assembly GCF_027475565.1. Taxonomy (NCBI): domain Eukaryota; kingdom Metazoa; phylum Chordata; class Mammalia; order Carnivora; family Felidae; genus Acinonyx; species Acinonyx jubatus. The sequence continues at coordinate 121,436,620 of NC_069384.1, forward strand.
CCAGACATTTTCACAGAAGAGGAAATACTTAACAGCCAGTAACATATGAAGAAATGTTATGCCTTAATAGCAATGAGGAAATAGGAAAATCAAGATAATGAGATTTCACTGTACATTCATTCAATTAGAAAAATACAAGTCTGATAATACTCAATGTCCAAAAGAATGCCACTTAATGTGGATATCTTATACACTGCCAATAAGAGTGTAAAATGATACAAGTATTTTGAAAAGCAATTTGGCATCATCGTCTTGTAAATTTGGACAGTCACCAAACAAAACCCCATCAATAGCATAATGGACAAATAAAGTGTGGATATTTCACACACTGCAATGTTACACATATACACACAGTAAATCTTAAAGTTGACTGGAAAAACAGAGGCCGTTTTTATCTTAGAAGGTAATCAGTAAGAGCTTTTGTTAAGCTCAATACAAGTAAAACTAAATAATTAAGGTTTAGGTGTTATGTGTGATTAAAAAAACTTTTTAAAAAATAAACAAGGGAATAATAATCACAACCTTCAGAATCATGATCACCCCTGTGGGGTAAGGAAGGCAGATAGTGGGATGGGGGAAGGAGCACATGGGTAGACCTAAGTTACTAAAAATACACAATTTTTTATTTGAGTTGTGGGTTTACAAGTGTTTATTACATTGTTTAAAAAGTAAAAGAGAACCAATGATAATATGGGTCATAAAAACAACTATGATTAATCCAATTCTGTACACTTGAGGTCCAGTTTTTACAAATCTGGAATACATGCACAATGGAATATTGGTGATTGTCAGAACACTGTCATCTATGACTAGCACCGACCTACTGTCTATACTGCTGCAGACTGGAAACTTGAGCCAAAGGTTCTCCATGCCCCCGTTACACCTGAACATCAGTAGCAGATGGATATGCAGCCATGTTAACCCTACAACGTTTCCTAGTCATGACTGTGACAGGTATCAGTACTGAACCTGCTATGACTCCCACCTTCCCACACAGCTCTCCCCACAGTCACTTGAGAGGAAGTATGTACAAAAGTGGGTAAATTCTGTACCCAGGAGCCCATTCAGCATGTCCAGAACTTTAGGCAATGCAGAGAAGGAGAATTCAAGGGACCACAGGCAAGAGAGGAGAAAAGTCAGCTGATAGAGTAGGATGCAGAGTCCATAAAACTGCCACGTGGCTCCCTGGTTGACAAAGCCCTGAGCACAGGCCCTTGCCTGCTTGGTTCCTTAGAGGAAGGGAAAATCAGGATAGACAACAGCATATTTAGCTTGACATGTGGCAAATATGCTATGCTGTGAGGTGTGGAGGCTGGAAATGGAAACCAATTTCCCAAAGAAATATCTCTGTTCATGGGTGACTGGATCATTTTGGGTCCCTGAGGGAAAATTGGATGTTCGCAGCTCAGGAAGGAAACGTGATTCCTCTAATGCATCCCTAGGCCCTCACCACAAGCAAGAGCTTAGCCCGGAAAGGTGGATGCCACAGAAGACCCAAGGGCATGGCTGATATGACTGGTCCTCAACTCTTCAAATGCCCCCCAAACTCCTCAGAGTCAGAGCCGCAGCTCAGAACAAGCAGCCAGCAAATGTCAGACAGATGAAGGCCAAGACATCAGTTTGGTTCAAAACCAAACTCTTTCGAGCTTGAGAACTGAGTCTTTTAGGAAGAGCATCAACATTTAAGGAAGAGAAGGGGGAGAGGAAACCCTAACAAAAGAACCATCTCTTCCTTGTAAACCCACAGTGGCAAGGGAAACATCTCTCAATTCTTACATCACCTTCACGGCCCAGCAGTGTATGGAACAGAATATATTCTCACTAACTGCTGCTGATTGCCTAATTAATTTCTACAATCCAAGAGGCACAGGAAATATGCACAGAATTAGTATCACATGCACAGTGTTAGCATCATATAAACAATGAATAGGAGCAGTGACCGGGGGAGGGAGTGGTGAGCAAGGGGAAGGCAGGGCACTAAGGGGATAGTCCTCTCAACATTCTGGAAGGGCTGCTTGCCCTAGGATCTCAACTAGGACAGAATAATAAAAGCAGTAAGAGGTCACAAAAAAATCATTTCCATGTGGGAATTAAGACCAAATGCCAGATATGGCTCAGAGCAATGGAGTAAGCATGAGATGAGAAATCAGGAAATCTAAAAATAAGACATTATGTCTCAGTTTGCTCATCTCTCAAATGGTACAATGCCTACCAAGGTTGTGTATGGACCAAGTGATATGGACATGAAGGTATAAGGAAAGGAATAGAACATTACAGAAACAGGAGGAAAGGTCACTGGCAGTTTCTAAGCCAACCCAAAGATGGGATTGGGAATAGACAAGCTGAAAGTTCTTAAAGATGAACACATTTCAGTCCAGGGAGACTCAATGCCCAAACCCAAGACCTGGGATGGTTCAGGCATGGCAGAAAAGTACAGGGTCTGCCTGAGCATCTCTGTGAGCAGCTTTGCTCTCTTCCCTTCCAACACTGTTAGGTACAAAGGGCAGATGAGCCATCATCCCTGGGGACTGAGCTAGGCTACATCAGCGCTTCACTGGGAGACCTTCCCTGGATCCCTGTGACGATTCCACCACAGAAGTCCTGTGGGTTGTGCAACAGCAAGCAATGGGGCCACCCCAGGTGGCCCCCAGCAAGCAGCTCGCAGGGACTGGCCCTGCTTCTTACAGGTTCATTATACCAGTCACAGGACTCACTAATGCAGCAGCCTGCCTTTACCATTTGCTCATCATATACTTTTTTTGATTCCTCCTAACCCTACCAGGTCCATCTTTTATCCCTATTTGACAGATGAGCAAAGTGAGCCTTAAGTTGGCCCCGAATCACATACTGGTTTGTGGCAAAGTCAGGATTTAAACCAAACACGTGTGTGCCCACTAAGCCTACACTTTTATCCATGGTTTTGGGTATTTGTATTAATAAACTATCGAGTGTTAATTAATGAATTAATATGCAAGAGGATGCAGGCACAGTTTATGAATTTCTTTTTGAGGCATGGAAGAAGTGGGAACATACCGTTTAGGCAAACGGCCCTCAGGAGAGGGCGAGGGGGCAGAAGATGAGGCTTTGATGCCTACTTGCTCACTGTCCACAGACCCAGGACTAGCCAGGCTGGCCCTGCTCCCTCCCTCCTCTTCCTTACAGGCTCCAGGTGAAGAAGCAGTAGTAATGGAATACAAAGAGCACTGGGTGTCCCTCAGTACAGAGGCTGTGGTGCAGGCTGAGCTGGGACATGAGACACAGCCGCCAGGGAGCTAGAGCCACATGGATCTGAATCTCGGGACCAGTGTGTTCCAGAACTTCTGCATACAGAAAGAGAAAGAGAGACCATTGGGCCCAGAAGGAGGGTTGAGCCTAAATCACCCACAAATGGCATGCTTAGAAGAGAAGGAGGGACCAGACTAGATCTCTCTTGGGGGCACAAGACAGAAAGAAGGTCTGTGCCCCAGCCTGTCACCCAGTGCCCTCCACACACACACGCCAAGAACTGTGTGGCCCAGTGAAGATCTCAGGCACTGACCCCTCATTCCTCCTCCCTTGCAGGGGAATTGAAAATGGGCTTGGGATGAGAGGCAGAACACCAAGAAGAGAACCTGAAATGATTAACTCCCTGTCCTCCCCGACAGGATGCAAGAGAGAGCACCTCAGAGGGTACAGGAGCAGGCTGAGAGAGAGCAACAGCGAAGAGTGAGAGGAGGAACACAAGGACTTTTCTAGACCCCATGTGGTCTTGAGCCCTGATGAATGCTAGTGTGGCTCTGAACTTCCTCTCTTAAGGGTAGTCTGGGCTCCTCCACGGGAGCGGAGAGGAGGGAAGCAGAGAAGAGATAAAGCGGTATGGAGGAGAGCAGCCTTCAACTCTCCAACTCTCATACTCCTGAGTTATCTGTCTCCCAAGAGCCTCCTCCTCCTCTCCAGAGCTCCTGAAAGCTCCCCATGAATCTCCTTACCCTTGTTTCTCTTGGTTGATTCTCCCATGGCATCTCATGGGCTCCTGGGCACCCAGAGGTGCTCGGTGCATACTTGGTGGTGCAGCAGAAAAGGGGCAGCAAAGCTCTGATTTGATTAGTGAGCCTGGAACATAGTAGGTGCTCAATAAGTACTTGTTGGCTGAGACTCTCTATTTTGCCTACAGAAACAAGAGTATAAGAGACTGGCACCGCTGCAGGAGAGCTTTGGCTCTGGAGAGCCCTCTCCTTTCAGCTTTGTACAGACAGAATCCAAGCCTCCAGTTGAGGCTGTGTGCCCACTATTCTCACACTCTTTCACAGAGTAAGAGTAGGGAGCTGTCCAATAGCAGGATACTCTTTTAATGCCCAGGGGATTCTGTTATGACTACATAGCACCCTTTTCCATCCTTGAGAGTCAGTGTTAGAAATCCCTGATTTTTAGCTTTCCAGATGCCTCATCCCCATCCATACCTCCATGCTTTTGTGCTTTCTGACCCTCTTCCTAAAATCCCCTCTCCACACTTGCACTTTTGTTAAAAGACTGACTCAAGTGCACCTTCCACCTAGTTGTCAAAGAGTTCCCTGAAGACAGAACAATTTGTTTTCCATTCTCATTCTTCTGGTTGCCAGCACCAGAAGAACCCTACTTCCACCCTCAGTCCACACAAGTGATCCAATCCTCACCCCAGAAACAGAACAGGCAAGCACCCTGGCCAAGAAGTCTCAGTTCTGAGAATTATGTCAAAGTTACTACAGAGTAGAGCTTTCTGTTATACCTGAAACCAGTGGATGCTGGCCTCAAATTGTTAGGGGCTACCACATGAACAGAACCTCAGCGAGTAAAGAAGAAAGCCAAGCTGAGAGATGGAGGAGACTATGAATTCTGATAATACTGACTGAGCACGTGGATTCACCCATGCCTGAAGTCCACGCCTAGATGTTTCATTGTGTGAACCTATAAATTCTTGGTTTGTCTGAGCCAGTTGGAGTCAGGTTTTCTGTCACTTGCTGGTTCAAACGATCCTGGTTCATACAAACATCACCACCTCCTCAGGGACCTAATAGAGCATGGTACATAGTAGACATTAAGTAAATACCAAATTAAATTCAACAATTCTGAGGCAGCCTATTTAAACACTGGCCCGGAAAAGTACAACCATAACATCAACCTGTGCCTTCTTGGGAAAAAGAAAATCTCTCTGTTCTACTTTGACTTCCAATCTCATTGTGATATCACTTTGGTTCCTTGAGAGCTGCTGTGGGGAGAGGCTTATTGTCTTCCAACTTTTAGAAGAGCACTTCTAATTAAAGCAATATTAAACAGTAATAACTGTCTTATAGTTTTATGGTGATGCCCATGATCACATAAATAAGGATTTTATATCCAATTAGCATTTTATATTTATTCAATCCTAAAACAATCTAGCATTTTTATTAATCAAATAAAATAGCATTTAATAGATATGGTTGTTTTAGCTTCTGAAATTAGCCACATATAAAATAACACTACATCCAATTATGCGATATATTGCCCCAAAAGAACAATACGTGTTTGCCAGGATTTCTGTCAACCTGACACCCATATTTACCTAAATAAAACCAACATTTTCCAGCGTTTCATTATTTGCATAATACACCCATGATTTCTGCTATACTATTATTTACTTACAATGTTTCTTTAAATAGGCCCTTTTTGTTCATTTAAATAATTTTATTTTAAAAAGAAAACTTTATATGAGTTTGATACGCTAGCTATGCTTTAAGACAATATTAAAATAAAGATATAGCTATTAACATAAAAAATGTTTATCTCTACTGATTTAAAGTCTCTAACATACCAACAGTGGTAGCAACGGCACATTTACGGGAAACTTGTGAGTTAAACCATCCCAGTAGAATTCCAAGGGTGTCCTGCCTGGCACCTTTCTGAGCCTACCTGTGTCACATGTCCTCTACCTGTTTAACAAACCAGATGGGGCCTCCACATTGGACCTCCCTATAGTGAAATTTCTCCTCTTTATTAAGCACTGAGTTACTATTGATAGAGTCTGAACTTGGCAGTAAAAAGTTAGAAACAACCTTTACATGGTAGATGACCCCTTTGATTATGCCAGACAATTGTGTTTTAAGCAAAGGATACAACTTAAAACTAGTACCTTTCCAGACCTAGGGGTAAGTACAAAGTAAAGGGAATGAACCCTAGAAGCCCATAAATCTGCAAACACTCTCACATATTTTATTTTAAAGCTGCTATTTATTTTCTCAGGCTTGGCCCTAATGGTCCATGAGTGCTCGTACCTGTATTACCAAGCAGCATATCATGGCGGTGGTGGTCTGGCCTCCTTCATGGTATTTTATCAGGTCTGCCTTCTGGACCAAACTTACTGACATTCAGGTATAATTTTCAGGACTAACAATGCTTCTTAATGAGCACTTGAATGATATTTATACCTCTATAGGGTATAAAAAATGTATTTCAATGATAATAACTGCATGTTAAAATAACAGCTCGATGGTTACCAAAATGACTCACAGCCTGTCAATGCGTGCCAGCAACAAAAGGATTCCCAAGATGTGAACAAAGAACGGGGTATTTCTATTTACCAGCTCAAGGGTGAGTGCAGTTTATAGTTCAGCCATCTGGCTTTGAAATCAGGCAATTTGTAAGAAAAAAGAAATGGGAGGATCAAATCATTTCCAAATTTGTACATAAAGGGACATTGTTAAAACTTCTATATCACATTTTTCAAATCTGCTAATTCAACTGCATATGGATTGCATTGCTGCTGGCAGGGATCTTTCAGAAGGGAGGACACTGGGGAGGACCATGGACCTGCAGGGTGGATGGGAGAAGCCTTGTGGTAGTACTTTGTAGGGGGCTCACTAATTGCAAAGTGGAGAGAAAGAGCTTGCCAGGGGAGACACCTCAGATGCAGTAAGGCTCAGGGCAGAACTGCCGAATATATTATTCCAATTGATTCTCACATCTCCTTTATAGAGGTAAAAAATCGGAGCGCTCAGGTAGGTTCCAGACTTTCTCCCCGATGCAGTTTCTGAGAGCCCAGGCCCCAGGAGAAGGCAGCCCCTACTTTAGGCATAGGGAAATGAGGGCAGACAGAGCAAAGACAGGCTCAGAGGGACGGACAGTGGGGGAGCTCTGTGACAGGTCATGTGGATGTAAGGGGCACAAGCTGCATGCAGAGGGCAGCTTTTCCCTGCAGGTGGAGAGCAAAAACCCACACGGGAGTGAAGAGCCTCTAAAAGACAAAGGGAGAGGAACTGCAGGCCCAGAGCAAGGGAGAACAGGGAGCAGAAGAGGAAGCGTCATCTATGATGAGATGCAGACTAGCAACATCCTGGCCCTGCCGTGGTAAGGAGGGGTCCCAGTGGCTGTGAAGGAGCCTGCCAGACCCACGCCAGGCCTAAGGGCAAGATAGCCGCAGGAGCAGGGTATTGATAGGGGTTACAAATCACACCTGAAACCCCAAAAAGGTCCTGGACCCAACCTGCTCATTTTCGCCCAAGTGACCTGGGCTATTATTGTCTCTGCCCTCAAAGGTGAGGAGAGGTGCTGTGAGAGGTGGACTGAATAACACCAGCGCTCCCCAAATTGTAAGGCAAATGAGAGGAGAGCTTTCCCTGTACCTACTGAGTCAGGATTGTAGCTGGACTCCTCTGCACATTATACACACAAGATGACATCTGTCTATCACATTCTGTCCTTAAGCTTACCAGGGGTGACTCAGTAATTACAAAGCAAATCCGTCTGTGTTGCAAGCCCCAGACCGCTGATAGAATTTACCTATATAAACATTTTCAAATCCAGGCAGGCCCCCACCAAGCAGCTATCGACTTTTATTTGCACAGGAATAGTACTTAGCCCACCAATACTCAAGCCCCACTATGCTCTCTGATAGCCACTTGCAACTTTCTTTGCTTAAAATCCTCCCCACCCCTTACTCCCTAAAGGACTATCTCCCTGCCTTTCCAGGAAGCCTGCCTAACCACGCAGGCCAAGTCAGGTGCCCTCCCCAGTGCTCCCATATCCTCCAGATATGTCCGTTTACTTTTTAGCCTCCCCATGAAGACCATGAAATCCTTGGGGGCAAGAACTACCTCTGATTCACTCTCGTATCTCACTATCTACAGAGCAGCCAGTACACGATAGATGCTTCATAAACATGTGATAAGTGGAAATTAATGGTGTGACGATTCTCAACAAACACGGGGGGTAGGGACCAAGGAGTCCCCGTATTTGGGGGCTCTCTTCATTATGCTAGTGCTTTGCTCTCAATATAATGCTTCAAAATTCCACCGAGCTGCAGGTTGCCTATCTTCGTGAAGGTAGCATGATTTATCCTTTTTTTTTTTTTACTTGTTTCTTTGTAATTTATTTTCAATGCATGAAATTTAAAGGGACAGTCTAATTGGGCCCAAGAAGGTGAAGGAAATGTTTGCCACCCCTGCTAGTGGCTCTAAGTCAGTGCTTCCCTGAAAGGGAAAATGGAGGGAAGTTAGGAGCTACATCAGTTCCATCCCCACTCTGCAAATGTCCTTAAAGTCCCCAAAGTAGCATTTCCAGTAAGATGTCTTTAGAAAAAGATGCCATTTGCACAATGCCAATACAACTAGAAAGGCTGGGTGTATCTAGCACTGGCCTTTCAACACCACATTGGAATCTGGCCCATTCCATGGTTTTGAGAATTCCAAGGGACCATCCTCATTCCTTGGGAGAGTCACTTCCCTCTTCCTCACTGTTCTGGACTTCAGAGGAACACCTGCAGCTGCTATACAGGCCGTGCAGGTTTCCAAGGACAAAATTGAAGGCGACCTATTTAATTTATTCCACTTCCTGCAGTTCAGAGGCTGAACTCACCAGGGGCTTGGTGACTCACCTGCTGCCCTCCAGGTGCACAATTTGATTTTTGTGTTCCTGACACCTCGATAGGACCACCAGGAGGATCAAGGGCGCTGGAGGCTGGAGGCCTGGAAACCTTCTACCACCCAAGGTGGATAAATCCCACTGCCAGCAACAGTATCCCTGTGCTGTTTCTTGGGCTGCAGAAAAATAGTTTTAAGGAAGCGCTTTTCATTTTCTTCTTCTTTTTTTTTTTTTTTTTGCTTTTCCTTTTCTATTTAATTTCTCTCTTACCTATAAAATATAAGCTCTAAACAAATGACATAATGCCAGGTAACCTTTGGCAAAAGATCCTGAGTGGCAGGAAAGGTGGGAATGTTTGAAATGCAGGCTGAAACCTAGGATGGGTGAACCGAACCAGCTACTGTGTTATCTGTTTTTAGTGGTTCCAGTCTCCATCCAGTGTTTCCTATTGTAGAAAATGCCATGATTATTATTAAAATATAAGTTTTTTCCCTTTCTCATATTCTTTCCTTAGAGTAAATTTGTATGACTTTACTGAATTCAGGGGTATCAACAATTTAAAAAAAATTAATGTTTATTTTATATTTGAGAGAGAGAGAGAGAGAAAGAGAGATAGTGCATGAGTGGAGGAGGGGCAGAAAGAGGGAGAGACAGATTCTGAAGCAGGCTCCAATCTCTGAGCTGTCAGCACAGAGCCTGACGCAGGGCTTGAACCCAAGAGCTGAGAGATTATGACCTGAGCCAAAGTCAGATGCTCAACCGACTGAGCCACCCAGGCGCCCCTGGGGCTATCAACATTTTAAGACCAGTTGATACGTCCTGCCAAAGCACCCTGTCACCAGCAGTTTGTAAGGGCTCAGCACTGGGCATGGTCATTGTTTAGCATCTTTTCACATCATATAAGGAAGATGCAGTTATACTTTCAGTGTGCTTTAATTGGACTATTAAGAATACCTGACTCTCTAAAAGACAGGCACTAAAATCAGTAAGGGTGCCTTCTCTCTTTAGGACTGCTATGCCAAGGAGAAATCTTTCAAACAGCATCGAGCTAAACAACAGATGTGTATGATACAAAGAAGGTGCATAAGAACCGTCACTGAGGATTAGATGTATCTTTCCCTGTGGACACCAAGCCCTCATACCAAACCTGTGTCTCAGGCATGTCTGCCAACTTTCAAATATGGCCCAGTAACACCAGGCCACAACCAACCTCAGAGTATACAATGGGTGGTACTAACACACCTCTCTGGAGCGCCATGTTCTGGTGCCGGACTGCGCTGATCCCGAGAGACATACCTCTCCCAATAGCCCGGAAGGAGCCCATCAACACTGACCAGCCACTAACAGCAGAGATGGCATGATTAAGCAATAAAGGAATGCACAATCCATGAAGAAAAGTAGGGTTGGTGGAGACCCACCCAGAGCAACAGAGAAAACTCAAGTTAGGCTCTGAACATTCTGGGCTGAAGGGCAGGGGAAACCAGAGAAAGCCTCTGCCACTAGACATGACAGAAAGCTGAATGTGGTCCTCTGAGAGGGCCAGCAGAGGTGGACTGACCACACCCCCACCCCACAGTATACTGGACCCTGCATCAAGTAGCACACAGCTGGGACTAGGGGCTGCCGGCAAGAGTGCAGACAACGGAAGGATAGACGCCCAACAGTACCACTTACAGTGAACAAGATACTGAGCCTCTCTGGGACCAGATCATATATCCTCAAAGGGCAGGGGGAGAAGTAATGGATAACAGAGCACAATACCCAGGACCACGGAAGCATGCAATGAAGATGTGTAATAAAAGGTAACTGTTATCATTAATAATTACAGTAAGGATTCACAACAAAAACCTTTATGCACATGTAATAACTTACTTTAAAATTTACAATACATTCTGGAACTTACAGTACATTCTGAATGAAGAGCAGGGGAATAAGAGTTCTTCTTTGAACTTTGTGATATGCAGCTGGGACCCAAGTAGAAATATCAAGCAGAGACTTGGAGATAGGAGGCTGGGGTGAGACATGTAGCTTTTGGAAACTTTCATGTTGCTATGGTATTTAAGACATCTCACCCCAGGGCTGGATGGGATCCCCTAGGGAGTGATACAGGGAAAGGTGAGAAAAGCACCTTAAACAGAGCCCAAAGAAACCACACGAAATGGTCAGAGGAGGTAGAAAGAGGAAAGGTGACCAGGACAGAGTGATTTGGGAGAGAAGAGGAATAGAAAGTCTGGTGCCCCAGGAGCAAAGAGAAAGTGGTGTCAGGAAGGAATAGGTGGCCATCTATGTTAAATACTGCTGAGAAACCCAGGAATAGAAGAATGGAGAAGGGTCCACTGGAATAGGCAGTGAGCAGAGAACATAGCCAGTGGTGCGTGAGTACAGACACCAAACTGGAATGGGGTGGAGGGAGAAAGGGCACAGATCGAGCACCTAGATGCATCTCTTGCTGGTGGATGATACTTTACTCTCTTGGAACAACATCTTGGATGACACTACCCTTGTTCATGAGGGACACTGACCACCTGTGGCCTCCATGACCATGGATCATCCTGGAGAATAGTTCCTGGAAGAACCCAGGTTCTTGGCTAAGAGTAGAAGTTGTGAATCTCCTCAGTTGCCAAACAATGGGTATCTGTAACCTCTGGTCCCCAATGATTCTTCAAACATGTTTCCTCACAAGTTCCCCCTCTCCCCAGCTCAACTTCCATGAGAGGTGTTTTGACCATGTCATTGTTATAAATAGCCCATTGCTCAGTTCATTAAAGACATGGATTAATTCATGGACGGACTTCACAAAATTTTACTTCAGGTTCTCAGGGACAACCAAGAGGAAAAAAAGAAGTATAATGAAAGGAGAAGATTTGAGGAGCTTGAATCAAATTACAAATGATTAAGGAATAATACTGCTTTATATATTCATTATTTTAGAAGCATCGGACTGCTGGATTTTAATTTCATGTTACTACAAATATACAAAGTTACTAACATGCCATTGATCAGGAAGCTCCCATCTAAAATGTGAAGTGCTTTACACAATACAAAGTGCATAGTATCTTCTAAATAAGCTGGGAGTTGACTTGTAAAATATATTAAACTTTATGTATTAAATAATGTTACAGTTTAATACTATAATGCAGTGGAAAAAAAATGCGACCTCTTGATTCTCCAAAGAATTTAAATCACATGAGTGTTTAAAGATTTAATAAAAATAGGCTCTACACATAAATTCTGTTTTTAGAAATCTAATGGATAACAGTCTTAGTAATATGCAATAATGTCTCCTATCACTGAAGTTCATAATACAGTTGAGTCTCATGGCCGTAAGGTTAAAATCAGGGATTATTTCAAGGCCTTGGAGGGAATATGTGCACCAAGTTATGATAGTGAATTAGGAAAAGAGCTCATTTCTCTCTTAGGAGTGCTTTCAGGCATATTTCTCCAGATGAGACCCACAGCTTAAGATTTCTTTCTAATTAAGATTTTAATGCAGTTAGATTATATTAAATCAGATAAAAACCATCCTTCCCATCTTTTTTTTTTCTTTCTTTCCAGTCCACCACTCTTTTTGTAAACAGATTTCCACATGAGTGGCTGCTTATGAAAGGTGAGTAAAACACACACAATCAGGTTTCGCCTACGAAAGCACGCAGACAGAATGCGCCAACACCAAGCCCAAATCCCGCCAGAAACTTTAGGGGAAAAAAATTACTCGATGAGAGGCAGACATTACATAGGAAAGAGTTAATCTCTGAGGTTTTTATTTGTTGCTTTTGTTTCTAAACTATCAAAAGCTGCTTTGGAGTTTTGTTCATTATGGAACCCGGGTGCACAGACATCAAGATACTTATTTTTCTTTGAGTCAGGATCTGGAAACTGCTCAACATCAACATTAGTCAACTTACCTTAATATTATTTAGTGATATCTAGTTCTTATTAATTTTTATAGTCCTTAATGATTTTTTTCTCTTATGCTCTTGTATACACATTTCTTCTTCCCAGAAGGCAACAAAAGCTGGTTTTAGACTTTATCCATGATGTAAGTAACATCCCAAAAGGATTTTTAGTAGCAGCACTAGGAAACTATGGATGGACCTCTGTTCACCAACAGGTTAGGTTCTGAATCCTGCCACCTAGTGGTGGGGCAGAGTTGGCAAGCCTTTACCCTGGTGCAAGCTTTCTCAGATCTATGGAAGTTTCTAAGTTGCAGATGTCAAATAAAAGAGCACCTCTAAGCACTGTTAAAGACCCAGCATTTCTAACCATCAACAATCATCAGCAGAAATTAAGTCTGCAGAGAAGCATTTTAATGCCAAGGGTATAACATTCACTTAGGAACCCATGAGAATTGTGTAATTACAAAAACATTTGGGGTGGTGCCTCTCAGTTGATTGAGAGTCCGACTTTGGCTCAGGTCATGATCTCATTTTTTGTGGATTCGAGCCCCGCATCAGGTTCTGTGCTGACACCTCAGAGCCTGGAACCTACTTCGGATTCTGTGTTTCCTTTTCTCTCTGCCCCTCCCCCACTTGTGCTCTGTCTTTATCGTTCTCAAAAATAAATAAACATTTTTAAAAAATGAAGAAAAAAAAACATTTAAGGGGCACCTTGGTGGATCAGTCGGTTGAGTATCTGACCCTTGATTTCAGCTCCAGTCATGATCTCACGGTTCTAAGACTGAGCTCTGCATCGGGCTCCGTACTGATCACAGAGACGCTCAAGATTCTCTCTCTCCCCTCCCTCTGCCCCTCTTCCCCATTCGTGTTCTCTCTCTCAAAAAAAATTTAAGACATCTCAATATGACATACTATCGTTCACAAGTACAAACATATTAAAAATTAACACTGACTTTTTAAAGTATAACTGAAGCATGTGATACATTCATTTGCTCAGCTGTAATCTAAAAATAAATGAATAATAGTAATACCAGTAATACCTGAAAACACAAAAATTCAGCCAGAAACAAACACACAGACAAGAAATTAGTAGCACGTTTTAATTTGCCAATGAACGCTGAATTTGGTTGTGAAAAGCTGCCCACAGGGCATTTGGCTTCTCCGAAACAGCAGATAAATTATTATTGGGTGAATTATCACGCTCTTCATCTCTTGGGCCTACTCTTCCTTGATCTGCCAATAGAGGGAAGGGAATGCACAAATCATGATGACTCTCCTACCAGCCATGTTTGAGTACTGAGGGTAGATATTGACCAGCAAGACAGGGAAGAGCCAGGGCGGGCATCCTTGGAAAAAGACAGAATTGCCTCCCCCACTTAAGTGTCCTGGTCTAGAAACCTGCCTTTTCACCTGCCTATCTTACATCACGAGCCCAAAGGAAGCCACTGGATGGCCCAAAGTCAATGTAGTTAGTGGGAAGAACGGAGATTCTCTCAGAAAAGGCAACCATCTTGCTTCACAAGGCAGCCAGACAGCTTTGTACAACTAATTGAAATTGATTTAGCAATGTAGGGACACAGTTTGGAAGCCTGAACTCTTTTTGTTCTTTTGATTCAGTCTGCCTAACCTCTCTCACCATTTAATTCTAATTAGATAGAGCCAGAAAATTGAGCTGGCAGGAATAGTCATTGACATTTAATTAATGTCTGGTATTCCATTTGTTGAAGAAGAAAGTCCAAGTAATGGAAGCCTGGCAGAGCCATATTGAAGCATAGGCAATGATAAAAGTTACACGGGAGGCCTATACTTTCAAAGGGCACCAATACCCACAAAGACGTATGCTCTTTTCTGTGGGTCACTCTTGCCCCTGAGAAGAGGCCTGAGCTCCAGGGCTAATGTTCCATCTGTATCTCTATTGCCTAGAACAGAGCTAAGAATACAGCAGATGCTCAAAAATATTTGTTAAATATCACTACATGTTCACAGAGGGCAATCTGGGAGTGGAGGCTGTATCACTCCCCATGCACTCTGCCAAATTTTCTCAAAAAGTCAGTTCAAAGAATGACATTTTCCAAGAGGCTGAGAGAAAGAGATGATACCACTGAGATACATTAGTAAACTCAAATATGTGCAGGTGCCCCATAGACAGAGGTCACTTTGATTTGCCCAATCAAACACACTCATAAAGGCTTCCTAACAGCAGGGAATTCTCTGCTCCATTTTCTGCCCCAACCCCCATACCACACACCATTCATTCCAGCCTTCAGGCAAGAGTTATAAGAGGTAACTAAGGAGGCAGTACACTACCTTCACAATTCCTGCTGGAAGTCAGTATGGGCCACTCCCCATGGTCAAATAACTCTCCATGGGTGTGACAAATCGGATTCAGAAACCAGTCCAATGCCTCTGTGTAGTGCCTGGAAGCAGAATTCATTCACTAGGACGTTCAACAATGTCTACCAAGTGCCTACAGTGTGATGGCACTGTTCTGGGTCTGTGGATATACCAGGGGATCAAAGGACAAAAGGACTCATGAAGATTATAGTCTAAAGGGGAAGATAAATAAACACGTATATAATATAGTATAGAAATGTCAAGTGCCAGGAAGAAATATAAAGCAGAAAGGTATGACAGTAATATGCAGGGGAAGAGAGGTAACCACTTTACCTAAGATAGTCATGGAAGGCTTTTCTGATGACCTCACATTTAAGAGGAGACCTAAATGAAATGAAGGAGCAAGGCATGTGGATATCTGGGAGAAGAGTCCATCAGGGAACAGCAAGTAAAAGGCCCTGAGGCAGAAGAAGTGATCAAGGAACTTCAAGAAGGGCAATGTGGCCACAGCAAAGAAGCTGGGGACAGAATGATGGGAAATGAGGCCACACAGGTAGGCAGATCATGTAGAACCTTGCGAATCACTGTAAAGACTTTAGATTCTAATCCAGGTGTCCCTGGAAGGTATTAGAGTTTAAGATTTGCTTTTTTCAGACTGCAGAGCCAAGGTGGGAGCAGGGAAACTGCCAGGAGACTACTACGGTCATCCAGGTGAGAGACGACAGTGGCCTGGAGAGGGTAGGGACTGTCTGGGGAGAGAAATGGACAGGTTATGGATGCATTTTCAAAGCAGAACTCATAGGATATCCTGATAGATGAGATGTGGAGTGAGAGAAACAGACAAGAGTCAAAGATGACTAGAAGGTGGCCTGAACAAGTGGGGGAAGGGGAGTCCCCTGACTGAAATAGGGGTCACTGAGGGGGTGGGATGATAAGCTTGAGAGGAGAAGCCAAGAGCTCAGCGTGGGAAATAAATACTGGCCAATGACGACGATGATGATGGCAATGACAACGATGATGAAGGCAATGATGGTGATGATGAAGGCAATGATGGTGATGCAGTAGAAAGCACGCAAACAGCTCTTCTCCATTTTCAAAAAATAAAAAGTCTTCCTCACAGAGGCAAGCAAGAAGCTCCCTCTGGAGTACTCTATAAGAACCTGGTCATCAGCTACTTGCATGATGCAAAAGAAATGGACTGAAGTTATTTTGAGTTTCGTGAGCAAGGAAATGTAAATGGCAAATGACAGCAGATTTGTCCCACATCCACCCTGGACACCCTCAGTGAACAGGTGACAAATCTCAGGGGCTCTGCTATGTTAGGCAGGAGTCACTGCTAATGAAGCCTCACAGGATGCAGGAGCCTGGAAGTCAGTGCAGACTGGCCTGGAGCCCCAGTCAGTTGTTGTGGACCAGAGGCCACTGCCATCGGGGCCTCAGAGTCAGATGTCAAGGGCTCACAGTGCTCTAGGGTGGGCCTCCAAAGTCAGCGTGTACATCCTGGGGCAGGAGCAGGGGATCCACTGGGTACAATATATCCACTCTTTCATGTTTATCCTTTTTTTTTTAAATTTGTGATTACTTTTTATCAAAGTTCTACATACACACAGTTGAAAGAGTCAAATCATTCTACAGGGCTTGTTATTAAAAAAAAAAATTGCAGTTATCCTGAACCTTCCATGCCCTATTTCCCACTTCCCAGAGGCAACCACTTTTAACTGTGTTAGATGGTTCTTTCATTATTTACCTCTGTATCTCTAAACACACAGGTTTATGTTGCTACCTTATTTTTCACCAGTATCATCTATTGACTTTCCACTTTGGAAGATGAGGATTTAGCTCTTGTTTTCTCTCTCCTCCATACATCTAAACACACGTACACATGCACACACCTATGCAGACACACACGTACATGCATATACACACATAAACATACACCTTCTCACAGGCATGCATGCACACACACACACACACACACACACACACACACACACACACCATCCTCAATCCTCCCAATAGTTAGCTGTGTTACATTCTGATTAGCCTAATATTTTGTGTGGACATGGTTATGATTATGTAAATGTCACTCACAGCTAAGTCACATGAAAGCATTAGTCACTTTCCTCTTTTCTGTACAACACTATGTGTTTTCAAAACGTAAGATCTATCTTGATTTCTGTCTTTCTTGTTCTCTGTGTGCTTTCTGTGCAGAAACATGTAACTAAACAGAACCTAAACCTGTAAACTTTAAGTTTATACAATCATTCTAACACCCTCTGCCCTGTGCACTCACATACCAGAGAGTTTTTAGTCAGAAAGGAGATATTATCCCCAGAGCAATATTTCAAAAACAAATTTATAACCATACCATGAAAAAAATAGTTATATAACCAGTAGGGTTGAGAAAGGCCTAGCATCATGCCTGACAACAGCAGGTACTTGTTTTGTTGAACTCAAGTGTTTTGAACTACTGAACAGATGAGCTCAAAGGATCTTTTGCTATTCTCTGCTTCCTAGTTCTGTTAAGACAAAATGTCCCTTCTGGTCATCTCTCAACCTCGCACAAGCCTTTTCTCTGGTGTTTGAACTCCACAAAGGGTTCCCCAGAGGCTGAAGCCACTGTTTGGGGGGACCTTCCTCAGAACCAGCCCCTTTCACTGCCAAAATGAGAAATACCTAAATGCCCTCCCATATCATCAAGTGTCACAGAAACAGGCCAGCAAGAGAAATATTAAGAACACACTGAGCAGAAAGCATGGGTAAATAACCTCAATCCCAAAGCTATATTTTCTCAGCAGGTGAAGAATAAAAAATAATGTGATTGACCTCTGCCCTGGCCAATACATAGAAGCAAAGGCAGGTCTGTTCCATGCCAGGCAGTGGTTTTTCTTCAGTGCCCAGGTTGCCTGGTCTAGGCACTGCCTCCACCCTACAGGCCAAACAGACCCACTAAAATGTCAATACAAAGAAAGAGGGTCCCTCAAATTCTGCACTGTGTGAATCGGAATGATACAGAAGAAACCTGGTAATACTGACACCAGAATACTTAATCTATCAGGCTCCTCAGAGACTCAGGAGTGAGGGAAGAAAGTATCAAAATCCACACTAGACACTGTTCACGGCCAATGCTGTCATTTCACTCAAGACAAATCTGGGATTGTGGAAGGAACAAGAGAAGAGAGGGCAGGCTAGTGAGACTCAGGAAGTCTTGGGAGGCAGGGCCCATGGGTGTTTACCAAGACCAGCCCCACCTGTAGGGGTCCCCCCACTGTGAGCTGGTATTCTCAGTGGCCCTTCCTACTCAATCTGTCTCTTGCCCTGTAGAAACCTCCAGCTGGCTTGCCCACGGGGCTCAGAGGCAGTGCCCAAGCCTTTCATGAACAGATGCGGTGGGGATGATAGATCAGAAAAGGACCCAGGAAGATCTGAGAAAATAGCAGGAATAACACTGACTCCTATTCTAACCTACAAATCAAATGTTTTCACTCCGTGCTGAGCAGGCTCAGGAAGGTTGGCAGTTTTGTCTTTTCCTACCCACTGATTCATGTTTGCAAGTGGCTGGTGGTCCATCCCAGGGCTGGGGCCCAGGTGGCAACTGGCTGCGGCAGGAAGAGGAGGCAGATGGAGGGGGCGGGCACTTCGTTACTAAAGGTCTCCAAAGAAGCAGACTGCGTATTTTCCTTCTAGGAAGTATGACTGCCAAGAAGGGTTGGAGGTCTGTAACCTGCCAGTGCACATGTGCACATGCACATGCCCACACATGTACATGTACTCACATCAATACACACATAGCAGTGCACAATCCCCCCCAGATGCATCAACCCTCAGCACATTTAGCACCCTTCCATTACAGATGTGGAAGAAGAAGCTTGCAGAAGTGAGATGACTTGTGGAAGGCGGGCTACGTGCTGAGCCAGGAGCCAGGACCATTGTTCTATCTTCTGCCCCAGTCATCTGCCTGGGGTGCATCCATCACATGACTGTGCATGGCACGCTACAGTAAGGGTGGGTGGAAAAGGCAGGACTTTGGGCTCAGGCAGACTCCATTTGAAATTTGAAACCTGGCTCTAACATAATTGGCTGAGTGGCCTTGGACAAGTTGTTTAAGTCCCCTGTGCCTCAGGTTCCCTCATCTGCACACTGAAGAGAGCAGTACCTACTCCCTGCATTGTTTTAAGGATTCTTTGAGACTCCACATGTGCAGCACCTGGCACAGGTCCTTAAGCACAGCAGCTGCTCCCTTAAGTGGCAGATGCTAGTACTTTTTGCCTTAACATTCAGATTCGTGGCAAATTTAGATGTCTCTGTCCATCCAGGCTGAACTATAATCCTTGGGTGGCCCCAGACAAAGGGATCAGGGTCCAGAAACCAAGCGCACAGTCACACGGGAGATTCCTGACCTCAGGGTAGCAGAACAGGCTCTTCCCAAAGTTTCTGGGCTGGTCGGCTGGCCATGACTGTTCTGCAGAAATATTTGGTGACAGGGTCTTGGATAGCTTCTGAAGTGTCAATGATTTATGCACAGGGGTCATAAAAATTTGATTAGTTGTATTCTGCAGACTTTTGATTGGAACTCCCCTCCCCTCCCCTGCCCCACCGTGGAAAAGTCAGCTCAGGGCTACCCCAAACCTCAGTCTCAGTACCTGCCTCCTGACTGTCGTGGAAACCCTCGGCAAGCACCTGGTACACTGTAAGAGCTCAATGTGGCAACTCCTGGGTTGCGGCTGCTGTTGTAATGACTGTGCCCATGATTCAGCTAGATCCCCAGAGACCAGGGAGAAGGGTCTGTGCACATGGCAGTGGGGCCATTCTGATCCATGAGGAAGCATTCCATGTAGAAAGGTGATAGGGAAATGGCCCATTCATTCACCTGCTCATGGCACACACACACACACACACCAAGCCCCACTGTGTGTCAGCCTAGGCTGGACGCTAGCACACTCGTATGATCAGTACCTAGTTCCTGGTCGTCATGAAACTGTTTCCAGAAGCCTGTAGCTTTCCCTCCTCAGCACTGTGTCTAAGAGTCAGACACCACAGGTCCTTTCTTAGAAACAAGATCTCCCAAAGCTCATCAGTCCCTTAGTCCTGACTCTAGTTGAGTGATCTGTACCTATGCTCCTATTTCATATTTACAATCAATACTAGAGACAACAGTATCATTCATTCATTCATTCATTCATTCATTCACACTTAAAAAGCATGTACTCTGTGCTCTTGGGAGCCAGTGGGTCCACAACAGATGGTGTCTTCCCTGAAGGAGGGCTCGGTCAAGCATAAACCCAGCAGCCTTCCCATAGCCCCATCCCAGCGCCTGAAGGATCTTTTGCCCAAGGGGCTGCCTTGCAGAGACTCCTTCAGCCTTCCTGCTGCTCCTGTACCTCCTGCTCCAGTTCTTGAAGCCGTGTCCCCCCACCCCACCCCCAATTAGGAATCCAGGAAGCTACAGCTCTCAAAGCTAGGCCCAGGGGTGAGGATACCACTCTCAGCTCTCCCTCATCAGCTGAGAGGCATTTTGGGAGATACTTCCTCGATCTGAACTTCAGCTTCCAACTCTGAAGACTGACAGTGTTCCAGCAATTGGAGGAGATCAAGCATGAGCTGTGTCCTGCCAGTGCTCAAGGCCAGGTAGCACCCCCATCTCTCCTTGGAGCCCCACTGTGTGAGTTACCAACCAGCGGAACTCACACAATCAGCATACCCCCTCCTCAGCTCATCTCTTTAAGACAAACACCCGAGACCTCTGTATGGCCCAGAGGGTTGCCAGGGTGCAAACACCACTCAGGCCTGGTTTCCTGGAATAAACTACAGCGCAAGACATTAGGCTCGTGAGCAGGGGCCCAGCAATTGATTTTATACATAGTTTGGAAAGAGAAGAATATTATTGCATTTTGTTTTCCTGTGGCTATTATCCCCATAAGAGCTCACTTCTGCCTCTTAACAGGGGTTTTCTTGGACTGATAAATTGGTTAAAAACCTCCCTGCCCAGTTTCAATTCACTCAGTGCAACATACACTGTAACACATTTAGCATGAATGTAAATTCGGCCAATGCAGCTCCCTAAGGGACTTTGTTGTTTTTCCGTGGACACCCCATCTTCCTTTCACAGGGCTCTTGGGAGATCACATAGCGACCTCTGGGAATGCAGGGGAGGGGCAAGGTACAAATGAGGCCTGAGGTGTCACTCTCCCCAGAGCAAAACGGCTGACAAAGTAACTGGGGCCGGATCTAGACATGGGCAGAACTGCAGGGGGAGAGTCTCACAGCAGGTTGGGTCCACAGGACCAGGGATTTTAGTCCTTGCCCCTGGCTCCTATTCCCAAACTGGTTCTCACAGGGCAAGTGGAGTTACCCCAAGGCCCCACACCTGCAACTTCACCCTCTCATAGCAAGGTTTCTTCAGAATGCTTACGTCAAGTTGCTTTCTCCCAGGTCACAGCACCCTGGGCTTGGAAGGTCCACAGAACCAGCCACTTGGGACAGGAACAACAAAGGCAGGGTTGTCATGAATAATTCAGCAGCTTCCACCGCAATCTCAGCATCAGACTTCAAAAATGCCAGGCACAACCACGGGCCCCATCCTTTCCCAGAAACCTGCCTGAGTAGGTCATGTCAGCCTCCTGAAAATGCTCCTCTTGAAAATGCCAGGCAGGTTCAGACCCCAAGTTCCCAGCCTCCCTCTGCCCCACAGCCTAATCTCAGGTGTTCCAGACCCACTGACAGTCCCTTGTGCGTGAGGATAAATCCTTCCCCCTCTGACCCCATTCTCCTAACACCATGCCTTTAGGTTAGACACCCCACGTGCGCGTACACACACACACACACACACACACACACACACACTCACACACTCTTGAAGCCATCATCTGATATGAGTCCACCAGTCCTCAGCTGAGTTTCTAAGTCTAGGCCACAAACTTGAGCCAGCTACTAATGAGGCTATGGCTGGAACTCAATGCTTGGGGCCTCAGATACCTGCCTTGCTTCTCAGCCACAGGCTTTCCTCCACACCAGTCACAGAGATGTGGCCTCTCAGTGATGGAGGAAACTTAGCAGAGGTGAGGGGATGGCTCCTGGCAGACCATGCCCAGAGCCTACCTCAGGCCTGCAAACCTCTGGATCAAGCAAGGGTCCCCGGCTTCAAGGCCTCGAATGAGGAAGGCCCCCAGTGCCCAGCTCGCAGTGAGTACCAAACAAGTGCAGGTTCCCTTTCCCACCAGCCTCACCAAGAATCACACTCTCCAGCATCTCACTCCTATATAAAACTCTGCAGGAATCCTTTTTACTTTTAAGGTAGACTAAAGGAGCAATTAATTTCTAACAATCAAGACAGATGCGCAGACAAAATTCCTAGCTAAATATACCAGAGGGGCAGTTCTGGTTTTTTTTTTTTTTCCTAATTAATTCATTCATCCATCCATCCAGTCATTCATTCAACAAGCAATGCTAATGGCTAACTGTGGGCCAAGGCAGGAGAAAGCAATGGTTCTCCAACGCTCACACTCTTCATCCTGGACTGAGACCGTGCAAGGCACCACAAGCGCTGCTGCCCGCGTTCTTCATCACGCACCCCCCTCACTGTAAGAACTGCCATGGCATCGTGGATGTTACTGACCACAACATGCTGAGCGCTGGCAATGGACTGTGGCTTCTGCCACAATGGAAGGGCTTTCATAGATGATCTCATGGAATCCTCACAAGCCTTTGCTTAATGGTGATCACCCTCATGTTACTGAGGAAAAAGCAAGATTCTGAGGAGGAGCTGGGTGGCGTCATCAGCAGCAGCAGACCTTCCCGTACGACCTGCTGTGGGGATCCATAGCCCATGCTATGTCCGTTCCTCAAGACTCAGAACTTACAAAGAGTTCAGATCCTCCTGAGAGATGCTCACAATAACACCATTACTCCCTTCAGCAATGCAGCCCCTGCCTAAAGCCTGGGGGAAAGGTGGAGAACTGAAATGTTCTTAGGAGGCCTGAAGGAAAATAAAGCCCAGACTGTGAGCTACATGCCCCAGGGCCCCATCAAACCCTTTTCTCCAGGAAGCCTCTGCAGATATAGCCTCCTTTACCCTCTTCGGCACATATGGTCAGGGATTCAGAGCCTGTCAGAGGCTGCACTGGGCAGATGGTGACACTGGAGTCCAGTGGATCTCAGTGGATGATGTCATACACAGCCATGAAGCAAAGCCGGGGCTAGCTTCTGTGTCTTCTATGCTCCTTGCTCCCTTGCAAGCTCACCAAGGAGGCTGCGTTGTGCCCAGCCCTATAAGCATGGTGTGGGCCTGGTCTGCACTCCACAGCCACGCATGGGCTGAGAATGTAGTGGTGCATCCCTGGGTAAGCCCAGGTCACAGGGACTTAAACCCCTTACCCTACTTCACAACTCTTCCCTCCTGGGTAACCCCTCTACTTCTTCAAGCCTGAGCTAGCCACACCTCCTCCAGGAAGTCTACACTGCTCTGCACCACCACCCCCAACCTCTCTCCAGCAAACACAGACCTCTCCGTGGACAATGTCTGCGGCTCATTCCTCTGTGGGCAATCAGCCCCAGCCCAGGATCTGGCACGGAGACGTACTCAATAAATGATTGTTGAATAAATTTTGTTGAATATACCAGAAATGGTACAACAGCCTCAGGCCCAAATAGATATTTCATTATACAGAGAAGAATTAAAAGATGCCAACTCATCTTTAAAATAATTGACTACTCTTTTATGAGGCCTCTCCTCCCATTTCTCTCCAGCCCTGCAGAGCACTGAAGCTCTTCAATACACTTCATAATCAGAGGTGCTATTTATTCCATAAGCATTTCATTTAACAGCACTAAGATCCCAAATCTTCAGTGGTCATTTCTTTTCTCTGGCATCAGGAAGGACTACTAACAGCTATTCAGTCCTGAGAAAAACAAACGAATACCAAGAAGAAAGCCTGATAACTCTAAGCCATCATCTTCCCTTTGATTGATTTCCTCAAGGCAAAAATCCATCATTAAAGGCAACATCGCCTACCCAAGTGTTTACAAAGACCATCGGCCCTCCATCACGTGGTGCAGAACATCTGACATGGGCAAAGGGCAGGCGGATAATGGGTCTCCTCATTGTTCCTTTAGCTTTTCCGGAAGCTAAATCCTACCATTATATTTAAGAGCTATTTTTAAAATGTGTGTCCTCTTGTGGCCACTGGCCCATCACGACTTAGAGAAGAAAGAGGCCACTGCTCCCCTTGAAAACAGCAGTGTCAGCACCTAGTCAGCATCTCCCACGTGGGGCTGCAGAAGGAGGCCTCAGGTGGCCTGGCCGCACGCACCCACAGGTGGCCCGGCCCAGGCCGACCATGGCCAACTGCAGCCACGTTCAGGATGCACAACACAAAGTGGTTTAGAGACCACTTGCGGTAGCCGTTGTCATCAGAATGGCCCCCAGAGTTACTGACAGGTCACACCTCTGTCACAAAAGCACATCTTTTTCTTGTTTCCTATCTGAGAACTAGGCTTTCAGCACCTGCTCTGTTTGGGACCTTATGTAGGTGCTGTGGAGGCTACAGCATTGGCTCATACTAATAACAACTCCCATTTACAGGCAGCATATGGAGAGCACAGCCTACCAGGTACTTTTCGCATTCCATCTCACATGGTGTCAGGAATTCTGGGAGAGAGCCATTTTATCTGAGAGGAGACTCTGGCCTACTTACTCAAGCAGGTTAAATCTGTGCCTCTCAAACTGAATCAATCAGAATCAATCAAGAAGCTTTTAATATTCTAATGTCCAGACCACACCCCAGACCAAACTGCAGCCAAATCTCTGAGAGGGAGATGCATATCATATTTTTAAGGCCCAGAGGTGATCACAGTAATGGGCTAATGACTGGCTGAAGATCCCATGACTGGTAGTAGGGGAACAGGGTGACTTGACCCCAGATGGCTCTGGCTCCAGAACTGGCATCCCAACCTCTATGCCACTCTACCCAGAGGTTCCTGGCTTCAAGTGTCCACAAACTCTAATAAGAGGAACAAAGCCAGTCTATAGTGTCACAGGGCAGAGTCGATCAATGCCATGAAGTGGGTCCAAAGGGCTATAGAGTTCAAGGGAGGAGAGATTCTGGACTTTGGGAAAGTCTCATTTGAAAGGGGCCCAGAGGCACAGATCCATGGTATGGTGGTGGAGGGTGGCTTTTACAGGTGAAGCTTACGACATGCACAAAGCAGGTAGGCCCGAGAGCTGGCAGGACCAAGTGGAGAAAGTCGCTCAGTTAGGCTGGGGTTTTGAGGATGCCCAGAGACTAGGAAGAGGCAGTGTAGGAAGACAGGTGGGCGTGGGGAGGAAGTGACGATTTATGTATTTAGCAAAGGGAAGCCCCTGAAGATCCTCCGAATGGCAATGATGTGAGTATGGATATGCTCTAGGAAGAGTCATGTGGCTGTGGCACGGGGAGGCACTCAAGGACTACTGTAGAACAAGAAAATGTTTGAGATGAGGTGGATTGGGTTGGAAGTTCACCTGGGAGGAGGATGGAACCATCCCAAGAATTAGTAACTGACCCAGGGTAAGGTAGTAAGACTGGAAGGAGTAAGAGCCATCAGATAGCAGAATGGACTAGACTTGGCAGTGTCTGGCCTTGCTTTTGTCAGCAGCCTTGTCATTTACTAATTAAGTGACCTTGAGCAAGTCACTTAACTCTCCATGCCTTATTATCAGCTCTGATGAATGGGAATAACAAAACCCTCCCTGCCCATCTCACAGGCAGGCTGGGGCCTCAAATGAGAAAATGCATGTGAAAATGTCCAGAGGGGTAAAAAAGCATTATATACAAAGCCCCACACAATTTCATGTTATTAATACTCTGCATGTTCTATTTTCCCAAGCTCTTAAACTTGAAGGCTATGCTACCATATGAGAAAAAAAATGTTAATAATGATGTCTTTATAGCTCAAAGTTATGAACAAATTAAAAGAGTTTATGTCTTTTGCTGCTGCTGGAGAACAGACTTACCAACATGAATTTGAATTAAAATGTCAATAATTTTTCATTTGAGTTTCTTAAAATATATTTAATTTCTTTTTTACATTTTCCCCTTATTTTATGTGGCAATATATTCTACGTACTGAGTTTCTGGAATACTTCAAGATCCAAACTCACCAGCACACAAAGTTGTAAAAAAAAAAAAAAAAAAAAATTACCCTCTCTCTTCATCTTAAGAGGAAAGAAATCAGTTATGGGAGTTCTTAGAAGATGGTGGCCATAAGGGTCATAATATTTATACAGAGAGTCTTCAATCTATTGTAGTTCTTGAAACTTAAAACACGCAAAGGGTCTTCAAAAGAGAACAGATTTGAAGAGTAATTCTCAATTATCCCTGGGATTCCATTAACGAGCATTCCAGAGTTCCAAGGGACCCAGTCCGTGTGGCTCCCATGTGCTAAATTCTCTAAAGGCTTCACAAGTTCAAGAAGGCATATCTGCCATTCAAGTAGAGAGGCCATTTTGGGGTTCTCAACCTATTCTTAACCAAATAACCAATTATTAAGTATTTTTATTACGCCAAATATTTTAATTGTTTGCTGCTACACACACACACATGCACACACATATGTATATATGTAAATGTGTGTATATATGTATTTTATGTATATATACACATCCGTATTTTATCTTCATAACAAACCAGAATCATTGTCTGTTACTGCATGCATGTTATCATGAGTAAATCTCCATAAGTGAGATGTGTAAAAACATGGAGTTGGAGTTATGTCATCATTTTTAAATAACAATTTGCCCATAATTTCAAAACATCTAAAACAATTGGAATATTTTATTCTCAGGAAACTGAGAGTTATTTTTCATGGAAAAAACTAATAAACTGGCACTCCAGTTTTGATAACAAAACAGCCCTTCCTAAAGCAAAGGGGAAGACAGAAAGGCATTCATAGTCTTGGAAACAAAATCATACAGAGAAAGTACAGTTAGGCTCCCAGGGAATGTATGGGACTTTTTTCTATAGTCACCTTGAGCCCCACATGCCAAATCCCCTTGTCTTGTTCCTGAAGGGCAAACATGGACGACGGCCATGACCATTCTCTGGCAGTCCTCCTCGGAAGCCTAGTGTTGTTGAGGTGCAGATGGCAGCACCCACTGCTGGCAACTTCTTATCTGACCTCAATGCCCAGGTCAGGTGGAGGCATCAACAACTGAATTAATCACATCCTAATGAGCACAATTTAAAAGACAAGGTTACCTTGCAAGTTGATGTGGGGCTGATGGTGGAAGAAGGCAGAGAAATCGCAGGAGGCCTTTTACTCACAAGATCTCTCAAAAGTAGCCCTTATCCCACTGCTCCTGAACTGCACCCCATTCATCCATCTTCCCTGTGGCTTCCAAGTCAGTCCCTGGCTTCTTCCATCATCAAGGGCAGGTGCTCAGCAGCACTGGTGTGGAGGCCAGCCCCACCAAGGTCTTTTACCAGGGATGGTGGCAATTTTTCATGCAGAGCCTTAATAAGATGCAGGCTTCCTCCATCCTCAACACTCTGACACACATCTATGCCCCTACACAGCTTCCTCTCCTGATTTACACTCTGGTTTCCCAGTGGTGACAGCCTAGGATCCCAGCTGCAGGATGAGGTGCTGACCCCTGCCTCACTCTTATTAGGGACCCTGCTTCTCAATCCCCCAGCCTCTGGCTTAGGGCCTGCCACTTCACACAAACATACCCAAAAATGATTCAGCCACAGCCCTGCTTCTGAGCATCTTCCCTTCTTTCGCTCAGTCTGTCAACAAACACATATGTACCTATGAGGATTGCAATGACTGACTTCAACTATCCCATGCTCTAGTGAGGGAGACAAATTAATATATAAACCATGAGATTTCAGGGTGGTGCATGCTCCAAGGAATAGCACAGTGCTATGCAAGCTCAGAGAGGTGGCTCCAACCCCAACTAGCAGCACCCTGGGAGGGCTTCCTGGAGAGGGGGAAGCCTGGACTGATGAGTCTGAAAAGATGAATAGGAATTAGCAGGCAATTTGGATGGGAGACAGGGAGGAAAAGAACGGCCATCTCAGGCAGAGGAAACAGCGTAAGCAAGAGCAGGGATAATAGCCATACTATCAGCAGGGATAGTATGCATGGGAACAACCAACCACCACAGGGCCTACTGTTAACTGGGGCTTGATCATAAAGGAGCATAGACACAGGTTAAAGAGATTTGACTTTATCCTTAATACAAGTGGAGTGACTGAAAGGATTTAAGCAAAAGAGTGGCTCAGTGAGATCTGGGATAGAGGATGATGTCTATGGCTGCAAAGTGGATGATGGTATGTAGACTGTGGAAGACCGCAGAAGCTATGAACTGGGTATTGGGCTGATGCCTCACTCCAGGTGGGGTACTGAGACTAGAATTCAGTGTCACCTCCACCCTCAGCTAAGACCTACTTGGATGGCAACACTGGTCTTGCAGAGCCCACGTATTCCTCTGTCATTTATCAGTAAGTCAGAGCCCAGAGCACCTCTTCAACTATCTGGTCCATTTTCCTGGCCCCCATTACTCCAGCACCTTCGGGTCCCCCACAGATCAGTGTTGATGAAGTACCCACAAATTCCAGGGGTAAACAGACAATGCTACTCAATGGGACAGTCATCAAAACATTGCCCAACAGGTTGTCAGGGCAGATGATCTTGAGAGAGAGGCATGAGAGAGAAGGGCATGGGATTTATAGGTAGTGTGTGAATGAGCATGCCTCAGAATATGGCTGGGACATACTGGAGCTTCATGAGAATGTAGAAGGATGTAAGAGACTGTTGGAGAACACAGGAGAATATGTGAGGGCTCTGGGCTCCTGCAAGAGAAAGGGACGGGTCCCCAAATGGAAGGAAGCTGGGCTCTGGTGCCTTCTCAAGAGGGCTGGGCCAGACCTGAGGTTGGTACTCTGAGAAAGAAATGGGTTTGCTTCTCTGTCTCTTGATACCATTTAACAGAGGGGGTCCCCCTGCCTTGCATCTAGGTGGAGCATGGCCATTTACCTGCCCACCTTCTCCCTTAGTGCTCACCAGAGCAGAGGCTTCAACACCACAACCCAGAAGCCCAAGTTTCAGGCATGGAGGAGGTCTTTCCCACTCCACACCAGGGAGGGCTTAAGAGTAGAGACAGAGAAGACTGGCTCTGCCCCAGAGCTGCAAATGGCTTGCTCAGAAGTCCAAATGCCCCCTTCCTATTTCTCTGCCTCCCTTCCAGGCCACTGCAAAATTTGTGAGAGACAGCATCCAATGCACAAAAGTGGAGAAGCTGGTTCAGACAGTTCTGTTGTCAAAGGATAAATCAATGCCAATCCCTCACCTGTAGAACCATTGCCCACAACCAGGCTTGGGCAAATGATAGAGCCTTTCATTAATTCTTTAAATAGCCTTTGAATGGAATTGCAGAAAAGTGTTTTCTTCACCAAAAGATATCACGTAAACTTTCTGGGGACCAAGAGAAGGTGGCACTAAAAATCATGAACACATGAAATGAAATCACTGAAGAAAACTCCCAAAGTATAAGATCTCAATGTGGTGGTGGTGTCTCAAGCCTGTCATCAAGATGGATGGGGGTGCCTGGGAGCGACATCAGATGGTATTTGTCAATTTGTTGTTCTGAAGGACAAAGCAGGTCGTTCCCCAATTGGAGACAAAGAGGCACCTGCAATGGGCCAAAGACACGTGGTTGGGAGATGCAAATACACCTCCTGGAAGGCAGTTTACAGCACTGGCAAAATACATTTCACTTTTGTCAGACTAAAAATGAAGAAAGAGTCATCACAGGAAAGGTTTGGGGCTATATTGCTGGCAGGTTCTGGGAAGACACTGGACTCAGCCCTTCAGGGCATGAGCCTGACTCACCCCCTATTCAGAAGGCAGCTCAGACCCCAACTGCAGATTCCATCCAACTCCAAGCCTCCACTGGCTCCTCCTGGATGGCCTGACCACATACTGGCTGGTACAGAAGCACATTCATCCCTGAACACTCTCTCCACTCCTCCTCTAGTTCACATCGTGACAACAAACTCCAGTGTTGCCCCCACCAGAAGCATTGTCTGGTTCTCAGGTTGGATTAGAACATGTGCTGGCCGCATATCCCACACCTACCTTATCCCACAACACACTCTCTTAGATGGAATGAGCTCTTTACATGTCTTGCATAACACCTGCCCTGATCTCCAGCATGGCCAAGACTGGATTATAATGTAATTGTTATCCCCCTAGACTAGGAGACCCGTGCAAGCACTTTCTGCGGGGTTCTAGCCCTGACACAGAGGACACTGTCAGCACCAGACAATCACTCATGTGAGCTGAGGGAGGATAGCGACATGAGGGCCATCATTCCCAAACTGCAAGCTGATGCAGCATGGGGAGCCCCAGCAAATTCACAGAGTTGCCACTGGAAATTTTAGATTTTCAAGGGAAATATGGTAACATCTGTCAGACACCATGCAAACGACTGGTTCCAGGTAGTTCAGTTTCAACATTAGATTGCCACATTCTTTCCATGATGCCACATCTTGGTGACCCTTGGATTTCAGGGTTGCTATGATAAAAGGCAAGTACTCTGTGAAAACCAGTGTGGAACAAGACATGAGTATGGCAATGTCCACTGTGATTCCATCGTCTGGGACACTGTTCAGTGTCCTATAGGTACAAGTTGTTAGAACATAAATACATATCAAATGTTGAGGACTGATCTATTTAATAAACACAACCATTGGGTATTTTTTTTTTTTTTTTTTGCCTAGGGATACTGTAAAAAATTTACCAAGACCCAAAGGATGCAGTGAGCTGAGAAAGTGGGGGAATCTGTGCCCTGAGGTTAGTGTAGAGAGTACAGGAGACAGCTCCCAGGCCTATACTGGTGTTGGTATGCACACCAGCCTTCAAGGCTATTCACTCCTGTGTCTGCTGAGTGCCACACCCTGTGCTCAGCACTGGGCCATGCAGATGGGCTTCTCAAGGGCGAGGCCCTGCTCCAGCACCCTTCCCAGTTCTGTGTAAGACACTGCCTAGGAACACTTCTTCGTCAAGCTAAGAGATACACAGACCACGACCACTGTCATTCCCACAGGCCAGAACATGAAGCCAGGAAGCAAAGTCCTTCTGGTTAGGGTTGCAGTTCCCAAACAAAGAAACAAACATAAAACAGTTCACAGAACTCACAAAAAAGAGCTTATCAGATCCATCAGAGACTCATCTCTAGGATCAGTGTGTTGAGTGACTCTGAGAAGACACAAAAAAGAATAAACAAAGACTGGCACAGGAACAATACCATTCTCTGTCTTCCTGGCTCCTAAATAACCCCAGAGATGCTGGGATGCAGGGCCCCAGTGTAGGCCATGTGGGAGCCGGACACTCTCTGGCTACTTCAGTGGCCAGATGGAGCGGTCCCAGCTCACATCCTACCACAGAATGTGCTCCCAGGAGGAAGAGCAAAAAAAGGAGGTAAAGGCCCTTTCAGCCATGGCACGTTCCTCTGCAGAGCACAGGGGTTCATGTTCCCAGGACCAATGGAAAAAGACCAATGTTCTCACACCACTTAGAGGACAAAAATGATCTCACCCTTTTTCTTGCCATTTCACCCCGGTCCTTCAAAGAGGGTGTGTACTCTGTCAGCTCACTCCCTATTAGCTGGGACATTGGGCAGATTTCCCAAGCCCTCTGAGTCTCATTACCTCATCAGAAAAATGGAGATGATAATCTAGTCCACGTGTTTATTATGACCATGCAATGTTATGGTGTACAGAAAGTTTCCTGAAGAAGAAATGCAGTTCCCTTCCTCTGCTACTGTTCCCTGAACCACACAATCTAAGGTTCTGTGTTGTAGCTTGTATTGCTTCAGGAGCCCTTCTCCAAGTGCCCAAGGGAGGTAGGTTTGATCACTCCCTCCTCTGACGGCTGATGATGCTTAGTTCCCTTATGAGGGAAGGTCTAGGTCACTTCATCACAAAGTACTGTAAAGAGAAAGAAAGTTGAACCCAAGTAGAATACCTCAATCAGAGACCAGAGGACTTGAGTCTGTTCTTCTGAGGAAAATGGGGAGGGGTCTAGAGGTATCATGAGCAGGGCCAGGGCTACAGACCCACTGTGGGGAGCACTAGGTTGTAGAAAGTGTGCACAGACCATTGCCCTTGGTCACTGTCTGCTGAACACCTAAAAGTGGGGCAGGAAAGGGGTCTCTGTGCCCCTCCTCACTTCCACTCCTCCCTCACCTCATCTTTGATCAGGGAACCAGTGCACTGTCCAATAAGCCAGCTAAAATCATTTAAAAATAATTATTATTATCATTATAATGCATTTATGTTTTATCCTAAGAGGTAATTACTACTAACAAAAGATGCTAGTTCGTTAAACATACAAGTACCATATGACTCATCCATTCCATTCCTAGGTATTTTCCCAAGAGAAATTAAAGTATATGTTCACTAAAGGCTTGTAAATGAATGTTCATAGCACCTTTATTTGCAAACAACCCAGATGTCCATCAGCTGAAAGGATAAACTAATTGTGGCTCATCCACACAACGGAATACTACTCAGTAATAAAAAGGAATGAATGATTAATATATGCTATGACAGATGAATCTGAGTTATGCTGAGTAAAGCAGCCAGACAAAAAGAAGAATACATATAGTATAATGCTATTTATATATATTCTAGAAAATACCAATGAACCTGCAGTGACAGAAAGCAGAACACTGGTTTTCTACAGGGAGGGAGTACAAAGAGGCACAAGGAAAAGTTGGGAGGTGACAGATTTGCTCATTATCTTTGTGGTGACACTGGCTTCATGGTATGTGTGTGTGTGTATGTATATGTATGTATGTATATATATATATATATATATATATATATATATATATATATCATGATTTATCAAATTGTATACTAGAAATATGTGAAGCTTATTATATATCAATTATACCTGTTAAAAAATGATAAGAGAGGATAGAGAAATAGAGAGATACATAGGAATATAAACCAACAGATCCTTTTTGGAGAGCAGTTTGGCAAAACATATCTGGAACCTTAAAAGTCCTTATCCTTTGAAACCTCTTCTAGAACTGTATCCTGTATCCCAAGACATAAAAAGCACAAAGTTTTCACTGCAAGATTATTTATAACAAAATAAAATGGAAACCACTAATATATCTGACAAAATGATTGCTCAAATAAATTAGTGTATACTCACATGTTGAAATATTTTGTAGCCATTAAAGGCAATGCATATAAGGACTATAACTTGGAAAAATACTTATGTGATAATGTTAAGTGAAAAAAAGCAAGATATAAATTGTATATATGGTAGGAACTAAATTATGTAAAAATATGCATAGAAAAATCTCTGAAATATTTTTAGGATTATCTCTGAGTGATGGGGGATATGGGTAATTTTTAATCTTTTCATGCAAATTTTTAACCATTGTTACTATGTTTTCATATATTTCCTTAAGTTTCTACAAGGAGAATGTATTTTTTAAATTACAAAATAAATATAATAAACAATATTCGAAGAAACCCTCTAGTCTTTCTTGTTCCGTATAAAAGCAAACCCTGCTGTAGGGATAAGAACCAGATTGCATTTCTCTAATCCTTGCATCTGTGAAAATGTAGAAATGTCTTCATTGCAAGTTACCACTCTGTAACTTGAATCCATTTCCCTTTCTCTACTTTTAGACCACCTAGAGAACCAACTGGTGCACACCATATGTTGTCACCTAATTTTACTCTACAATTTGTTGAAACTCCATTTCTATCCATATTTTGAGTGTAAGCCCCTTGAAAGGCAGAGGTGGGATCTTTTCCTGCATTTACACCTCCCATCACCCCCACCCCACAATGCCATAATATCTAGGAAAGAGGTAAGAACACGCACGCATGCTCGCTCACACAATGATGACACAAATGAATAATTCTGTATTCTTATACACAGTCAGCTTTTCAGAGTCATCTCCTATTTTAATCAAAACCATAACAAAACAAGAACCCTGGGAGGTGGGCGGTAGGGTTGATGGGACTTTTGCTGCATGCATAAAGGGGAAAATGAGGCAGAAGTGTTAATTGGCTGAAACTGATTTCAGAAGTCTTTCCCTGACTTTCCTATATGAACAAGAGACAGAAGTACTGGGACCATGGAGTCATGGTCACTCACTAGCCTGTGAGCTTCAGCCATGTCCTGCTCATCTCTGTATCTCCAGTGCCCAACCCAAGCAGGCATTTGGCAAATTCTTGTTATTTCTAGAAGAACGGGTTAGTAATTAGGTGAAGGCATGGCTATGCATCTGAATCTGTTTTCTCGAACTGTAACACATATCCAAGAGAATCTTCAGTTTTTCATGACCTATTGCATAATTTCCCAAAGATTAATAATTTCCCTCTAAACTATAATTTGTTTCATGAGTCTTTGCAGCCGCCCAAAATGATTGACATATTCAAAAGATCCACCCCCTTACCATAAGAATCCCCTGGCCGCATTGCCAGCCCCAAGGTGCAAAGCTGAATCATCCCCAGACTTCTTACATGGTCATGAATGCATAGCCCACAAGCAAATATACTATTGCACACTCAAAACAGCTAAAGTGATGACAGACACAGAAGGAAAAGAAAAGCAAAACATCAAGAGAATCAGCTCCTTAGTGACTCAAGCCCAGTGTTGGGTCTGGGAGAATAGGCATGGCCGCATCCTCCAGGATCAAGTCCAAGAAGACTCTACCTCTGGGATTCTCCTAAGTAATGGGGAACTCCTAAAGCTTCTTGGTTAGGGGCTGATATGCTCAGTTCTGGTGAAGAATGCTTGGAAGGGAGAGACTGAAAAGGCAGCAAGGAGGCATCTCAAAAGGGGCCTGGACAAGGCTGAGACAGAAGATGGGATGTAAGGATGGCAATAGTACAGTGGTATGTGGAGCAGGTGTTTACCAGCTCATAAGAACTGACTGGGCACATCCCTTCCCAAGTGCATGTTCAGTGATGTCACACTGGTATCTCAAAATCACAGCCATGATGGGAGTATCTGCCACTAAAAAAAATTGGTAAGTGCCATGAATCAGAGAGAGCTGATTGTTAAATATTTATACACAGCATTGGGTATACAGTTTGGAAAACAGCTGGATTGGGGAGGTAGAGAGAAGAGTCTTACAGGATCTCTGATGTTTCTAGTCTGGATCTCAGGATGGATGAGGTTCCATTCCTTGAGATACTGAATACAGGAGAATGAGCTGGTATACAGTCAGGAATGGAGAAAGGGAGTTCATCCAAGAACATTTTGAATTTTGGAGATCTGTAAGACAACCCAAGGATAGTGGAATTCTGTGTCTGAAGCTTGGGATAGAGTTCCATGTTGCAAAAAGGTTGTATTTAAAGCTGTGGGTGTGGGCAGGTGGAGTGAAAAAAAGGGCAGAGGAATCCTGGGAATCTGTAAAACCCAACATTTAAGGGAGTTGCAGAAGAGGTGTCTAGGCAAAGGAGATTGAGGAAATTTAAGAAGCAAAGGGGAAGAAGGGGAGATACCCCAGGAAACAGGGAAAAGGGAAATTCAACAAAAGGGGATAGCTACACTGCCGAGTGCCACAGACCTCAAAGAATCTTCTGAGATTGGCATCAAAGGGACCGCTAGTAACCTCAACATAACCAGATTCAGTAGAATATAAGGATCTGGGGAAGAGAAGTAATGGTTCTTCAGTGTTTAATCTTGTGATGATATGTCAATGTATTAGTCAGGATCTAACAAGGAAAACAGTAACTGCTGTAGGTGTTTCAAAGAAAGGAAGTTTAATGCAAAGAATTGGTTACCCAAGTAATGGAGTATAGGGAAGTTAAACAGCAAATGGCAAGGCAGGAAGCCACTACCATCCAGGGCTGGAGGGACAAGTGGGGAAGGAAGGCTCAACAGAGCCTAACCTGAAAGCCTGCCAGGCCTCCCCTGCAGGAGGGGAATTAGCAAGGGCAGATATATGGCAGCAATGAGATCACCCCAGGCAAAGGAAGAGAGGGGGGAATACTTTGGCTTCTCCCTTTTCCACTCTCCCCAGTCTTCCACCAGTACCCCCCACTGGTTGTACCTAACCAGAAGCCATTGGCAAGGCAGCTGGCGAACACAGTTCCCTGCCATACAGAGTGAAGCAACAGAAAAGCAGGAACAGATCTGACAGCAAACAGGCAGATGAATGACGCTACCTGCCGTTTATCACATTTCATGACATTTATGACATTATTATAAGACTCATCCTGATTCTAGAGATGTTAATATTTGAAAGAAAAATTGTCTTAGAATTGATGAATATGGTATACCTATGGAGACATGACACACAATGCTTCACAGAGTACCTCCTTTCCCAGACATGCTGGGTTTTCTTTGCACGAGACTGTTGTCCGATCTTGACTCTACAGAGATACACATCAATCCCTTGGAAGGGGCATGGACTGCCAGGTGTATTTGTGCAGAGGTTCCTAATGCATCTTCCTCCCCCAGGGCTTATTGCCTCAGCCCACCAAGTACATCTTGGCCAGCTGCATCTTCCAGGTTCATCATGCCTCCCTGGGCAAAAATCAAATTTATTATTTTATTCATTTTCCCCCAACACGTGCTACAATGCATTTCCGTCTTTTGTACAGAAATGCATGCTGTGCCAAACGACAAAAGTTACTACTGAGGCAGAGGAAAGAGAAATATGAACAGCAGAAAGATAAAGCTCAGAAAAAAAAGAGCATGCATCACTCACTCCCATACCTCTTGGACAAGTGCTGGAGGTGGGGCACCTACACCATGTGACCAGTAAGCCCTCCCCAAAGTGGGTCAGCTGTATTCTTGGCCTCATTGACAGTATCACACCCCCAATATCCTAGAAGACATTACCATGGGGTAAGGGTTCTGGTGGCCATAATCTGTCCCAGGACAACAATGTATACAATCAGCCAGGAACAGTATGTGCTCTGGCCAGCTTTCTGAGTTAGAGTTGGTCCCAGGTTCCCTTTGGGAAGGAGACCAAGCAGCCTTGGTACCCTCACTAGGCCCTGTCTCTGTATGGCCCTGGCCTCATCTGCAGAGTGGATCAACATCAAACACACAGGGTCCCCCACTGATGAAAGGAACTCACAGGCAGTAACTCAGCAGGAAAAAAGAACCAGAAAAACAAGGGAAAGTGCTTGCCTTTGATGAGTCTGACACATGAGCTTCTGTGGTATTCCTGAGACCATTGGTGCCTGAGAACATTTCCTATGCTAGCCCAGCCCCGCTAGCTCAGGGCCCTAGAGCCCAACATTAGAAAGGGGGTGCCGTTCTTCCCAGGCCTCATATGGAAGCCTGTGGCAAACAGGCCGGTATTAGCATGTACCCTACACAGCACATGCTCTCTCCTGACTTTGGGACTTTTACTGACACCATTTCCTTTCTCCGGAACCCTCAGAGTCCCACATACTCCAAGGCATCTGTTTGAATCAACATCCATTCATCCCTTTGTGCCCTCACCCAGTTGACAATTGGTTACCAGGCTGGGAAACATCGATGAATTCAGACATGAGTTCTGCCTCTTTACAGACCTCACCACTATCTGGTAGGCAAACTCAGTTTTTCAAATTAAAAAAAAAAAGGATTGCCTGAAGTCTTTTTGAGGTACATACAGGTTATAGTGAGGGCAGGCACAATTGTGGGAGGAGAAAGGTAAAGCTTCACAGAAAAATCCCAGATGAGCAGGAGACTTGATCTCTCTCCACCAGTGCAGATCTGGGATGGAGGTTGTGGGTAGGGAGCAGAGGAGGACACCCAGTCCTACAGCCAGAGGAGGTGGGGCTGACCTTGAGGGCAAAACAACTGTCTGCCCCAGCTCTAAGAGTCAGCTGTGGCTGGCAGTCATCCCCCTACTCCCGCTCAGAGCAGGCATCCTCTCCCTCCTCACCTTTCCTCAACTCTACCAGCCCTGACACTCCAGCCTCACTTAATGCTTGTGTTGCCCTCCTGTCCAGAATCACCATTTAATATTTTAATCTGTCAGCTCATTAGTTTCCTCACTAAAATGTACGTCTTCTTGAGGGCAGAGAGTTGTCTTTCCAATCATTCCGGTAGCCTCCTATGCTCTAGGCAGCCTGCCAAACCCAGGAAGAGGAAGTGGGGGTGAGGAGTCAAGGAGGAAGGATCCAGCCTTGGTGAAGTTCAATTTGGGGAGAGCAAGAGTCTAGTCTGAGAAGTTCCTCAGGCAAAGGGACACTTATCAGCAAATATAAATTATGTGGTCTTTTTTTTTTAATTAAGATTTTTAGTTTTTCAGGGAATGCTATTACTGGTGAATGACAATCAGCATTGTGCTCAGGTTTTTGTCATGTAAATTCCACATTTATCCAGCAGCTTTAAACTGTCAGAGCCATTCAAGATATTCTTTAGAGGGTTTTCATTCTGTTTGCTTCCTGGTTATTGCTTTTAACCTGAAAACAGGGGAAAAAAGAGAGCCCATTCCAAATAGGACATCCCTTTAGTAGACCTTCTGTGTTTCAATTTCAAAACCCATACTTCAACAATAAACTAGAACAAAATTTCCTTTGGAGACTAGGATATAAGCAACAATGCCTTCTCTGCTCTCAACCCACCCGAGCCCAGCTTGTGTGGCTAACAAGACCATCATTTTGCTGGGCCCCTGAAAAGAGATGGTGGCCTCTTTGCCAAGCCCCAGTGTTATTTTCTGAGGGCCTCCCATGTGCACAGGAGGGGAAGAGAAGAGGAAAAGACATACTCTTGCCCTCAGTGAGTACAGAAGAGGAGTCAGGGAAAATGATTAATGCACAGTAGAGAATAAAATAGGAAAATATGTCATCCAGTGGGATGCTGCATACCACAGCAATGTTAAGGGCACAGGCTCTGAAGTCAGACAGATCTGGCTTCAAGTCCCAACGCCAGTGCTGACAGACTTACTAAAGCTTAGAGACTCAGCTTCTTCCTACAAAATGGGGAAGTTATGAGAGGCACATCACAGGGCTCCTGTGAGGGTGATGTGAGCTGATGTGTATAAAGTCTCTAGGACAAGGACAACTAACCCCCAAGTCTTACCACTACTACCACACCCCCCTTTGGCCTTCAGGTCCAACCTCCTACAGGGACCTGTCTGTCCTCCAGAGTTTTTGCCAGGCATGCTGCACCTGCCCTCGTCCCCACACAGGGTGCCTAGGAAACAGGCGTCCCCCATCCTTTCCTGTTTGGGCCATGGGAAAGCCATGACCGCTCTGGCGAAGGCCAAAGTCAGAGACAAACAGAACCAGGGAAGAATCATCTAGTGAGAGTCACCCTTGAGGTGAGAAAGACCTGTTCCTAGATGACTCAGGAGAGGGGTCCAGCTGGGTCCATGAGAGCCATGCAGCTTCTACTCTGTGTACTGGAGCCCTGAGCTACCAGGTGAGAAGTATGACCATCCCAAGGTCTTCACGCAGGCAGGAAGCCAAACCACAGTGGAGGCCGTGTTCAGGCTCTGGTCAGTAGCCCCAGCTGACCTCAGACCTTGAGCCTTACCTGCCCAGGCACACGAATAAAGAAACCTCCAGGTGATCCCAACCAATTCCCAGTCATTCAAGACCACCGACATCAGGGAACAGGGGCAGGCTATCCTCCCTCCCTCCCCTTTATCTAAATTTCTGAGCCAGGGGATCTATGAGCATAATAAAATGATTGCCTTGTATCAGTAAGCTGTGAGGTAGTTTGCTGGGCAGCAGAAGATAACCAGAACACCAGACTCTTGTATACCAAATGTTTTATGTCCTTGGGCGCACTTTATAACAGCGTCTTCAGATAGGACTTAATATACCCATTTTAGAGATGAGAAATCTGATTCTCAGAGAAGTTAAGCAACTCTTCCAAGATCACATAGCTTCTAAGTGGCGTAATCAGGACCAATACACCAATCCATACACCAGGATCCATATGCTATTTATACACCGCACATCAGTCAGCCACTCAGAATTAAGAGAACTTTTTAAATACATCAGATGTTGTGTTCAGCACCTGAAATGGCCTATTTACATACATTTTATATGCTGATAACACTCACCACTGAAATAAAGTCATTCTATTGTCAAAAAAAATTAAAAAATGCTAAATCCCGTGCACTTGAGCCAGGCCATGTGACCAAAGCTAAGCTGAGGGACTAATTCACATCAAACTGCTCAGCTGACAATGGCTCAGTGCATTAACTCTCTCAGAGAAAGGGCAGAATTTGTATCAGTCAGGTTTTGCAGGGCCTCACCTGAAATAACAGAATGACAGCAAGAATTCAGACCAGTGGGCAAGCGAGGTGAGTGTAGGGGGGGGAGGTTTTTCACTTCTGCCAGCTGTTCCACATCAGTGAAGGAAGTGCCACAGACAGAGGTATCTGCTTTGCAAATTCACTTATAGGTGCTCTGGGAGAATGCTGAAAATAGACACTCGAGAAATCTGGCTGCGAGCAGAGGCCAGATGTTCCCCCAGACACGTGAATGATTGTGTGCTGCAGGCACTCAGCCTAATTCAACTCCTGTCACCTCAAGAGGGCAGGGATGTACCTTTGCCCAGATCTTGGGGAAGGAGCTGGGGGCCACCCTGCCCTCAAGGAGCCTTGAGAGTCCTGGGCCCAGAATAAAAGCTGCCACCACTGCCGGGCCCGGTGCCTGCCCCAGCTGCAGAGCACTGCACGGGGCATTTGTTGCAGGAAGACCTCCTAACCCCAGTGGGTGTGAAGGGGTGTGTAAGCACTACACGTGAGTGCTCACCGTTCACTGAAGGGAGACACAAGGTGGGAGTGAGCAGCATCCTCCAAATGTCCCTCGAGAACGCAGAGCTGCCAAGCAAGTCTGCCTGGATGTGCCAAGGACCCCCCCGCCCCAGCATTCAGATCCTGAAATCTAAGACTTACCCCCGGGGATGGTGTAGAGGAAGAGTCCAGAAAGAGCACAGCACACATCCCCTACAAAATACCTTCTCTTGTTCACTCCCACTTTCTGTTTGAGGTCCCTCAGAAGCAGGCTCTGCCTGAGTCCAGGATTTTGGGTGCAGGTGGTTTATCTGGGAGGTGATATCAGGAAAGACCAGTAGGGGAGAGGAGCAGTGACTCAGGAACAAAGGATGGAAGAAAGTCACCACCATGGGCAAGTGGAGCCCAGGCTTCCAGGGATCTGAGGGAACTGTGTGAAAGGCTGCAGATGTTCTCTCACCAGTGGGGCGAGGGTGCCAGGGTACTGGTCCACCAACTCCCATCAGTCATTGGTGGAGGACCATTCCTGTGGGTGTTAATTCCTGGTC
Organism: Acinonyx jubatus; assembly: GCF_027475565.1. Classification (NCBI taxonomy): domain Eukaryota; kingdom Metazoa; phylum Chordata; class Mammalia; order Carnivora; family Felidae; genus Acinonyx; species Acinonyx jubatus. The sequence continues at coordinate 121,477,965 of NC_069384.1, forward strand.
TTTGGACCTGGCACACATACAGAAAGAGAAGGGTCTCGTAGCCAGAAAAAGCCATAGACAAAGGGCCACTGGTGCAGGAAGTAGGGACTGAAAGCATAAAAATGGCAGGTACAGAGGGAATGTGGGCAGGGCACTGATGGTGGCTATTACAATCCTCCACGGCCACATAAATCCCCTCCCCCCACACATCCCCGGCTACTGTTCAGTCTCTCTATCCAACCTGCATCTTATTGAGTCTGATGACAACACGTGCTAAAGAGGGGGGTCAAGGCCTGCCATAACCTCCAGCCTGGAGTGCCATCCCCTCAGGAGAGGGAGCCCCTAATTGCAAGCCAATGGTTGTAGGTTCACCTAACTCAATAGCTGTTCTATTCCTCTAGTCCTGCTGACTGGGGTAGATAGGGAAAAGAGCTGGCCCTTCTTCATCCTGGGCTGGTCATCACAGGCATGGTTTTGGAACCACCCGCTGGTGCATAGAGGTCTGCTTCTGAGCCTTCTGGCAAAGAAAAAAAAAAATTACAGTACTCCACAAAACCCCTGCATCCTAGGACTGCCTAAGGGTAACCCCTGACCTTAACTGCTGCCAAAGACTACAACTCCTGGAACCTGATATAATCCTTTTAGGGCACTTTTTTAACTTGGAGAGTGAGATGATGCTGAAATGGGAAACAAGTAAGCAGAGAAAGTCTGAACTCATCCTGAAATGCCAAAGAGGTAACAGAACACCATGCCCTAGACACTTGTTTTAATCCCCAAGTTTCCTGTAAGAAATACTTTTGTCTAGCTGTCAGAAGTATTTTATACAACCTCAGGCTGTTACTGCCATGATTTTACCTTTCCCAAGTTCAACCATTTCAGGCAAATCAGGATGCAAATTCCCCCATGAAGTTAGAAAAGATGCCACTTTCAAGAAAATCCCCAAGGAACCAATGTGTGGTGGGGGTGGGGTAGAACCAAAGCCGCCTCAGAGAAGGAAGCATTTTAGTAAGTTAAGTTAGAAGAGTGGGCGTGAGAACTCTCCCTCCCACCCAGGCTCTTTATTCCACACAAGCTGGGTCTGTGCGGGAACTTGCTGGGAAGCTGCTTTTAAATTCACAGCTTATAGTCCATTATAATTGAAAATATGGTGACGCATAAGAGATGATGTTGATTTTAGAATCAGAATGTCAACCAGGTCTTCTCATTTCAGAAATACATACATCCCTTAGTGCCCTGAAGTTACTGTTGGGCTGAAATTTTTATAAACTCCACTCCAAGTTAAATATTACAGAACTACCAAATGTCACTGAACTACTTATTAAGGGAATATACCACTTCCTATGAAATCTAAGTATTAAAATGCATTTTCATCTCAAAGTTACAGAAACTCTCTTTGGCAATTCAGCCTCTCTCTTAGTAACACCTCAAGCTTATGTGAAGGGAGGGTGAAAAATAAGACACTTAGGGATTAAAAACAACGCAATAAAGAACGCTCATCCTCTACATTATCAATGAGAACACTAAGGAAGAATTTTCCATCCAAGAACACGGGGTTTTAACTCTGAAATATCCATACTGACCATAATAAGTACTCTATCCTGTTTGTTGGAGTTTAACCCATTGGGTTATAAAGACAAAATGATGGTATTTTTGTCCCTCACCCCCAACTATGCTATGTCCAACCTCCTCTTTCCCACTGGGTAGGAACTGCCTCAAAGATATTCAGCCCATTCCACAGCTTTTCACTCTCTTTCAGTTCCCAAGGCTCAATCCAGGTCATTTTTAACAGCAATCTCCTATCTGATCCAAAAATCTATTCTCCCCACCTCCCTACAAAGGCAAGGCATTACCAAGTCTCTGATGGAGGGGCCCAGTGTGGCCTGCCCCCTCCCCTCCCCTCCCCTCCCCTCCCACCTGCTCTTGTGATTATGGAGTAGAGTAGCAGAAGAGGGTCAGGACCAGCAGATATCTCTATACTCAAGGCAAAGCAGCAGCCCTCTCTTCCACTGGTCTAAATAATGTTCCAGTACATGGTTGATGGGCTTAATGCGGTCTTCCAACATGCCTCGCTGGGAAGCCTTATTCTTGTGAAGATCTTCTTGTGAAATGTGACAACTTCTTTCAGTTGTCCAGGTGGCATTTTCCCTTTTTCCCCCAAAAGGTACCCAGAAAGACTATAGTTCCAGAAATTGTCTACCCTTTAAGGCAATGTCAACCTGTAAGTACATATGGGATCCATCTTTGGTGTCTCCTAGATCTGGGAATCTGTGAGTGAGTGAGTGAGTGAGTGAGTGAGTGAGTGAGTGAGCTGCAGGTGTCCAGGTATCTCTTGGGCTGAATATCCCCCAACACATCATCTAGAGCTCCCTAGTCTCTTCCTTATGCCAGTAGCCCTGGAATGAGTCGGCTAAATATTGTTTGTATAGCTTTAATAAACCCCGAGTTTTCCAGGAATACAGCCACCCTATAAATTGAAGCCAGAGCATACTTTTCTTGTTCAGGACTTCACCAGAAATATCTCACTATATCTAAACAACACATCACTCCAATACTGCCCATGATATTTGAACTGCCAATACAACACACATGGATTCATGCACATTTATAGCTGTGGGATTCACAGCAAGCATCTAATTCATTACTCTCTCCAGTAGAGTTGGGCCCAGGGCATTACATACTATTTTAATATACGTTTTCCTTTGAGTTCCTTTACATTTCAGTTAAGGCATTACACTGATTTGTTAAATTATGTATACAAGCAGGTAATAGTATCAGTAAATTTCATTGCAGGATAACAATGGGTGCACTACAAAATATTTGTTGTAAAAAGCGGCCGTTGGTTCTGACAGGGATGAAAAGCAGTGTCTGGATTCATAATCCTTTCGCTTTACTTCCCTGTTATGGACCCTGAGACTTTAGTAAAACTCTGTTGGGTCCAAGCTCTATTCTTGGTGTGGGAATACAGGGAAATGTTCTCACTTGAGCCAGAGCTCCAGGATGAGGGTATCTCCATCTGGTCTGGGTCCCCAGAACATGCAGGGAGTGGCAGCATTATCCACAGAAAAACCCCTACCCCTTAAAGGGAGACATCAGGATCAGAGTCAGAGCTGTTAGCCACCAGCCCCACAACCCACATCCCTGTGGTGAGGTGGGGGGGGAGGGCAGGAGCTCTCCTTCCCAATGCTAGCCTCAGAAGTTCTAGGTTCTGGTCTGGCTGGGGAAGGTGGGGTTTCCCTGTGCACAGTGTCAAAGCTTTAATGCTCAGTATTGAACCAGTAGATCCTTAGATCCAGAAGTAAACGTTTTGACTTTGGAGAGATTCCAAATTGCTCATTTTTTTGTGGACTCACACACGGCCTAGAAATCTCAGCATAGCTGGAAGTCAATACCTCTTCCTGCTTGCCTGCTTCCCTAGCTGTGGTGGGAGAACTCCATGGGCCTCGTCCCATGTGGTAGTCCCATTTTAACTGATGACAAAGCTTTTCTACTTAAAACTTCATCCTTGCCTCTACATACCCATGCATCTGACATCATAAACTGCAAAGTGCCTTTAATGACCTGTCTGGAAAAGAAAGCATGCTTTACATTATGTAGGATTTCTACAATCTAGAGTTTAATAGAATGTGGATGGGAACACGCAGGATCCCCAGGATGACACAGAAGAGTGTGGTGGGGAGAGTGTTAGACCCACAGCAGTCTATAGCCACAACTAAATTCTCATCAGTGCAGTGACAGAAAAAATGTTCTGCCAAATGTTCAATGCTACAAAGATGGAACTTATGCCTAAGTCATTTCATTGATGGGAAAGTTAATTTACATTACTTATCCCAGAAGAAGATACACTCTGGCCATGGACCCCAGCATCATCAGCTTCAGAGGTACAAGGCCCTGAACCATCTGGCTTCCCCCTTACCTGCCTCATACCCAGAAGGTCACCCATCTCCAGCCTGGCTCCACCCCCCATCCTGGAATGCACCAGCACATGCCAGGGGTAGCCAGTAGCCAGCATGTGATGCTGGCCTTTCCTAAGCAAATCATCCTGCCCCACCAGCCCTACTCTGCACTGGGTGTGTCTGCACTGGGAAGAAGGGCACTGGGGACCCAGGAGGATGAAGGAGAAGGATTTAACAAGGAAAATTCCATCCCAAGCCTGCATCCCACATAAGGCAAAGAGGTGGCTTCCAGGGAGCTCTAGCCAACACTCATCCACCCTCCCTACACCCTAAACATCTGGGAACACAGGAATGGGGATGTCATAGACCCTGACTTTGAGTTCTGCACAGTTTAGTGAGGGGCGGGCAAGCAAATAACAATACAATCTGATAAGTGCCACTGCGGAAGTCTGTACAGCAGCTACATAACGGGGCAAGAAGAATACCTCTCTTGGCCAGGGGGAAACAGATGGATTCCCAGAAAAGGTGCCCACACTGAGGGGTGCTGCCAGACTGCCAGGCAGGGCAAAAGTGGAGCAGCAGATAAGGCATGGTGTGAAGCAACCAACACAGAGGCACCAAGAAGGCCCACAAGGCATGGAACTGGGGTCACCCATAGCCACAGAAGCTATCTATACTAAATATCAGGTTGTCTCACACGAGGACCCAAGACTGAGAAGGCACTCAAGACCCACCACCACTGGCAGTCAGCATGGTGAGGAGCCCAGTTTCCAAAGATCTGTGGCCAGCCACTATCAACTTTTAGATGCCAGAAGGTATGTCTCATAGACTCATCCCTGGAGGGTCCACACAATTTGGGCACAGGAACCGATATCACACCATGACAGAGACCTGCTTCACACATTCTCTACACCCTCTAGGCTGTCTTAAATGCCACGAATTGTGACTGTCTAACCCTATGGGTGGAGTTGCACTGTCTCTTTCTATAAATGCAAACATCACCAAACGAGACCAGGCATCATGTCTCATTACCTTACTTTCCCGGCAAGTCACATGTGCTTCCTCTCTGATAAGATGATGTAAGTAGCTCTAGGCACCAGTGTCTTGTAGATTTGGGGCAGGAGTCATAGTGGCCCCAAACTCCTATATAGGAGCTCATTTAGTTGGAAGTGTGAACCAGATTACTTGTTTTGAAGCTGTGGCTACATAGCAAGTCTTCGGTCTTTAGTAAGAGTGGGTAGTTCCAGGCAACAGAAGCAGCAAAGTTTTCCAAAGATACTTTCTCACATTTTCCATTGGATCAAGAAAACAAACTGTAAGATGAAAATGATGATGATTCTACTATTATTCATAGTACTTTAAAGAGTGGCTCCCGAGAGTTGCCAAACTCTACCTCCAAAAGCAGAACTTAGTGCCACTAAGGTCTTGATAAGAGACACCCCAGAGGGGTGGGGTTAAGCAGAAAGAGCAATCACAGGATGGGGAAAAGGTGGAATGACAGAGGTACTGAAGGCTGACTGGACAATTTTGTCATCTCTTCCCTTTCCCCCGCCCCTGGGCTCCAGAACAAAGAGGTGGTAGGACACGTCTGGAAGCAAAACTCCAGAAAAAGCGAAAGTTTCAAGCAAAGATCCTTGGCTGGTCTCTGACCTGAGTTCCTCTAGGTAGGAGGGCTGGGATTTAACTACTGGAAAATTAGGGTGGGAAGGAGGCAGGGGGTTGTTCAAAGAGGAAAAAATAAAATAAAAAAAAATGCTGTATTCATGATATCCAATTAGAAGAACAAAATCACTAAAAAGTCTCAAAATTAATAATCAATCAAGATATAACCATCTTGATATCTCTGATGATGGTGCAATAAAGCAGAGATCATTGATTTCCCTTTAGAAAAACTACCAACAAAAAAGCCAGAAAGGTAAAATCTAGGTCTTGGATTTGAAATTCCACTCCTATTATGAATAATTTCAGCCTCCTCTCCTACTCCAAATGACCATCCATCTCCCATAAACAAAAACAAGCAAAATAAAAACAACACCAAAAAGAGAAAGAAAGGAGGGAGGGAGGGAAACAGGTAGTGAAGGAAAGAAGGAAGGCACTAAGGGGAAGGGAGGGGGGGGGAGGGAAGGGAAGAAGGAGGGAAGCAAGGAGGGAAGGAGTGAAGGCAGGAGGGAAGGGAAGAAGGAGGGAAGGAAGGAGGGAAGAGAAGGAGGAGGGAAGGAGAGAGGGAAGGAGAGAGGGAAGTCTCTTAAAATACAAAGTCAATACTTCTTTCGTTGCCCAGAGTTTCTGTGTATTTCTGAGTGGGGGCTTGTCTTTTAGCTCTTGGCTCACAGTCCTGATTCTTCACCCCTCCCAGACAGGGTCTGGAGGGAAGAAGCTGGGGCACGTTGCAGTAAAGAGCTACGTGCCAAGAAGTGCTGGCAGAGAACAATGAGCTGAGATTCTAGGACTGTGTGGGCTTAATTTGCCCTTGCATGTAAGCCTGAAGGACTAGAGTAAGTGATTTTCCAACTCCAGCGGCAAGAAAAAGAATCTCCCACACTCCAAACTTGTTCTCCACTCTATTTCACGTCTAACCATTAGTGATTCATCCCTTCAGGTTAACGTTGCCCGTGGTAGGTTTGGAACCACTAGCTACAGGGCAGGCTGTTACCTGACATGAGCTGCATTTCAAAAGGGTCTGGCATGTGGAATATAGGGAGAATCTGCCCCTAAGAGAGCACCTGTGATTTGAGAACTTGAAGCAGAAAGAGCTGGAAAAATAAACGTTCAGAGCCTCAAACAACCATTCAATCAAGCTAAGCAAATGCTTAGAGTCTCCATCCCTCATGCTCCATAAGCTTGCCTAATGCAAGTCCCCTTCCCTGTCCTCTCCCCTGTGTGCCTGCCTTCAGGACTGGAGCAAAGACAGTAAGTCTTGCACATAGGCATGGCCCCCATGTTGATGGGACATTCCTGGTGACAAGCTGCAGCAGAAGACCCAGATCCTCACTCAGTAAACTTTCATCTTTCAGCTAGACAGGGAACAAATCTTTCCTCTCTCAGGGCCTCGAGCTCTCTCCCAGCAAGTGAGGGGACATCCGTCTCTACCACCTACCCAGGCAATCCTGAAGAGAGACCCCAGATGAAAGGGTAAACTCAATTTCCATGTCACTCATTGTTTCTTCTCCCATTCACATCCCAAGGTCTTGTTCTCTGCCCCATCCTCAGTGTCTAGGTCAAGGGTAGGGGTTGTGGGACAACCCAGCCCAGAGGAAGATGACCCAATGGATGCCTCAGTGGAGAACTAAGTTCTCATCACCCACACCTACTTGGAGATGCCCTGTTCACAGCCAAACCCAGGATCGCTGGGGTACCTTTGATGAAATACATAGAAGTTTCCTTTGAGCATGTGGCCTGAGCATCAGGGAGAAGTGTCTCTGGCTTCAGGGACAGAGCGACATGCTAAGTGTTTTGTGGCAGCCCAGAGAGTGAGCCTGTATACCCACCCATGTTCTCAAGCTCCATAAGTCCAGGATAAACTGTACTTCTGCAGAGGAAATCATAAATAATGCATCCTAAGACCAGGATTTCAATATCTTTGAAGGGTTTCATTTCTCCTCCCTTCCAACTTTGATATATGTACTTACTTAACAAGGGTCTGGGGAGGGTTAATTGAATTAATATATGTAAAGTGCTTTGGGTTTGAAGAGAATACGCAATATAAATGGAAGTGTCACTAAAAAGGTTAATCTAATTTACATCTAACACTTTCAGTTCATGGTGTTAATGAACTATATCCTTTTAGAGAGTGATTAATTTATAGAAATGTGATTATTTTTCCTAATGCTATATATGGGTCAGCTTCTCCTATTACTATATCTAACTTTATAGGAGAATTCAGCATTTTATAAATTAAAATCATAAATCAAACACCCCTGTAATGGCTATATTTCATTAATTACAAGGAGACATGCATTAGATTAACATTTATCTGTTTTAATTAATTTGCTGCAATGCAGTTGTCCATGCAAATTGGAAAATGACACATCAGCTTGACATAATATTAACAGTTTTGACTGGTTCTTCCCTGAAAATTTATGCACCTGCAGCTGCTGCATTCCTGGGTAACCATGGTGACCACCAGCTGTGTGACATATGCAGGCTGTACATCAAAGAGCTGGGAAGGGACTTAACACTGAATTTAAACTTCTCCTGAAAATATACTTAACTAAAGAGGTAAGGCAGTGTAAAAAGAGAAAGATGCAGGGTTTTGTTTGGGAGAGTCCCCAAGTCTCAAAACAAATTTCTTAGAACCAATCACCTTCTTTTGTGATCCACTTCCATGTGGATACTCAGAACTTTCTTGGGCAGAGGAGGGCCTACTCAAGCAGACCCCAAAGGGGTGAGTGATTTGCCCCCCAGCCTCGCACTCATCAGTGGGTCCAGGTCACAAGGCTTTCCTTCATTCTCTACAGTGACCCCTGTCAGACTTGTTTGAAGACTGCAGATTTAACCATATACTACAAGAGACATCATGGGAAAGCAAAGCAGAAGTCACTAAAATGATGTGTGTTTTGTTTTTTTAATCAGCAAAATTTAAGTCAAATTTCAGCCAATTAGGCATTTTTAGAAGCAATGAGAATGGCATTTATAGCCTTTCTCAGTGAGAATTCCAACGGCATGTGCAGGACTTGCCACCCTCATACGTTTTGGTTAATGTTCTCCCGACTCATCTATAGAGCTGAGTGTTTTCAACTTTTACAAAGTGAGTGCTGTGAATTGGTTTGGAAAGATAGATAACTAAAGGGGAGAGTCCTGATGAGCAGTTCCTACCAGTGACCTAGAGCAGGAAGGGGCACTCAGCAGGAGAGATTTGCAAGGGCAGAGCCCTCAGGGCCTCGCAGCCAGGATGGGTGGCATCACCCTGGCACATACTCCTGGCCCCCTCCACACTCAGCATTCACTATGGACCTTGGACAGTGCTGGCCACTGGGCATAAAGACATGGCCAGGATGCTTGCCCCTTGAGGGGCTCACAGTCTGCCTAGGGAGGTAGGAAGCCAACAGGCACTTTGATGGGGGAAACTAAAAGTGGTAAAATATGGAGGAACAAGGCCTCCACCTGGAAGCAGCCTTGCAACCCATGTAAAGAAACAAAGGGTTCCTTGGGGAAACTGTTAGCAGCCAATGGGAGTGTTTCTCAGCTTTGGCTGAGCATCAGAAATACCTGAAAACTTTAAAGGAAATCCCAGATCCTAGCCTAATCTCTGGGGGTGGGTTCCAGGCATCGGTGTTATTTAACAATTGTCCTAAGTGGTTCTCAACCCACTCAACACTGGGTGCTGAGAATCACTGACACAAGAGAGGAGAGCGTAGACTCTGAAACTAGACGTGGTGGATTCGATTCCCAGTTCTACCGTTTTACTAGTTGGGTGAACTGGGTAAGTAGCTTAACCTTCCTGGCCTTGGTTTTCTCACCTTTAAAGTGCAGATAATAAAAGCACACATCTGATTGAGTGGCTAGAGGGCTGAAGGAGTATTAATACCTATAAAGCACCCAGATCTCTGCCTGAAACACAGTAAGCTCTTGTTAGATGTTTGTATTTGATGGCTGGAAGTTTCTGGAAAGTTCCTGCAAGGAGGCCAGATGAGAAGTGAGGGGAAAAACCATCAACTTTGATGCGAGACTGGAGAGCTTAGAACTATCTTGAGAGCAACCATCATCAGAAGTGAGGCTCCCTGTTCTCAGAAGGCAACTGGGCCCTCATGAATCCTCACTTGAGAGGCGGCTTGGGTTGCAAGAGTGTAGCCATAAGTTTTCCACAGACACGTCCTGTCCTAGCTTTTGTTCTAAGAATATCTGAGCTGCTAGAAGGGGTTATGGTAGAGATGGAAGAGGCAGACCTGGGAAAAGGACTGGTTTCCTCCAGAATAGGAACTGGTCTCCTACTCCCTCTCCTATCCCTACAGCACCCTCTCCCACCCCAGTTCAATGGCTACAAATCGTGTTACAGGAATTGGATTTCCAGTGCTGGAGCCCCAGTGGTAGCAAAGAGACTGCTACCTGTGGAAGTAGAGAGCTGGAGACATCAAGGGGCCATGCTGTCCAGACAGTGGACATCACAAGTGGTAGCCTGCAAGAGACAAAAACTTGAAGCAATTCCAAGAGTGTGAAGCTATGCTCAAAACCTACCAGGGACCCTACTAGCCCCTAGCATGGATAGTGAAGGATGGATTCATGATGACTGGGATGGAATTTCTTGCAGGCTTGGTGGGACTGGAGTTGGTATCACCCATCCTGACAGCAGTGTGAGGGAAGGGGTGAGGAGGGGGCCAAATTAAAATTTAGCACTTTCATATGCAAAACTTGCTGAATAAGGCAGTAGCAATGGGCATGGGGAGATGTGGGAAGGTTCTAGATCTTTATGAGAAGAATCAACTGGACACGATGAAGGATGGGGTGTGGTGGAGGAGGAGAGCGAAGCATGCTGGAGGATTCCTGGGGCTCTGACTTGGGTGAGTGCACAGAGGTACCCTTTACCCAAATGGAGGCCACTGAGTAAGCAGCAGATTCCTGGAGGGAACGTTTGGGCATACATGGGGCTGGTGGTACCCCAGAACATCCCAGAGCGGGGGCAGACAATGAGTGAGTCTCAGAGTGGGGCTCAAGATGAGCTACAAGGAAAATTGGTCAGGGCCAGAGATACTCCTGGAGGACTGATGTAAGCAGAAGGCACTGAGCTGGAGACAAGCAAGGTCCTAAGAATGCCTAAGAACAAGTGCCTGTTCCAAGGATTAGAAAACCACTAGGAAGAGGCAGAAGTGGGCTCTGAGTGACATCACCTGGCTCTCTGGTGCTGGATCATAACCAACCAATCACAAGCTGGAAGTCCCCTTGGTCTGCTTTCTGGTGGCTCTGTTGCTGCATGCCCCATGGGGTTCCTTTATGAACCTATAAAATGGGTATTTGTGAAAAGAACAATTGACACGTATAGTCATCCCATGACATTAGAAGAAAAGGCGGCCTTATGAGTAGTCAGGTACCTGCTACTCCATCTATACCATCTCCTCCCACCCTTGCCACACACACTCTTCAGCATCCTCCCTCCTTCTCCCCAGTGTCCAGCCTTCAAGTATATCTAATATACTTGAAAGTGTTTGTGGTATCCTTTATTCACCCTGCATGCTTACAAAAGGATTCAGAAGAGGGCCATGCTTAACCCAAATGAAAGACCAGCCAGGGAGCTCTTCCTAATGCAGGAGACCCCGACAAGCACATCTCAGACCATGCAATGCAGACAGCTATCTTCTCTGCTTGAGGTCAAGCATGACAGGAAGTGAGGAAGGCTTCAAGCTGTCTGGACCAGAAGAGAGAAGCTATGCTTACTCCTCGTGGAGAAGTGAATCAGAGAATGAGGCTTCCAGAGAAACTGACTCTTTCAGCAATTTGTAGTGATACCCAAATGTTCTCAGACACTTAGGAGATGCCTTTTCAGGGAATCAAGAGCCTCCCTGACCTCACTCAGACCCTTCCCCAGAGCAGACATCATATCATGCTGGTAGGTAAGCCTGGGTGATATGGGAAATCCATGTCAACGACACTGTTCTGGGTTCAAATCTCAGTTCCACAGTCTCCAAGCTGTGAAACCTTGGGCAAGTTACTTCACTTCTCTGGGCCTCAATTTTCTCCTCTGGTAAGATGGGACAGTAATTCTACCTGCATCATAGGATTAGGGTTAAGAACAAACCAACGGACATGTGAAATGCTAAAAATAGTGCCTGGCACATAGTGTGCATTCAATAAACATTCGCTCTTTTATTAGCTCTGTAACCTTATGCAGAAATGTATTTGGCCATGGCTGAGCTCCCTCTTCACTCCTGCCTGTGTACCAATCGTGTGCATTCTTACCACCCTGCATTCACTGTCCTGCCCCTTCCTATCTGCTTACCCAGTGCCTACTCACCCATCAAAACTCCTTTCATTTGCTCCATAAATCTTTCCTGACTTCTCCCATCCTTGCCAATGTCTTCCTTTCCTCCAAGATTTTTCTGATGTCTGTAGTGCACAATCTACCCTTTTCCTGTCAGCTATGAAGTTCTCCAATAGTTCATGTCATGTGTGATGTTTGCCCTAAACAGAGTGTGAACTCTTTGATATCTGGAACTTGCTTTATCTTTTTGTTCCGCTCACAGAGAATAACAGAAGACTGAGGAGTAGCTACTGGCTGGTAAGGCTCAAGAACAGGGCCCATGCATATTTACAGTGGCCTCTCACCCAAGGCATCCTTCTCAGACCAGTGTCCCCCCTGCCTTCTGCTCCCACAAAGCTCATAGCACAACTGTTACAGATGCATGTTTGCCCCCACCCCCGCCAAGATTCATATGTTGAAACGCAACCCCCAACGTATTGGCATTAGGAAGTGGGGCCTTTGGGAGATGAAAGGGGTTAGATGGGGTCATGTGGGTGGAGCTCGAAAGACTAGGAATAGTGGTCTTGTAAAAGTCAGGAGAAAGCTTGCTTCCTCTCTCTGCCATCTACCCTGTGGAGTACAATGAGAAGTCCACCATCTGCAACCTGGAAGGGCTCTCACCAGAACCTGACCCTGAGGGCACCCTGAGAGCAACTTCCAGGCTCCAGACTGTGAGAGATAAATTGCTGTTGCTTATAAACCACCCAGTCTACAGGATTTTTGTTACGGCAGCCCCAACTGGCTAAGATGGTGACCCTCTGTTCTCCTACTTAGTACGTGTCTTGGAGCTCAGCAGCCTTCTCCCGATCCAGTCCTCTCTTGGTCCATCTCAAATTTATCACGCCAACAGAAACATTTCCACAGGGTCCAGTTAGTGGTGGGCCAGACAACAAATAATACAAATAATCTGTTTCAAGCTGCCATTTGGTTATCATACCTTTGGTTACCTCCTTCCATGTAAATATGCATCATCAGAGAGGTTGCCTTAGGCAAAACAAGAATGCTTCTCTGCTTCCTGGAACAGCACACCTGGGAAGAAAGTGCTGACAGGGCAGGGAACTCTCCTAACAGTCCAAATCAACCACAGAAGTTCTTTCTCCACAGACCAGAACCCCCACACCTTCAGAGCCGGCCCATGGAGACATGTTTATTTATTTATGGAGCACACATTGCTGAGTCCTTACACTGGGCTGGCCCTGCATTAAGTGTCAGGGCTTTTGAGATGAATGAGAAGGGGTCCCTGGCCTCGAAGGCATCCAGAGACTAGTGAAAGTGGTAAATGTTCTCACATTTGAAGCCAAATGTGTATGAATGTGCACTTATATTTATATACAGTATTTCCACACACACAATTCACACACACACACACACACACACACACACACACACAGAGTTGAGCTGAGAGAAGATATGAACAAAGCTAATGAATTGCCAAGAGGTCAAAAAGGGGATTTCACCAAACCTCAGACGTCAGAACCTAGTGTTTAAGTGACAAATAATTAGTCACTGTGTATTTAGTGCCGTTTACACGCCATGAACTAAATGATTTCCCAGCCCTCTCCTGACAACCACTGTGCAAGGTAGATTTTTGTATCCCTATTTTATAGATAAGGAAATTTTACCCTAAATTATCTAGCTAGGAAGCAGTAGGACCAGGATTGGAACCCAGGTTTCTCTAAGCCCAACTTTCACTTTATATAGGAGAGGAGAAAACATCTAAAACATCTCAATCAAGAAACGATAGCACTTTAATTGCAAACAGGTATAGTCACTAACCCATCCCTACTGACGGCTCACTTATACCTGGAGACCAGGCAGCAGCATGGCCCTAGAGATACAGGGAGAGTCAGGAGGAGATTCCAGCCCTCAGGGCTCACAGAGCAGAGCTGGGGCCAGACAAGGAGCCCAGGCCTGCTAGAGGGACAGCCACAGTTTCCTGGGGGTGACCAGCCTGGGAGACCAGTCGGGAAAGGTTCCTAGAGGAGGCCATGTCTAAGCCTGACTGTGTGATGAGTAACAGAAGGAATTAGGCTGAGGAAAGTGATCTTCTAGCTGGAAGACATAATCCAGAGGATCCATGAGCATAACCCAGTCCAGTAACCATAGCCAATTCAGGATGAATGGAATCTGGTCTTTTCAAGGAATCTAAGAAGTGTTCATCTTTTTTGAATAGCCAAGATATAGAAAGGTAAAGGGAACCAGTTATAATAAGTGCCTGGCCACTGGATTAATTCAGAAATCAGGAATACGTTTGCACTGAAAGTTGAGTGATTTGGTGAAAAACCCAAACAGTTGTGGAGAATTAGCTCCTCGAGTCTCTGCAGCAAGAAGCAAGGAGCGCAAAGGCAAAATGAGCTGTGCACACAGACACAACATCTTACAGGAGCCCAAAGCTGGGAAGGCGTACTTCCAGACAGTTGTCCAGAGGGCACGTTCAACTCTGCCAGGCAGCGTGACGCCATGCTCCCAATTTTCTTCTACACATGAATACAGAATTGTATTCAGGAAGAAAGCTATTTTTTGTTCATCTTCTTCACGTCTTCCTGACTTTTCTCTTTTTCAATGATGGGAGTAACAATGATAAGAACCTTAAAAACAGCAACGTCACTGGCAGTAGGAAGCATACCTTTATTGTCTCACATGTTCTTCAGAGAATCTGTGAGATTTGGAAACATAAAATACAAGTGCATTGTAATAAGGAAAGTCAGTCCTGTAAATAACAACTAACGTGTCATAATAAATGTCTCTGTTTTGATCAACTATTACACATTTGTCTTTAAAAAAAAAAGAGGCAGCTAACAGCGCTCTTTGCAGCCCCCCAGTGGTTGGAACAGGAAAGAAGGAAGAAGGGGGGATTCGCACAGCAACCCTGACCCCTCCAGGGCCAATCAACTTTTTACACCAGAAAGACAAATGGCTTGTTTTCACCGCCAAATGAATGCGTTCTAAGTGAGGAAGATGAAAGTATTGGTTCAGATGCACATAATTATACACATACACGTGAATCACTGGGAGTCTGGATTTTTTTTTTCCTTTTCATCTTTCTCTCTTATCTCTGCAAAGCTTTCTATTCTGACCTGAGAACTCCACAATGCATGAGCACACCGCGTCCTCTACCAAAACAAGCGTTTCCCTTTTCCTTACTTGCTGCGAGCTCTCCCCGTTTGCAGACATCTGCTTATAAATATACCATTTGCTCTGCTACAAAATGATGAAAAATCTTCAAAAACATGTCATTTGCCTGTTTAAAACAAAGTGCCTATATGGGGGAAGGAGGGCAAAAGGTTTGGAAGCTCCTTGGTTTTACCAAAACAACAGTCTGTCAGAATGATTCCTATCAGCGACTCCTTTACCACACTTTGAGAAATTTTCATAATGAGTTTTTCCTTGTCTTCCCCAAAAAGAAACTGCTTCTCAAGGATACACGAGGGGGCTGAAAACAAACAAACAAACAAAACAAACAAACAAAAAACCCAGCATGTCTGATTATAGTTTCAAAACCATGTCACCAAAAATGTAAGGTTAGAGAATAAGCAGAAACTCTATTCTCAAATATATCGCTCACAACTTGTGGGAGAAGCATCCCCGAGGTCCAGAGGCGGCAAACCGTCTACCTCTCACTCTCTTCACCCTCCAAGAGTAATTAAACCTGGTACACATTCCCTCCCTGAGCCACTAGTAAGCTCTAGCCCAAAGCCAGCTTGCAAATCAGGTTGCCTCTAATAGCCTGTTTATCTACAGGTGCAAACCCTTCCGCCCCCTGATGATGGTCAGACAAGATTCCAGGGACCACGTTGCCCCCCTCCTCGTTACCTGACAAATTTGGCCACAGCCCCCAAGCCAAGCGCACACCCTCCTCGTCAACAGCGCTAAGAATCAACAAGTTATCATTAAGCTGGGCGCTCCAGCCCAGCTCTCCCACCACCTCCCCAGAGCCCACCGCCACCCAGCTCCCTCTCCGCTCTCCCCTCGCCCCTCCCCTCACTGTCCTGCCCGCACGTGACCTTCTCTTTCAGATCCGCCCTCTGGTCGCCCGCAACCTAGCGCTGTCTCCACGCACCAAGACAGCTGTCAAAGTACGCCCTGCTCGCCAGCCTACAGTCTTCTAACAGCGCCGGGCGTTTACCCGGACCCTGCTTCCGTCTGGGAGGGAGCAGCGGGGAGGTCAGGATCTCCCACTGCACCGGGTGGGCACCTCGGCCGGCTCCAGCCGGAGCGGAGTCGAGTCGGAGAGGCTGTTGGGGGGGGGGGGGGGGGCGTCACATCCTGCACTTCTTCCGGACTCCACGGCCCACCCGGAGGGCGCGCGTTCCCAGGAGAGTCACAGCGGCCCTGGGGGAAACTGGGGCGAGCCGGGGGACCTTCCCTGGAGCCTACAAGTTTCCACCCACCTCCGAGCTGGAGACACACTCTGCTCCCTCCTTTGAAGGCACCCCCGCCGATGCCCTCCCTCAGGGCGAGAGCAGGCAACTGCCTCTTCTCCCGGCGCCCGCGCCCTGCTCAAGCTGTCCGTGGGCTGGGGCCCGCGACGCCCGCACTACGCGTCCACCCCGCCAGACAGTCCCCAAAGTTGTCCCGACCTCGCAGACCTCCCCTTCTCCTCGGTCCCTGGACCCCGCCCAGGGCTGGGCCGGCGTCTGCAGGTGGAGCCTCTCGGGGTGCAGGGAGCTCACTTCGGGGATCCCGGGCGCAAGAAGCCGGGGTTAGCTGCAGCAAGGGAGGGCGTGCAAATCTAGCATGAGCCCGGGTCCCCGCGCTTGCACCCGTCAGACCGCCCTGCCTCCCTCCTCCGAGAAGAGGAAACTTCCCCAGCACCCACCTTTAGCCGCGAGGAGGCGGCGCCGCCGGCTGCCCCCTCCGCCGCCGCTGCCGCTCCCCACGCCCAGAGCCAGCAGTAGCGGCACCCAGCACAGCCTCCCGGTCAACATCCTCGCCGCCGCCGCCGAGCTGCCGCTGCCGCCTGCTGCCCGCACCGGCTCTCGCCTTCCGGCGCCCGCCGGGCCGCGGCCGCCTCGCTTTGCCTGCTGGGTGCGCTTCGGACGCCGCCGCGCTCGGCCTCAGCTGCCCGCCGCGCCGCTCGCTCGCTCACCGCCAGCAGCCGCGCTCACTGGCGCGGACCCGGAGCGGCTCCGGCGCTCACCCCGGGACGGCCCGTGACGTCACGGAGGGAGGGAGGTGGCTCCTGCATATTCATGAGACGCGGACACTGGCCCGGCTTCCGCGCTCCCGGCTCCGCGGCTCCGACCCCCAACTTTCCTCCAGCGTCCTCACCCTCCTGGGCGCTGGTGCTCCAGGCAGGACTCGGCTCCCGGAGGACCGCGGCGGGTGGGTGCGCGGAGCCGGGCCGCCCGCGCCCCCGTTCCGTCTCCCCAAATAACTGTCTCGGGGGATGGCAGGCCCCCTCAGAAAGTGGTCACTGGAGCCTGCAAGTCGTCTGTTGGGGCGCAGGAGATTCTGCCCTGCCACGCCCTTGGAATTGACATCCGTGTGGAGAGGGGCTGGCGCGTGTGCTGCGGGTCCTGCCCTTGGCCAGGCATCTGGACGCTTCGTGCTGCCTGGTCTGGGGAGGGCGCCAGGCACACGCGAGAGCTGGAGAGCGTGAGCGCTGCTCTGGACCTGCCAGGCAGGGTAAATCTCAGTGGACCTGGAAGGCAATGGCCAGACTCCGCACCATCTTGGAGACGCAGGTGCAGCTGTGGCTCTCCGAGGCTGATGGACCAGATCCGAAAAGCAAACTTGGGGTTCTGGGCCTGCAGAGGCAGCAGTGGGGACATAAACTTCCCTGCAGTATGGTACCTAAGCAAGAAGTTACCACCTTTCTGTTGTCACTCCCATATATCTGAGACCATGCCACCTGACGTCATGTCTTGCAACATTTCATGCCATTGAGTAATTATCAGTTCCCTGAGAGCAGGGGCTGTGCATGTCTTGATGATCCTCCACCACCCCCAAGGCCACTCAAGGTTCATAAAAGTACTCGATTAACATTAACTAATGGCTCAGAATAAATCTTGGCCATATTTGCGTATATGTAGTGCAAACTTCACACACAATTGCAGGTTCATACGGGATAGATAAGAAGTGCGCCTGGATGGCTCCTCTGTGGGTTAAGCATCTGACTTTGACTCAGGTCATGATCTGGTGGTTTGTGCATTGGAACCCCAACATGGGACTCTGCCATCAGCCCAGAATCAGCTTGGGATCCTCTGTCCCTCTCCCCCTCTGCCCCTCCCCCACTCACTTTCTGTCACTCTCCCTCAAAAATAAACATTTAAAAAAGAATAAAGAAATAAGATAGAGAAATAGAGAAACAAAAGTTACTTATTCATTGACTCAACACATTTACTGAGCACCTAGACAGGGTGTATTACCCTGCCACTGGGCACTTCATTAGATACTGGGGGTCCAATGGCCAAAAAGAGTTGTCTGTCCTCTTCTTACAGCCTTTGTTTCCTATCTGAGAAGCAAGAGAGCGCAGTAAAAGGCAATTACAATGCTTTGTAAATGTTATGGTTCTGCACATTCTTTATGTTGCTAGATATGAGCCTATACAAATCAATTAACAAAATGTATATATTGCAACAGTGTCTAAACAGCATCCTATAATTAATAACTGTTGTTTAGGGTGCTCTACAAAGCCATAAAATGCATTAACAGCCCTCACGCTGCTCAGCCTTTTTGCACCACCCTGGCAGCTCATCCAGAGCCGATGCAGTGGTGAAGGCCAACTCTTCTGCATTTCCAGGCACAAAGAGGTGCTTAGGAGTGGTTGGGGGAGGGGGCAGCAGTGAACTGTGGTGGCTGCAGTAGGGCTCAGGCCAGGCAGGGCATTCACCTGCAGGTTTCCTCTAACCTACACAACCAACATCTGTGCTATTATTATCATTTCACACATAAGGAAAGAAAGTAAGTTAGGTAACTTCCTTGCCCAAGATCAAAGGGCTAATAAATGCCTAGGCCAACACCAGAATCTTGCCTTTTTTAGATTTGGGATCCAATTGAGAAAGGATGGCACAGAGAAAGGGAAGCTGACCCAGGCAAAGTCAAGGAAACCGGCATATACAGGAGAAATATAAATTTGTCTCATTTTCTTCCATTTGCACTCCATCCAACTACATATCTGCCTCTCTTTCATTTTCTCTAATCATTAGACTTACCTTAGTAACTTACCTGCACTGTCCCTTGATATCATTCTACAGAGTTTCATTAGGACCAATTGGTTAGTCCTAAAAATTCTACATGAAATTTCAAACACAGACTAAATAATGATAAAGAAGAGGAAATACAGCTGATTGGAAAACATCCCCACCCTATACAGTAGATCACCAAGAAAGAACACAACAGAGAGGTACCAGGGAGCAGTCCAGTGACCAAGCGACCCAGTACTGCTAGCCTCCATCTCCTCCCCTACAAATAGGTGTATAATGATGCCTTTTGCAGGAGATGAAATGCACTAATGGCACTCATTTGTTCATGTCTCCCTGAGTCCATTCCCTTTGGATATACTCTCCCACCCCAACTTAGGGTTTGGCCATATGACTTGCTTTGGCCAATAGGACCGTAACATGCATGTTTCCTTTTTCTTTCCTGGACCCCTGCCACTGCCATAAGAACAAGCCCAGCATTACCCGCAGGAGGTTGAGAGACTGCAAGGAGCAGAGCTGAGCTGTTCAGGCACCCAAGGCCAGCCAAGGCTGGTCAACAGCAATTGACCCACCTGCTGACCACAAGATGCATGAACGAGCCCAGCAAGATCAGCCAAGCCTGGCCCACACCCAGCTGACTCATGAGAAATAATAAATGGTTGTTGTATTAAGCCACTATGTTTTGGGGAGGGGTTGATTAAAAAGCATTACACCTGCTTCACAAGTCATTCCAAAAAGTAAATGAGAAAATGTATGTGAGATATTCAGTACGTTGCCTGCCACATAGTCAACATCCAATAAATATAAAAATGTCTCCCTCTTAAACCTATTTCCCAAGTCTCTGAAATGCCACTCATAACTGTTTCCTTTGGGAGAAAGCTACCAACCTCGCTGAGGGGATGAAGATGAGTAAGTTCAGCCTTGGACGTACTCAGACCACAAGAGTTTCAAGTCCACGTCATCTGTGTGGAGCACTGCTGTGCCCTCTGCTTCTTCTGGGCCATTGCAGATGCAAAAAGCAGGTAAAGCAACCCACTAGCTAATGTGTCACTCGGTGCCAGGCTTTGCAGTGGGGCTTTTACATTCCACATTTCATTTAATCCTTGCAACAGCAGGTATTTTTTTTTCCAGTTTTATTATAACCAGATTACTGGCTTAGAAAGTTTGAGTAACTTATCTACATTCACATAATTATGCAGAATATGAATTAGTGTCTGCCTAATTCCAAATCCCATCTTTCTCCCACACACCATTGTTTTGTAGGAAAAGTAAGCAATGAAAAATAGTTTCATATGAGAAAAGGCAGCTTTGGTGATTTGATTTTTTTTAAAGCTTTATTCACCATCACCTCTGAGTAATAAATAACCGATTGTCACCAAAGTAGTAATACAAATCTCCGAATTTGTTCAGGCTGTACCCTTTATTTTTGACTTGTTATTGGCACATGTTCCTTTAAGACCAGGCTCAAAAACCTGTGAGTGGGATGATGTAAGGCCTTGGTCACATTATGCCCCAAGCCCAGGGTCCCACCTGGTGGTGCAGTAATGAATCTCAGACAATTTATTTGGGTCAATAGCTTTTAATAAATAAATAACTCTCCTGTTTCAGAAAATAGAATCTAACAGGAACAGGCCTGACACCAGCCCAGCCAAACCCTCTCATTTTCACCAGGGTCATTAATGCTTTGCCCAATTAAGCACCAAAACACAGCCCCTGAATAATTTAAGCTGGATAAGTGAAGAAAATAAATAAATTATAGCGGCTTTTGGAAACTTATTTTTAAAAAGAAAATTAAGCAGAGGCTTTCTACAGGACCCAGACTTAATTCCATTAAAAGTATTTAACCTTAAAAGAAAGGTTGAAAATCCGATCCTTAAAGAGCTGGAGCTGTTTACTGTTCCCCTCCCCCCATCTTGGCAGGTAAAGCCAGGTCTTTATGACCCACAAATAATTGGAGAGGTTACAGAATTTTCAACATCTCTCAGATGTTTTGATGCTAGTGCAGACACTGCCAAAGAAGATTTTTAAAGTTCAAGCATTTCTCTTCAGGAAAAAGCAAGACAAGCTTGTTCGTGACCAAATCCGGTTCATGTTCAACACTGTTTAGACATGAGTGTTTTATGCTTGGCAAGGCAGAGTGCCCCGACTAAAAACAAATATGTCATTGATTATAGCAAGGAATTATTCCAGTATGCTCTCTTGTACTTCCCTTGGACCTGTGTACCCTGTGGTGGTGGTTTAAGAAACAAAACACAAAAAACAGAGCCATAAAATCCAGTGACACTTCTCCCATTGAGGGATGGAATCTATTGCTCCTGTCCTTGAATCTGAGCCGACTTGTGACTGCCTCTTCCCACAGAATTCAGCAGGAGTGAGGCTACGTGACTTCCCAGACTAGATCATAAAGGCAATGCAGCATCTGCCTTTCTCACTAGCATGCTCACTTTTGGAGCCTGGGGCTGCCAGGTACAAGGTCCGACTATCCTGAAGCTGCCATATTACGAGGATCTCAGGCCATGTAAGAAGACCGCATACAGGTGTGCTAACAACCCCAGCTAATTCCAACATTTGAGTCATCCCAGAGCCTCCAGATAATTCCATTTCTTAGCTGCGGACTCACTTCCAGCTCTTTGGATCTCCTCAGCTGAGGCCTCAGACATCATGGAACAGGATGAAGCCATTTCCACTATGCCCTGCCGAAATTTGTGACCCACAAAATCCATGAGTGCAATAAAATGGTTGTGTATGCCACTAAGTTTTGGGGTGGTTTATAATGCATCATGAGTAACCGGAACATATTTTTATTTGTTCCCTGCAACGAAGACCAGGGAAAGAAAAGTATGCTGAGGTAAGTCATGTGTGATTAGTTCCATTTTGTAGCTCAAATATGAGGACTTGGAGAGGCAAAATAACAGAGCTTAGTAGAAAGAGAATGACTTCCAGAATCAGACAAACCTAGATTCCAAACCCAGCTCTACCATTTTCTAACCATGTATGACTCCAGAAAGCTACTTATTCTGTTTAGACCTTAGTTTCCTCATCTACAAACTGGAACTAACCTAATAAGGTTATGGGGTTGTTGTTGTTTTTATTGTTTTGTTGTTTTTAATTTTTTTAGTGTTTATTTATTTTTGAGAGAGAGAGACAAAGCGCAAGCAGGCCTGGGGCAGAGAGAGTGAGACACAGAATCCAAAGCAAGCTCCAGGCTCTGAGCTGTCAGCACAGAGCCCATGGGACTCATACCCATGAACCAAGAGATCATGACCTGAGCCAAAGTCACACACTTAACTGACTGAGCCACCCAGGCATCCCAATAAGGTTGTTTTTAAGATTAAATGAATTGTATAAAGAGCTGAATCTTTTCCCTGCCAGATGGTAGAGATACAGTAAATAGAGCCATCAATAGTGACAGTGGGAACTCCTCCAGGGCCACACAGGTTGCTGGTGGCCTTTTTCCTGATCTTTACTCCAGGGTTTGGTGTTTCCTATGCAGGCAAAATGTGCTTCCACACGTGGCACCACACCAGCTCAAGCCCTACCAGCACCTTTGCCAACACTCTAAGGAAAGCATCAATCCACATGCACTGCCAGAGCAGTTCAGTACATGTATCTGTTCTGTCATTTCTGGGCTTTGTTCCACCAAAGGGGATAAGAAGGAACCTACCACTTATTGAGCACCTACTATAAGTCAGACAATGTATACATTACCTCTGTCATCCTACAGCTCAGAAAGGTGATTTATTACTCCCAGGGAAACTAAGGCTCAAAGACATTAAGTTATACTGTGTGTTAGTGAGGGTTCACCAGAGAAATTGTAACAGTGGGAAAGGGTGGGTGGGGGGAGAGAGAGAGAGAGAGAGAGAGAGAAAGAGAGAGAGATGGATATACATATCTATATATCTATGTCTGATACAGATGATAGATAGATAAATAGATAATAAATATGGAGAGAGAGAAGAAATTGATTTATAATAAGGAATTGGCTCATGTAATTGTGGAGGCTGATAAGTCCAAAGATCTAGGTCCTGGACACTCAGGAGAGTCAATGGTATAGTTTCAGTCCAAAGGCTGACAGCCTTGAGACCCAAGAAGAGCCGGTATTTTAGTTCAAGTTCAAAAGCAGGAAAAAACCAACGCCCCAGTTGAAAGGTAATCAGGCAAGAGGAATCCTCTCTTACTCTGGGAGGGTCAGCCTTTTGTTTTATTCAGGCTTTAAATTGACTGGACCAGGGCCACCCACATTAGGGAAGGCCATCTGCCTTACTCAGTCCACCGATTTGAATGTCAATCTCATCCAGAAACACCCTCACAGGAACACCCAGAATACCCCATGGCCCAGTCAAGTTGACACTTAAAATTAACCATCACATACTGCTACAAATGAAGGAGCTGGGATTTGAACTGAGGTCTGCTTGCCTCTGAAGTTGTATTTTTTTCCAGCCAAATAAGACAATGTGTCCAGCTTCCATTATGACTTTAGGTGCTGGGTTTGGATAGAGACCAAGTGACCTGCTGAGTCAATCCTGACCATAACACCCATGCAAGTTTTACACAGCAGACTTTGCCTTTCAGTAAGCTTTCACAGTTTCCCACGATAAAGTCCTATCTCCTTGCTGCCTAAATCACCACTGGCAGGTCTTCCCTGGAATGTTCCTTCCTACTTTCTTTCCTTTCTGTTTTTAAGGGTCTGACTTGAGTCCAACGCCCCAAGTTTTCCCCTGTCCCTATCTGCCTACTACCCAGTGTTCACACAATCAGCTTAACTATGGATACTCAACCCTCTGCCACTGCTCAGGTATCCCCCAAGGCTCCGCATGACCTGTAACAGAAGATCAAAGTTTCTTACCTACATTCAAGAGTCTTACCAGCCTGGCTTTCACTTCTATTGATAACCTGACTTCCATTATGTGTAAAGTATGCTTCTGGATGCTGTCTAAACTGTCGGTCAAAAAGCTCTATGCCAATCCTGCCTCTACGCATTAGCTCACACTATATCCTCTACTACTGTGGGTTGAATTGAATCCCACCCCTCAAATTCATATGTGGAAATCCTAACTCCCAGCACCTCAGAATGTGACTGTATTTGTAGAGAGGGTCTTTAAAGAGGTAATTAAGGTAAAATGAGGTCAGTAGGATAGGCCTTAATCCAGTATAACCAGTGCCCTTATAAGAAAAGGGAATTTCGACACACATACTTAACAGAGTGAAGACCGTGTAAAGACACGGGGAGAAGACAGCCACCTACAAGCCAAGAAGAGAGGCCTCAGAAGAAACCGATATTGCCAACATCTTGATCTCAGATCCTGGCCTCCAGTATTGTAAGAAATAGGTTGTTTAAGCCATCCAGTCAATGGCACATTGTTGTGGCAGTCCCAGGAAATGAATACACCTATTGCAGTCTCTCCCTCTTCCTCCCCACATAGCCCACTCACTCCTACCTTCAACACATGTCTCTCCTAACTCTCCAGCACGTATTTATCTTAAAGTCTTCTAGAAGCTCTCCATCAAAGCTGAAGTCAAACAAAAACATTTTAGGCTAACTCACAAAGCCCTACTTGATCTGCTCCTGCTTGCTTCTCAGACTCCTCACTCCTGTCCACTGGTCTTTGGTCTTATGAACATGACAAGCTCTTCTCTGCCTTAACGTTGAACATCTTCCTGGAATTGTACTTCCCTCTGACCATCACATGGCATTCAGATCTCATCTTAAATGTCATCTCTCCAGATATTTCCTTATGAATTTACTTGCTCATGTTTTCTTGTCTCTTCTCAGTATAATACAGATTTTAGAAGAGGAGAGACTCATGTGCCTGGTACCTGAGTGCTAGGTAGTTATTGAATGAATAAATGGTTTACCTTCCCTAAACAGAGTATTTTTTTTTCTGCATCGCTCGATTTCACCAAATACTGTGTTGCAAAACCACTTAAAAGTACACTCTTCTTATAAAAAACATAGAACTGATATTTTCATGAGGCTTGAGCATTTTGCTGGAAAATTCAAAATATCCATGATGGTGGGTGGTGGTAGAGAGTAAGAGGATATCTTGAGGGGTTTGTAGTGCAGGTACTGTTTTCATTTTATATACAAAGAAATGGAAGTGAAGACAGGTTACGCCCTGGCTTAGGGTCACACACCCTGGACTAGGTTCTCATTGTCTGGAGTTCTGGTTCAGAGCTCTTTCTCTACACCATGCCCACTTACATAAGGAGGGTTAATAAGTATACAAATGCCAGTGCTTAAAATGCCTGGAGCAGACTGAACTAGGAGTCAGGAAATGCCTTCCACACAAAACATCTCAATGGAGAAGTCCCTGTGAAAGTGACAGGATAGCATTTTGCTGCTCTCACAGTTCAGAGAAAAAGGCTACCCATGTCTGCTCCACTTTCAGAGCCTTCTAGACTAAGGGTAACAGCTGACTTCCTAGACTGCTCCAAGGAAATCGGTCCACCTAAGTATTTTAAAGTTTTATGCCTTTCAATTTCTCAATATTTAAGAAATTTTTTCCAAGTTGGCATGGTTATGTGTAGTGAATCATGTGTCTAAAGGGGACAAGATATATTATATCACCTTCATACAATGTTCTACAACACCTGGGAATGTCAGAAACCGGTTTTGAGTGGATGGCACATGATAAACGGTATGTTTTCGCCAGTGGAGGAATTGAAGGACATTAAAAACCCGAGCCTTGCCGAAATAGCAAATTGTGGCTCTGTTCCTGCTTTAGTCCATGAGCAACTGAATACTGGAAACTGACTTTATTGTAAAAAATATTAAGCTATTTTTTGGATTTAGAGTTTGAGGATGAATACTCTTAAATCAGACTACTAAAATCCAAACTAAATACATTTCCCTAAAATTGGTCTAAAGATTGATTTAATACTGCATCTACTTGAGAGAGAGAGAGGGGACAAAGGGTTTTCAGAGAGCAGCTACGCAAACAATGATGAAGGATTCTGTGGATTTATATAACATGATTCATATACATGAATATGAAATTTTGTACTTTACAAACAGAGATCAGGGCTTCTTTTAAACTCTTCATAGAAACTGATCAGATGCCTGTATCTCCAAAATGCTTAAGACATGTCTATAATTAATAAATTCTTTAAATGCCTGAGCTGTTATTCAGGGGTGGATATGAAATGAGGACACTTTAAGACACCCAGAGTTAGTTTACTAGCAGACCCTCATGGAAGGAAACTCTCAGATAAAAGAAAAAGTAGAGAACAATAAAGAACATCTGAGAGATCTAAACAATATTCAAAGGAAATAAAAAACAGTAGTTAAGATAATGAGTAATTTGGGGCACTTGGGTGGCTCAGGTGGTTAAACTGTTGACTCTTGGTTTCAGCTCAAATCGTGATCTCACAGTTCATGAGTTTGAGTCCCACACTGGGATCTGTGCTGACAGCGTGGAGCCTGCTCAGGATTCTCTCTCTCTGCCCTCCCCCCCAATTCTCTCTCAAAATAAATAAATAAACTTAAAAAATGAGTAATTTGAGTGGCATACAAACAAAATTGCAAGAAAATCCTGGGAAAAAATAACATGAAAACTAGAGTGGAAAGATCAGAATTAAAATATTTCAGGCTCCATGTATTGCAAGGTAGAATAGAGATAGGAATTACATTTAGACTGCTAACCAAATGTTTTTGTTCAAACTTTAAGGGTAAGCAATTAAAGATTAAATACAGAATAGCTTTAAAATTATTAGAGAAAAGGGGGATAGTAGAAAATTTGATCAATTCAATAAATGCCAGTAAAGGAACAAAAATATGCATAGAAAATACATATTTATTAGAACAAAATAAATTGTATAATAAACCCAAGTATATCACTACTAAATATGAAAGGTATAAACTTACCTACTAACAATAGAGATTCAAAATTAGATATTTTTAAATGCTGCCATAAGTTGTTTACAAGTGAAACACCTAAAATATAAGTACACAGAAAACTTGAAAATTACACTGTGTGTTTTTACATTCACATATCAGTATAAAAAAACATTACTAAAAACAATGAGGGTCATTGCATTAAGATAAAATGTTAAATTTGCCAGGAAGATATAATATTTCTAGTCTTCTGCATACTTAATAACATAATCCCAAAATATATAAAGCAAAAATTTACAGAATTACAGGAAGATTCATGAATTCACAATCATAATAAAAGGTGCTTAATTTTAATACAAATCAAAACCACGATGAGACACCACATTATACCTGTCAGAATGGCTAAAATCAATGACACAAGAAACAACAAATGTTGGTGAGGATGTGGAGAAAGGGGAACCCTTTTGCACTGTTGGTGGGAATGCAAATGGTACAGCCACTCTGGAAAACAGTATGGAGGTTCCTCAAAATGTTAAAAATAGGGGTGCCTGGGTGGCTCAGTCAGTTGGAGGACCGACTTTGGCTCAGGTCATGATCCCATGGTCTGTGAGTTCAAGCCCTACATTGGTCTCTGTGCTGACAGCTCAGAGCCTGGAGCCTGCTTTGGATTCTGTGTCTCCCTCTCTCTCTCTCTGCCCCTCTCCTGCTTGTACACATGCTCTCTCTCTCTCTCTCTCTCAAAAATAAACATTTAAAAAAAATTTTTTTTAAGTTAAAAATAGCACTACCCTACTACCCAGCAACTGCACTACTGGGTATTTACCCAAAGGATACAAAAATACAGATTCAAAAGGGTACATGCATCCTAGTGTTTATAGCAGCATTATCAACAATAGGAAAACTATGGAGAGAGTCCAAATGTCCATTGACTGATGAATGGATAAAACTGTGGTACATATATACAATTGAATATTACTCAACCATCAAAAAGAGTGAAGTCTTGTCATTTGCAATGATGTGAACGGAACTAGAGTTTATTATGCTAAGCAAAATAAGTCACAGAAAGTCACAAATACCATATGATTTCACTATTCAGAATTTAAGAAACAAAACAGGTGAACATATGGAAGGGGAAAAAAGAGGGAAACAAACCATAGGAGACTCTTAAAGATAGAGAACAAACTGAGGGTTGATGGAGGGCTGGGGTGGGGGATGGGCTCGATGGGGGATGGGCATTAAGGAAGGCACTTGCTAGGATGAGCACTGGGTGTTGTATGTAAGTGATGAATCACTGAATTCTGTTGAAACCAATATTGCACTATATATTAACTAACTAGAATTTAAATAAAATTTTGAAAGAAAAGAGTCTTCATTTTATAATTTGTAGGTCAAACTTGTAAAATTCAGTAAGAATAGAGAATTTTTGAACAACAAGCAATTCTGCTTAATGGGCCAATTTAAACCTAGCAATGAACAATTAAATTATATAATTTAATATTCAAACACAATTGTATATTCCCAAAGCAAGTGGCAACAAATATTAAGGTATCTACATCACATAGACATTTTTTATCACCATTATGCTAAAATACAATTAATAACAAAAATGTTTTAAAATGCTCACATACTTGGAAATTGAGCAGAAAACTTCTAAATGGTTAATAGCTCTGAGAGAAAATAAAAACCTAAATTAAAAAGCATTTAGAACTAAACAATAGTGAAAATACTACATAATAGTATTTATAGAATGTAGCTAACATGGCATTTTTAAATAATAGTATTTTATAGTGATTTGGGAAGAGAAAAAATTCTGAAGAGTTTTCAGTGGAGCATGAAACACAAAAAGTTAGAAAATGGACAATGATAGTGCTTAGGATTGTGTGATATTGCTGAAGCAACAGATAAACAAAGAAATAGGATAGAATAGAGAGCCCGGAAATAGATCGATACATGTATAAAAACAGAATATGTGCTTAGAAGTCAATGAAGGAGAGGATAGATTACTTTGTCAATGGTAATAAAAGAATTCCTGATAGAACTAGGGCTTCATCTGAAAAATGCAAGATTACAAATTTTAGAAGAAATTTTAGAATAATTTTACAACTTAGAAGTAAGGGAAAATCTCTTAAATGCAAAACAAAAAGCACAAATCATAAAGAAAAGTATTGATACTTTTAGTACATTAAAATTAAGAAGTTTGGTTCATTAAAAGACACCATAAATAAAGTGAAATGTGAAACCATGACAGGAAAAGTGATAATCTCAACTCTATGACTAACAAAGGACTGGTACCAGAATATATGAAGAATTCCTACAAATCAATAAGAATAAACTAAGCAATTAAGAAACTAGGGAAAATCTGTAAACTGGCAATTCACAGAAAACTAAATCTGAAAGGCAAATAAACACAAAAAGATGCTCAATATCACAGGTCATCAGGGAAACAGAAATTTAAAATGATAAGAAAATACTGCTCTGGTCTAAATATTTGTGTTTCTTCAATGTTTGTATGTTGAAACATAACCCCTGAGGTGATGGTATTTGGAGATGGGGATTTGGGGAAGAGACTGAGTCCTAAGGGCTGGGATTAGCACCCTTATTAAAGAGCCTCCTCCCCCCATGGAGCTCCCAAGCCCCTTCCACCAGGTGAAAATGCAAGGATTAGACAGCAGCCCAGGAGACCCTCACCTGAGGGCACTGGAGCCCTGATCTCAGACTGTCAGCCTCCAGAACTGTGGGAAATAAATTCCTGTTGTTTGTAAACTGCCCCGTTTGTGGTCTTTTATTATAGCAGCCTGAACGGGCCCAAACAGGTACCATTTCACACGTATCAAAATTTAAAAAGTTTAAAAAGTACACAATACCATACACTGATGAGAATGGAGAGCAATGGGAATGTTCCTACTGAAAGTGGGAATATAATTGGTACAATGACTTTAGAAAGCATAGAAGCTATGAAAACTGAATATATGCATATTTTCTACAATCTAGTGTAGTTTCCAGGGGCTGCCATAACAAAGTGCCACAGACTGGCTACCTTCAAACAACAGAAATTTATTCTCTCACAATTCTGGAAGCTAGACGTCAGAAATCGAGATGTTAATCTGGCCATGCTCCCTCTCTCTCTGAAGCCTCTAGGGGAAGATCCTCTCTTGCCCCTCTGGGTTTCTGGTAGCCCTAAGTGCTCCTTGGCTTGTGGCAGCAAACTCTAATGTTGCCACTGTCTTCACATGGACTTCTCCCTGTGTTTCTGTGTCTTCTCATGGCCATCTTCATGTGCTCTTGGATTACGAGCCCAGTCTACTCCAGGATGACCTCACCATAACTAATCATTCCTACAAGCACTCTATTTCTTAATAAGGTCACATTCTGAGTACGGGGAGTTAGGGAGACTTCTTAGGAAGGTATCTGTTAGTTACAAATTCTAAAATATACACATGAAAACATGCATATAAATGTTCACTGCAGCATCTTTCATAATTTTGAAAATAGGAAAATATAAATATCTTCAACAGAAAATGAGTTCATCAGTTATGATATATTCACGCAATGGGATATTACATAGCAGTTAAATAAAATTAAGTAAAACTCACAGGGCTCCCTGGGTGGCTCAGTCAGTTAAGCCTCTGACTCTTGGTTTCGGCTCAGATCATGATCTCACAGTTTGTGAGACTGAGCCCTGCATTGGGCTCCGCGCTGACAGCATGGAGACTGTTTGGGATTCTCTCTCCCTCTCTCTCTGTGCCTCCTCTGCTCATGCTCTCTCTCTTTCTCTCCCTCTAAAAATAAATAAAAGAAGGAAAAAATAAAAAAAGATTCATATCAAATGGGAAAACCAAAATCCATGATGATAATCATAAAATAAAAATCGAAAGTTTCCATCTTCAACAGTATAATAGATTACGTATTTCAGTAATGGACAAAACAGAAGAGTTTTCAATACATTGTAGGACTGATGCAAAAATAAGGATTCTATAAAATCCAAAATGAAGTAAAACCAGAACCCCTGGAAAAGGTGTGAGCAACAGAGTTGGCTTGGCCCTAAATGATTTACTTCGTGTCTGTCTAGCACATACTGCTCAGAACCTAACATCTGTGCCAGTCTAGGAGGTCACACCTTTACTATGAGAGAGAATGGGGAATAAAAGTGACTATGCAGAAAGGAACAGCAAGGACTTTTGGTATCTAAATCTATCCCTGCATACATGAAATATGTTAACTGTGCATTACAAAAAAAAAAAAAATCAAGCAAAAAATTGAAATGAAAGTCCTATGGTGGGAGCATCTGTAGGTGGCAGAAACAAATTTATACACTGAGGTGTCACACTTAACATAGGCCTCAAAGAATCACCACAGGTGAAGTTTTGTTTTGTGTTTTTAAGTTTCTTTAATTTGAGAGAGACAGAGAGAGCATGAGCAGGGGAGGGGCAGAGAGAGAGGGATACAGAGCATCCCAAGCAGGCACCATGCTGTCAGCATGCAGAGAAGGACATGGGGCTTGAACACATGAAACCACAAGATCATGACCTGAGCCAAAATCAAGAGTCGGATGCTCAGCCGACTGAGTCCCCCAGGGTCTCCCCACAGGTAAAGTCTGGAGTGAGACAAACAGCACAAACTCGACTTTCACCTAAGTATGATTACAAACTAACAGAAACAAATGACAGATGGCAGATAGCAGGTTAACAGACACACGTAAACATCAGACATTGGAATTTAGAGACACAAAAATCTGAATAAGTATGTGTAATATGCCTAAAGAAATAAAAAAGAAGCTTGGCAATATCAACAGAATAGAAAATATAGAATACACCTGTAGATATAGAAGACAAAAGTGGACATATTAATGGTAAAATTAATCAACAAATACACGTAGCTGAAGAGAGAAATTTCAAACTGCAAATTGGATCCCAGTAATTACTAAAAATTCAGGCCAGAGAGATGATGAAATTAAAAAATATAAAAGAAAAGTGAAAATAAAGGAAAGATATAGGGCAAATCCAATATAATTAGAATTCCAGAAGAAGACAAAAGAGGGAAAAAAAGGAAGAAATAATGTAAACATAGATAATTTCTGAAAATACTCCAGAATTGTTGAGAGTCGCCAAGTCTCCAGCATAGAAATTCTAATAAATTTGAAAATAGGTAAATATTTTTAGAAGCCCACGTCAAAATACATCAAAGTGAAATGTGAGAACACTGTAGAAAAAGAGGACTCAAAAGCAAGCAGACAAGGAACGGTTTGATGACTTTTCTATAGCAACAGTGGGAGCCAAATGCTGAAAGAAAAGAAATGCCAAGCTATAGTTCTATGTCCAGCAAAGTTGTCTTTCAAGAATGAGAATGAAATAAAACCATTTTCAGACCCAAAAAAGAAGAAAAAGAAAAAGCTTACCACCAAAAATACTCTCATTAACAGAAATTATAAAGGAATAGGGAAATAATCCCAGATGGAAACTCGTTACAAGAAGAAATGGTGTGGTGGGTAGAATAATGCCCCTAAAGATGCCCACATCCTGATCCTGGGATCTGTGAATATATTACCTAACATGGCAAAGGAGAATTACGGTACCAGATGGAATTCAAGTTGCCATTCAGCTGACCTTAAAATAAGGAGAACGTCCCGGATTATTGGAGTGGACCCAGTGTAATTACAGCGGTCCGTAAATGTGAAACAGAAGAGGAGACTGGAGAGACGGAAGCAAGAGAAAGATTTGGCCCAACATGCTGACTGTGAAGACAGAGGAAGACAGTCAGGAGCCAAGGAATGTGGGCACCTTCTAGAAGCTGGCAAGGGCAAAGAAATGGATTCTTCCTAGAGCTTCCAGAAAGAATGCAGCTCTGCTGACACCTTGATCGGGGTCCCAGTGAGACACATACAACTGAACCATAGAACTGCAAGACAATAACTTTGTGTTGTTAAAGCCACTGAGTTTGCAGCAAATTGTTACAGCAGCAATAGGAAACTAATACAAATAAGGAGCAAAGGTATTGATAAATATGTGTAAACAAATGTTCCCAGTGTAAAATAATAAGAGCATTGTCAATTTTGAAGGAAATGGGATTGAATTTAAATATTGGACAATAATAGCATACATACTGTAGAGAATATATTAGTCAGAGTCCTGACAGGAGATTAGAAACATCACAGTGATTTGAACACAGAAAATTTGGCATAAAGAATTATTAATGGCTACTGGAGTAATATGGAATTAGCTAGTGAGAGCAAAAAAGAGTTATAAATAATACAGGAATGGCAGATATAAGAAACAACCTCTGTCTCTTGGGTGGGCTTGATTGCCAAGGAAGAGTCCTCCATGTTTCCCCCAGAACTGAGATCCAGACACCACTGGAAAAGGCAAAGCCTGGCTCACTGGACAGCAGAGAATTCACTGAGGTGCAGTGCTGATAGGACCTGCTAGCATCTGCCCTCTGGGGTGCCACTAAAGGCTGCAGTCAGGTGGGCATAAGCCTCAGAATTTGGGAGGTGCTAGAGGAAGTTGCTGCTGCTTCCTGCAAAACAGGAAGTGGAAAGGCCACTGTCGGTGGGAGTCTAGACACTTCTGTAGGCAGCTTCGGTCAGTGGTTCTAGGACAGCTGTGTGGGACAAAGGGCAGGTAGAAGAGTCACTAGAAACTCTTATAATTTGCTAAGCACACATGCTGAAATAGCAGTGTAACCACCAAAACAGTAAACACAGAAGACATAACTGCCAAACAGCTACACTGATGAAAATAAAATTAGAAGAATAAATAATATTAGCAACAGCAACTCAGTCAATCCAAAGAAGTCAAGGAAAGAGTAAGGGAGAATAGAAACAGAAACAGTGGGACAAATAGAAAGTACATACTTAGAGCTTAGACATAAACTCAACTTTTTAAAAACATAAGCTCTTTAGTTACTAATTCTTCAGTGAAAAGACAAGGATTGCCTGATTAGAAAATAAATCCTACTATATATTGATTTCAGGAGATGTAATTAAACATATTGTCTAAAACATAAGGACTCGGTAAGATGAAATTCAAAGATAGCTGAAGCAAATGTTAACCAAAAGAACACAAGTAGTTCTATTAACATCTGCCAAAGTAGGCTTTCAGATAAAAAGGTTCACTACATCAATATCAAACATTCAATTCACAAAGAAGAGAAAACAGTTCTAAACTTCTAGTTTCTTTTTTTTTTTTAATGTTTATTTATTTTTGAGAGACAGAGAGAGACAGAGCGAGGGTCGGGGAGGGACAGAGAGAGAGGGAGACACAGAATCTGAAGCAGGCTCCAGGCTCTGACTGGTCAGCACAGAGCCCGACGCGGGGCTCGAACTCACCAACTGTGAGATCATGACATGAGCCGAAGTCAGATGCTTAACCGACTGAGCCACCCAAGTGCCCCTAAACTTCTAGTTTCTTAATAACAGAGCCTCAAAGTACCCCAAGGTAAAATGTTGAAGGAGCTAAGAGAAAACAAGAAATATTTACCATTCACAGTAGGGAACTTAACCAGACTTCTTTTAGTAACTTCTTGTAGGCATTAAATAGGTAAAAAATGAGTAAATGTATAGAAGATATAAATCGCAAATTACTAAGGTGAATAAAAAGGATGTTATAGCACATCACACCCAACAATCAAAGAATATGCATTCCTTTCAAACACACAGGAACCTTGTGCATTAGTCAGGACTGCCAGTCTCCAGTCAATGAAAAGACTGACATATGACTGTTTTCTCTGTATTTAACACAATTAAGTTATAAAACAAAAGCAAAAATACAAGAAGACAAATAGCTTTAAATTTTTATGTTTGGAAGCTGGAAGTCACAACAAAAACACTCATAAATCGAAGAAGAAAACATACCAAAATTGTAAGACCGAACAAAAATATTAAACAGCAAACATTTGGGCACAGCCAAAGCAGCACTGAGAGGAAAGTTATACCCTTAGTGGTTATATTTGAAAATAAAATTATTCACATTTAATGAGCCAAGCAAATAACATTAAAATAGCTTCCAAATCAAGCAAAATAAAAGGAACAATAAAGATAAAACGAGAAAACAATTAAATAGAAAGCACACAACGAAAAGAGGAACAATGAAGCCAGAATCATGCTTTGAAAACTATTATTGAATAAGGCAAAACTCTGAAATAATTAATCCAGAAAAAAAGAGAGAATACATAAGCAATATTAAACATAAGCAATATTAAGAATGAAAAGGAAGACAAAATTACATGTGCTACAGACATTAAAAGGATAAGAGGATATTACAAACAATTTATGCTGATAAATTTTAAAACTGATGAAATAAATTCCTAAAAAGCTGAAAATCATCCTCAAAGTGTCAATATTATGACAGATATTTTTAACAGGCTTGGGAATCATTCTACTGAGAAGGAAACTAAAGAAAAATAAAAACTGCAACATGTGATTATTTTCTTGGAGACTAGATCAATTTAAAAAATTTTAAGGGGTGCCTGGGTGGCTTAGTCAGTTAAACATACAACTTTGGCTCAGGTCATGATCTCGCGGTCCAGTCGGTGAGTTTGAGCCCCGCATCTGTCTCTGTGCTGACAGCTCAGAGCCTGGAGCCTGCTTCGGATTCTGTGTCTCCCTCTCCCTCTGCCCCTCCCCCCCACTCTCAAAAATAAATAAACATTAAAACTTTTTTTAAACCTATAAATGCTATTACTGTAACATTAGGGGAAATGTGAATACTATTGAATATTAGAGAATAGAGTAATATCAATACCAAATTACCTGTGACCTAATAGGAAAACACTACATGGTGAAGGATTCACGGGTGATATAGTATATCTACAGCTAACTCTTAAGTGACACACATACAAAATGTATATGTATATATAGTCATGCATGTTTCTGTGTATCTGAGAGCGATAGAGGAAGAGGGGGAGGAGGAGGGAGTTCATGAAAACAGAACACAAAGGTGGCAAAATGCTGACAATCAGTGGATCTAGGTGAAGGGTACATGAATGTTCATTGAGATATTCTTGAAACTTCTAGATAGTTTGAAAATTTTCAAAATAATTTAAATGTAAATGAACAATGTAAACATTACATACAATAGAATTATAATAAAAACACAACAATATTAACTCAAACAATATAGGAAGTCATCCAGTAATTTAAATCTTCTCTCAACAAAAAGCTCGGCTAATGTTTTAATAAACTTTTAAGGAATTGATCATTCCAATCTTACATAAAATTTTCTAAATTATAAAAAAGCAAGCAAATGATTCCAAATTCATTTTGTTAGTATACATAATCTTGATGACCAAATCCAATAAGGACAGTACAGAACAACGAAAATTACAAGACAAACTCACTTGTAAACTTAGATGCAAATATTCCCCTTCTCCAGAAAAAAATAATCAAGCTGACCTAACAGAGTATTAAAAATTGGTGCTTATTTCAGAAATGCAAGGTACATTTATTTTTAGAAAGTAGAGTAATGTAATTTACTACATTAACATATTTAAAGAAATAAGTGGAATGCTAATTTAAAAGATGCAGAAGGTATTTTTAAAATTCAATATATATTCATGATTTTTACAAAGTCTCAGAAAACTATGAGTATAAAAACTATGGTGGAAACTTCCACATCCTCATCAAATGAACATATGTAATCTGTATACATATCTATATATGTAATATGTATCAAACATGATATTTTAATACATGCATTAATCTTATGTTAAACATTATATTTAATTATGAAGCTGCAAGCTTTCCCTTCTGTGACCAACAATAAGGCAAAGATGCTGTCCTCACTTCTTTTGTTCAGTTTTGCGCTGGAGGACTTAACATGATTTTAAAAAATAAAGAAAGAAGAAGAAGGTATAAAGATTGCAGGTAAAAAAGGAAACAAACAATTATTGTTTGCAGATCATATGACTGAATGTGGAAGTAAAAAAATCCATAGAAAAATCATTAGAGTCAATAAGAGCCTTTAGCAAGATTATTGGATACAAAACAAATGCAAAAATCATTTGTCTTTCTGTATATAAGCCACAATAATTAAAAATATTTCTTTAAAAACCATCAAAAAATAACTAGGAGTAATTATAATAAGAGACCTCTATAGAGAATGTTATAAAACATCAAGAGACATTAAATAGACTGAAATAAATGCTTAGGGATACCAAGTTATGAGATTTAAAGTATTTTTCTATATTAAAGATGTCATTTCTCTCTAAAAACTGTCATATCAATTCAATGCAATCCCAGTAAAAATCTGAAAAGGTTATTTATTTGTTTATGTAGTGGGACTTTATAACCTTACCTAAAATATATTTATTAAGTATAAAGGGCCAATAAAAACCAAGACACTCTTGCACAACAAGGTGGTAGATATTAAAAGCTTGTTTCAAGAATTAGATGTTAAATCCTTGTTTCAAGAATTATTATAATGCC
Organism: Acinonyx jubatus; assembly: GCF_027475565.1. NCBI lineage: Eukaryota > Metazoa > Chordata > Mammalia > Carnivora > Felidae > Acinonyx > Acinonyx jubatus. Next base: position 121,515,187 of record NC_069384.1, read on the forward strand.
AGGCTCCTGGATGGTTCAGTCAGTTAAGTGTCCCAGTTAAGCTCAGGTCATGATCTCACAGTTTGTGGGTTTGAGCTCCCACAAACAGTGTCGGGCTCTGTGCTAACAACTCAGAGCCTGGACCCTGCTTCAGATCCTGTGTCTCCTTCTCTCTCTGCACCTCCCCCACTCACACTCTGTCTCTCTCTCTCTCTCTCAAAAATATATAATAAACATTAAAAAATTTTTGAGAATTATTATAATGCTATAGTAATTAAGATAGAGTGCTATTTGCTCAGAGACAAACAGCCCAGTGTACTAGAATAGAGTATAAGGAAACATACCGATGCATATATGGATAAAGAGATATATGGATAAAGAGATATGCCAATGAGGACTTGATACCTTTTCAATAAATTGTGCTGAGACAATGAGATATGCATAAGGAAAGACCAATGAAATTCTATCCCTACCTTACACCAATTCCAAGTGCATAAAAAACCTACATGAAAGGCAAAACTATAAAGTTTTTGAAGATAATACAGGAGAATATCTTCATGACTTAAGGGTAGAGGAGTTTTAAAAATACATATGTATGTGAAATGCTAATCATAAAATAAAAATTAGTAAATATGATTACATTAGCTTAAACATATGTTTTCATCTAGTATCATATAAAGGGTGAAAATAGGAGCCACAACTGGAGAAGATGTTTGTGGTACATCTAACCGAACTAAGGTCTAGTATCCCAAATATATGTAGACTCTTCCTAATTTATAATGAGAATTATAACCAGCGGATTGTCCAAAAGAAAAGTTTGCTCTTATCAAACATTAATGACAACCTGAAGTAATGGTACTACCTTATCCTACTGATGGGGGTGGAAGGCGCTGCAATTCTTTGACAAACCGTTACAGAGTAAAATTGAAGATACATACCCAGTGACCCAAAAGCACTACTCTATAGATATTTGCCCTGGAGAAACTCTTGCACACGTGGACCAGGAGACATGTACAAAAGCACTTATTGCCACACACCATTTGTGACAGTTGCCAACTGCAAACAGCCCAAATGTCAATCCACATCAACAGGGATAAGCAAATTGTAACATCTTCACTCAATGGAATAAAATAAAGCCATGAAAATGAACAAAGTACGGCTACACGCTCAAAAGCAAAACCGTGGATAAATCCCCAAAACACAATGTTGAGCAACAGAAGCCCAACACAACAGACTGGTGAGTTAGGGTATTATACCATTCGCATAAAATCTCAAACCTTGGCAAAAGGAAATTGTATTTCTTCTGGATAGATTCATATATGGTAAAAGTGTAAAGCAAAGCACAGAAATGATTATGATAAAATCCTGCAGAGCTGCAAGCCCCTGGAGGGTAGGAACCAAGTATCTTCCTCTTTATCTGCAGCATCTAGCACAGACTAGACACACAAGAAGTTTTTATTAATTAGATGCTATAGTGTCTACAATATAAATTATTAAAATTTAATTGTTAGATACTTTGTGGCCTAACCTCATCTCCATTCCAGGCCACAGGTTCCAGTAGGACAATCACAAAACATCGTCTACTAGTCATGACTTTTCATGTAGTGTCTGCAGAGAGCTCTTATAGGCAACATTTGTATTTTAGGCAATGGATGAAAGAAAAGGAAGGGAAGGGAAGGGAAGGGAAGGGAAGGGAAGGGAAGGGAAGGGAAGGGAAGGGAAGGGAAGGGAGGAGGGGGGAGGAGGGGGGAGGAGGGGGGAGGGAGGAAGGAAGGAGGGAAAGAAGGGAGGAAGGAAGGAAAGAGGGGAGAAGAGAAGAGAAGAAAGAGGAAGGCAGGAAGGAAGGGAGGGAGGGAGGAAGGGAAAAGAACAGCACAGAACCCCAGAACTTCCCCACAAAGGTCTCATATCATGAAGGGGAGGCAGGAAAAGAGACAATGACACAAAAGGATAGGGCATTAAAGCATTGTTAATGATTAATGATGTTACATCTCTTACAAAAATGAGTTGCTTTTAACAGGACCTTCAGTCTTCTACCAGCACACACCAAAGAAGGTCTGGGTGAAAAAGTCTGGTCAGTGAGGAGGGAAGGGAGGAGAAATTGAAGGTAACCCAAACCTTACCACTTCTACTTACCCCTACTGGTTGCCAGTTACTTCTTCTAGAAGGAAACACTCTGAGCTCACCTGCCCCTCATCCCTGCTCCCACCACTGCTCCTCATTGGACACAGGAGAGGCTGGGAAACTCGTGCTGGATTTTAATAATGAGAGTGGGGGCCAGGAAACCTGAGAAAGGCAGTGAGGGGCATCGCTCATGGAAGCAGATGGTCATCTGACAAGAGGTTGTATCTTGGAAGGAGGCTGGAGGAGCCTGGAGTTGAGAGATTTGGATGTGCTGGCCAGAGTGGTAGGCAGAGATGGCCTCTGGTGAAGGGAGGTGGTCCAGGAGGCCTCCCAGAGGCCGTGGATGGACTGAGCTGCCAGTTACTGTGTGTTTATTTCCCTAGTGTTATCCAGGCACTTATAGTGGAGTCTCACTTAAATTATTCCTGCCTGTTGCCAGCTGCCGCCCACAGGGAAATAAGCAAAGAGCCGCGAGTCACTGGATTCAGAAGGGCAGTGACACTGCCTGAGGCCGCCGTGGTGATGCAGCCTTGACTTGCCAGGAGTCTCCAAGGAAAAGCTGAACATGGGAAGATGGGAATCAGGGCTGCTGAGCCCAGTCTCATCTCCTCTCCTCACCTCCCCTCCTGAGCATCTCTGCCCACTGCCCATGTGACAACCCCCCCACAACATACACTGCCCACATGACAGGCCCCTTCAGCTCCATTAATGGAATCAGCAGGTCCTGCTCTGCCTGGGAAGCTGACTTCAGGGTAGCAGGAGTGGCAGAAGTGACCAGGGTGGCAGAGGGACTATGTTTCTCACTAGGAGACTGCATTTCCCAAGGAAGCTGGGGGACGTTGGAGTAAGTTGCACAGTGGATAACCACAAAGCGGGACAGATGGGGCTTGTAAAATCTCTTTTCCAAATATATCTCAGAGGGTTTTGGAGACAACTGTCAGTGCCTCCACAGGACACAGGGTGCCTGGTGGAGACACGGGGTGAGAACGGCCTAAAAAGCCAACATTTCTCTGCGGCCTAATTTGTCACTCTTAGGTCGGTAGGGGAGCAAGCATGGTCATGTTCCAGATTTAGTCTCTGCCTTGTCACTTTCTGAAGGAGACTTATCCCACATCCAGCAGATCTGCCGCTCTGTTTTCACAGCTGTGCGCTGGTTGCTGTTACCAGCTCAAGGGAGAGATACTTCCAGCATAGACAGGACTCCCAGAAGAACAGAGAGGGAGCAGAGTCCCCAAATGAGGTTTTACAGACAACAACAATCAAATAGCTCAGATTTGAAACCTGGGGCCAGGGTCTTTCATAGCAGAGGCTGACTCAAAAGAACAACTTCACTTCCAGACTCCAAGATTCCAGACTCCAGAGGCTAACTGTCCTGGAATCAGGCTCCATGTGTAATCAAGGCTATGAAAAAAGGAGATCATCATTGCCTGCCGGTTTTAATTACATCGTGGGGAACTAACGAGTAACTAGAGCCCAAGACAGGTTCTTAAAATACCAAGGAGAGCAGCCACATGCCATTTGAAGGTAGATTGCTGCCATCACAGCAGAAACAAAGGCATATCAGATGTTGCTCCCCGTCTATAGATCCTAGATCTCCAGTCAGGTTTCCCGTTGAAGAAATAACAACAAGGCACTAAGATTCCAGCTCCAAACTATTCCTACAAGCACTGCATCTCCAACTACACCCCATCCAATTACAAAGTGGGGTTTTAGGAAAATATATGGTCTCATGAGTCTGGTAATATCCAAAGTGGCACATTGTTTTGAGATGTGTCATGGCAGTTCTGCTTAAATCTCTGCATGGGACATTTGCACAGGCAAGATCAAGTCAGTCGGGGGAAGGTGGAAGCCTCTCCTGGCTGTGTTGAGCAGATGCGAGTGGAGTAGAATGGGGTGTATGTTGAGAAAGTCCAGGAGGCAACTTGATTTCATTGATGCCAAGACCCTTCCTTCCAGATCACCTCTACTCTTGGTAGAGTGGACATGGCCCCAGCTGGAGAGAAACCTCCAAATCTCATGCCTATCCAAAGACTAGAGAGGAAAATAAGCCTCCGTGGATGAGAAATGCACTAGAAAGAGTTGCAGAATTCTCCTATTTAATAAAAATAAAATTGGACCACCATTGAGGGAGATGAACACGGACTTCTGAAAAGGGATGAATTTGGTAGTTCTGACCCATGGAATGTGGTCTGACAGCTCTCAAAGAAGAGAGCACATATCCTGAAACACTGGTAACAAAAAAAGATAAGGCAGTTATGGACAAGCTGTGCTCTTGTGGATTGGACAGAGATGTCCAAATTAAACTGGTTAGATGTTGGCCATGCGTGAGGAAGTGTCTGATTTGGCCATTTCCACACAAGCCCTTGGTGGTAGGCAGTCTGGAATCCACTCTGTGCCTCTGTCCTCAGACTGTGATGTGCTTTGCAGGCCATTGATGCCTCCTAGCCTGGTCTGACAGAATAGTCTTCACAGAGCTCCAGGTTCTCCGCCCTCCCAACTGTGGAGCCCAGCCTGGCCTCGTGACTAGAGCTTTGTCTGTGCCATTTGGCAGCTTAGAAACAAGTGGAAGTATACACGTCGGCAGTGTGGGCAGCTGGCCTCTTCCTCTTCCTAACAAAGAGGTTATGGCAAACGCAGGTCACTCCAAATGAAGCTAAAGATGATATGTAAATCTTTCCTCTTGTTGGAAGGTTGTTGCTTTTCAAAAGAAATTTAAAATGAATGATTCTGCATTACAAATGTGTTACAGAAAGTAGTAAGATGACCATGGATTGGATATCAAATAAATAATTATATCTCAAATATTGGAGAGCCTCAGACGTATATACACAAAACCCCCCAATTTCGAGCTCTCAAAAAAAACTAATCCCTTTAGCCTTAAAATACTCACCATGCACACATGCACACACACAAACTTTTTTCCCCCAGGATATGCAAACCTTATAAAAAAAAAAACAACAACTGAGATTTGATTCGCTGATGTGGAAATAAACATGACTCAATCCTGCTTCTTAACAGAGTCCCACATGTGAAAATGACTTCAGTAGGAACAATAAAGGTATTATGATGATTTTCCTTGGAGGTTAATCTTCTGGGTCTCATGGGGAGTTTACCCTACCTAGATGCTGGGAGGCTGAGCCAGTGGACATCTTACACAAAACCCCCTTCTGGGAATGGCTGGAACATCCCTCAGCAGGCCAGGCAGCAAATCACAGGTCTCTGCTTGCAGGATAGTTTTCAATTGAATTCAGCAAGTATTTATCGAGCTCCTTGCTGTGCCCAAAGCCTGAGCTAGACTAAGCAGTACACAGGATAAAAGATAGAAATGGGATGGACTGATAGCTCTAGCCAGAGAGGAAGATGAACTAGGCTGCGGGTAGATCCCAACCCTGGCCTCAGCTGGGTTGGGATTTGGGAACATGTCAGCCTTTAGAGTGCGTTTCCAGCCTATTCACCCAGAGTCTGCCTGTGTCTAGTTACATCAGAAGCCCTTCAAAGGAGGCAACATGGAGGGAGAGGGCAATTCAAAAACCCCATCCAGAGGCAGAGGGAGGAGAAGAGGTGAGTCATGGCTGGACATGAACTGAGGAGTAAGGCTGGTGGCCCAGAAGGAAGGGGGGTGGGGAGCCACAAATGCAATCAGTTATGTGATATTGAAGGCCAGGCAGGCGAGCCCCTGAGCCTGTCCTCTCACCCGTGTTTTATTTCCAGAGGGCAGTTTCTCTGCAGTGATAATGGCCTTGGAATCCCAGCCTTCCTCATTGTGGTAGGGAAGGACTTCATTTCTGACAAAGAATGCAAGCTCCAGAGCAGATATGGTTGGGCTACATTCTGGCCCTGAGGGGTGCCTGGGTGGCTCCGTCAGTTTAAGTGTCTGACTTCAGCTCAGGTCATGATCTCACAGTTCTTGAGTTCGAGCCCCATGTTGGGCTGTATGCTGCCAGCTCAGAGCCTGGAGCCTGATTCGGATTCTGTGTCTCCCTCTCTCTTGCCCCTCCCCCACTTGTGCTCGGTCTCTCTCTGCCTCTCAAAAATAAACGTAATTAAAAACATTTTTAAATTCTGGCTCTGACACTTAAATTTCTAAACCTCCATTTCCTCACCTATAAAGGGGGTAATAGTAATAATACCTCCCTGACAGGGATGACATGGGGCTGATGAGATCGTCTCAGCACAAGGACAGGCAGACAAGAAGCTTTCAGTACACGTTGCCTGTCATTTCATTCATTTGTCCAACGAATATATATTAAGTGCTTAGTAAAACTGTGTCGAGCCTGTGCTCTGGGCCTCACAGGAATAAACCCAACAGAATTACCATCCTGCAGGGACGTACAAAGCAATGAGTGAAGAGAAAGCGGTTATAGCACAGGTGGCAGATGCTACGAGAAAGGGAGCCAGGAGGCTGTTGGATCATGAAGGAAGGTCCCCTGACCCAGCCTTGGGATGAGCAAGGCTTCTCAGAGAGTTTGATTCCTGATCTGCCTTAAAAGGGGAACAGCAACAACTTGGTGTAGAGAGATATGAAGAATCAGAAGGGCATCTCAGAAAGGGGACCCAGCATGAGCAAAAGTAGGAAGATTGTAAGCAAGCAAGGCAGTGTTTAGAAACAAAAGACAATTCGCCCAGAGCTACAGGAACATTCCGCACAGAGCAGGGGGTATAATAGCTGGGCAGGAGCTGGAGCTTTACAGGAGACGCTGAACAGCTTGGATGGTCTCCTGAGGAGGAAGTGGAGAGTCAGGAGAAGAGTCCCTCTGGTATTACTGACTAGCTCCCAATAGAGAGAGCGAGCCTAGGAAGGCCAAATAACTAGGAATCCTTGGCAGTAATCCAGGCCAGGGATAACGGGGGCTAGACTGAGGGCAGCGGAGTCTAGAAATGTTCAGGAAGTAAAATTGGCAGAACTCAGAGGTTGGTTAGATGTAAACCATGGAGGGAGAAATCCAGGCCAGGCTTCTAACTTGGGAAGCTGAGTGATGGCCATGCCAGTGTCCAAAACAGAGCAAGCAGGAGAAGGGCAGATTGGGACAGGAGGGTAAGGAGCTTGGGTCTGAGGTAAGGTAGACTGGGCTGGCTCAAAGAACCAGCGGTGGGGCAGTCAGGAAGAAGCACTGGTGACCAAGGTGATAGGGCAGGACCACATACACGACACTACTTTCTTCTTTCATCTTCCAGCGTTCTCCACTGCCTTCACAATTCAAGCAAATCTCTTCATTGTGGCGGCTTGATAACTTTCTGTTCATATGGTATCTACATGGTTTTCAAACAACTAAATAGGAAAAGGAGAAAGTGTGACCAACTACCTGGATACTTTAGAACAGGTAGATATGGTCTCAGAATCTTACAGTATCTTCAGCCTACCATTCTATCAGGCAGTACGTTGGCCCCAAATACTGCCAAGTACTAGCTTGTCCTAGAATTTTAGAAACTGGAGGACTCTTAACACCAGAGAATTACCTATTTCCTACAAGGTCTTCATGTTTGGCTCCCTAATGTCACTTCTCTACCCTCCTCCTTTTCCATACCTACTGCCTTTCCTCAGAGAAATGCATATTAATGCAGGTCTCTGATGCTATCTTTTCTTATATCAGACTTCTTCTATACATGCTTTGCCTCTTTTCCTCTATCTTTAATGCCCTTTTATCACCCCCTCTCTTTTATTTTTGCCAGACTAATTACACAGAGACCCAGCATGGAGTGGGCATCCAGAATAGATAAGTTAATTTCTCTGAAAGCCCATGACTAAGTTTGTTTCTCCATCATGAGCTTCATCTAGATGCCAGACAACTGCTCAACCCTAGCCTCCTCCAAAGAGTCAGCGAGGCCTGTGGTAGCATCAGTTTCTAAGCATGAAAACTCGTTAACACACCAAGGGGGAAGCCACTGTAGGAAGGATCATTTGCTATCGTGTGGCAGGAACACGATTATAAACTGGAGCAAGTGGCCTTTGGGGAGCGGCACCATTTAATTGTTCTATCTGGCCTTCTCCATTATTCTAAGCAGCTGAGGTAGAAAATGAATATGAAACAGTATGTCATTCCCCAAAGTAAATAGTTTAATAACTTTATTTTTCGACAATGTCCACATGGTTTCTAAACAACTGGATGGAAAAGTAGAAAGTAAGTCCGTTTGCTCATCCATTTTAGACCAGGTAGGGATGGTCTCAGAATTCCCCAGCATCCTCAGCCCTTTTATTCTGGTGGGTGACACCCTGGCCCCATCACCAGGCCCAACTCACCATGGAGTCCTTACTGGCATTTTAGGACTAGAAAAGAACCCCAGAGACCATATAATCCCACAGCCTCATTACAAATATCGAAAGAATGAATTCCCAGGCACACGTATCAGTCTTTGTGTAGTACACTCAATTAACTCACCAAACTCCATACCCGAAAAACAAATAATCCAGTGAAGAAACGGGCAGAAAACATGAACAGACACTTCTCTAAAGAAGACATCCAGATGGCCAACAGACACATGAAAAGATGCTCAACATCATTTTTCATCAGGGAAATACAAATCAAAACCACACTGAGATAACACCTCACGCCAGTCAGAGTGGCTAAAATGAACAAATCAGGAGACCACAGATGCTGGCGAGGAAGTGGAGAAATGGGAACTCTCTTGCACTGTTGGTGGGAATGCAAACTGGTGCAGCCACTCTGGAAAACAGTGTGGAGGTTCCTCAAAAAATTAAAAATAGACCTACCCTATGACCCAGCAATAGCACTGCTAGGAATTTACCCAAGGGATACAGGAGTGCTGATGCATAAGAGCACTTGTACCCCAATGTTTATAGCAGCAATTTCAACAATAGCCAAATTATGGAAAGAGCCTAAATGTCCATCAACTGATGAATGGATAAAGAAGATGTGGTTTATATATACAATGGAATACTACTTGGCAATGAGAAAGAATGAAATATGGCCTTTTGTAGCAACATGGGTAGAACCGGAGAGTGTTATGCCAAGTGAAGTAAGTCATACAGAGAAAGGCAGGTACCATATGTTTTCACTCCTATGTGGATCCTGAGAAACTTAACAGAAGACCATGGGGGAGGGGAAGGGGGGAAAAAAGTTACAGAGACGAAAGGAAGTAAACCATAAGAGACTTAAAAACTGAGAATAAACTGAGGGTTGTGGGGGGTGGGCGGGAGGGGAAAGTGGGTATGGGGATTGAGGAGGACACCTGTTGGGATGTGCACTGGGTGTTGTATGGAAACCAATTTGACAATAAATTTCATATTAAAATAAATAAAATAAAATATCACAAAACTGGAAAATCTTCTAATAAGGTCAAAGGACTAAAAATGTGCATCCTTCCAGGAGTTTTGAGCATGAGGTCTCTCCCTCTAGGAGTTCAAGGTCTGGTGAGGAAACAGATAATTTAAATGGTAATAATCAGATAACTAAATCATAAGCAAAGTACTGGAATCTGTGTAAGCACTGGTGGGAGGGGGCAGTTAACCCAGAGCAGGGAAAGCAATGCCAGCCTCTTATAAATGGAAATATCTGGACTGAGGTCTCAGACAGGAGTTAGCCAGGTAAAGTGAGGGGTGGAAGTATGGTGTAGACAAAAGAAACTATATGTATAAAAGCCTTGAGGTGAGAACTCAGGGCAAATTTGGGGGATGGCAAGGGGTTCCGAAAAACTGAACCCTGAATTTGGAGATCGAATGGGGAACAATGGGAGGGGAAGCTGGACAAGGAGGCCAAGGCCAAATTCTGACAAGCCTTGTGTTGTAACAGTAATGCATAGTAAGGTTGAGCAATTTAGATCTTCTCCTGAGGTCAAAGGGGAGACACTGAAGAGGAGTGACATGGGAAAATATGAATTTTAAAGTTTATTGATTTATTTTGAGAAAGACAGAGAGACTGAGTGGGGGAGGAGCAGAGAGAGAGAGAGAAAGACAGAGACAGAGAGAGAGAGAGACAGAGAGAGGATCCCAAGCAGACTCTGTGCTGTCAGCAGTGAAGCCCAATGCAGGGCTCAAACTCATGAACCATGAGATCATGACCTGAGCTGAAACCAAGAGCTGGATGCTTACCTGACTGAGAAACCCAGGTGCCCCAAGATATGCATTTTCAAGTGATCACTTCACTCTGGTTGCTGGATGAGGGAAGGTCTGGATAACCAATAGGGAGCTACAGCCAGACAAGATGCAAAATGAAGAATGGGCAATAAGAATGGAAAACAGGGGAGGGGGGAGAAAAAATTGTAAAGGTATACTTGAGAGTTCTTGATTATCAATTGATGTGGGAGGTTAGGGAGAAGTAAAGAATCAAGGGTGATAGCAGGTTCTGACTCAGGTGACTGAGTGATGGCTGTCACTGAATGAAGAACACTCAAGAGAAGGCACCAGTGTGGAGCAGGGAACATAAGAAAAACTGTCTTGCTTATTACTTATTGTTACTTATTTGTTACTATATGCCAGCATTAAGATCAATGCTTTTCATGTTATTACATCATTTAATCCTCACTACAATGTTATGTTAGGTAATATTATTATGCCTAATTTACAAATAAGATACTGAGGCACAGAGACATTAAGCACTTTTTCCCACTATGTCATAACTCCTGAGTGGCTGAGCCAAGATTCAGACATAAGAGTGGGTAGAAATTAACAATATTGCTAAGCGTGGAATGCTAATTAGACACAAGAATGGAGCTATTGAAGAGGTAGCCAGAATCTAGATTTCAGGACAAAAAGTCCACCTGGTGTCTTGGAGGTCAAGTGAAGAGAGGATTTCAAGAAAGGAGTGATTGACAATGCAGATGTTGCTGACAGAGGAACCCAAAGACTGAGACTAGATTATTGGATTCAGCAACATGTAGGTGATTGAGGTCGACACGAGTGGAGTCAGTAAAGTGGTGAGGACAGCAGCTATTTGGAGTGGGCTCAGAAAAGTGGGAGGTGAGGTGTGGAGACTGTGAGTGTATATTCTCTCAAAGACCTTTGCTTTACAACAGGGAGCAGAGGACTAGGGCAGTAGAGAGGAATACGGGGTCAGGGAAGGTTTTGCTGTTAAGACTGCAGCAGGGTTGTATACCCATGGGAATGAGTCAGTAGAGGAGGGCATTTTCATATTACAAAAAGGAAAGGAAGGAAACCCCTAGGAGAAAATTCTGCCTGTAGGCAGAACGGTTGGCTTCCAACAGAAGCGGGAGGAGTGAGGTCATTTTCACAGAGAGAAAGGCAGAGCACTTGGACACGTAAGGTTAATGGGCATTCTGGTAGAAGAGCAAAGCAGTTCTCTTCTCCTTCTCTTTTCTTGGTGAAAACAAGTGCATGACTACAAACTGGGAGTAAGGAGATGCTGGAAGCTTGAGAAAAGAGGGAACATGGCAAATACTGTCTAAATCTGGGGACCCACTCGGGATCTTCAGTGATAAATTTGAAGTGAGACCTGATGTGTCTCTCCAGCCATGTTTGTCTGTTTAGTTGCATGTGTAGAATGGATGGAAAGCTGGCTTCGACCAACAGGATTTGGGTTTCCTCCAGGGAAGTACAATGAAAGGAAAGAAAAGCAAGGGTGTGTTCAAGAGTAAATAGTAATAAAACATATGTTTGAAAATAAGCAGAGTAGGGCTGATGAGTAGGGAAAATGTGGCAGGGCGCAATGTTAGAATCCCAGGGAGTCCAAGAATTGGTGGACTGAAGGCAGCACAGGAAACTGATTGGAAAGCTGGCAGTGGTCAGTTTGCTATGCTCTGTGTTACGACTTTGAGTGCGCAGTGATTACTAATGAGAAAGTCTTTGGTGTGCCCGTGGGAGGGGTGACTGAGGTGGAATGGATGAAAATAGCACTGGAGGTGAGGCAGTTAAGCAACTAAGAGGTCGAAAAGTTGGGTGCCTCCTTCCATGAATGTCCAAGCCACCAAAAATGATGGTAGTAATGGTGGAGGAGATAAATACAGTGAGCCAGGGACAAAAATCTTCGATGACTGAAACCTGAAAACAACTAAGAGGATAGTATATAATTGCAACAAACAAGATAGATGGCATATAATCTGAGGATATGCAAGTCAAACAGGGTGGTGGCCTGTCCAGGAAGAAGGAAAAAATGATCATCAGGAAATGGAATAAGGACAAAGAAGACATCAGGCTTGAGTCTTGGTTCTGAAGGGCAAAAGACGGCCTTCACTTGAGAAGGCTGCTTAGGAATCCGTGTCTTTGGAGGAAAATCGGGTGTCAACAAGAGCAAGAAGGTAGAGGGATCATTCAGAGAAGAGGTCTCTGCTTTTGAGGGAGCACAAGGGAGATCTAAAGGGGGGAAGTCAGTAGGGAGCCTCGGCCACACAGAGCTCACAGAGATGAAGAAAGATCCAGTGACTGAGGTCCACAATGATGGAGGGTCTGATGAGGTAAATCCTGATCACCCCTTAGGACTGCTGTGTCACAATTTCTCTTTGGGTTGTCCCTCAGGTGACCACATGGCAGCTGAGACATTGATGTCCAGTGGGTGGTGGGAGCTTCAGGTCTGAGACAGAAAAGAGAGACCACTCTGGGGACACAGACTTGGGAGCTGGAAGCTTGTAGATGGAATGTGTGAGACCACCCAAGGACGGGGACACTGTGGGATGAGCAGAAGACCTAGCACAGATTTCCCAGCAACACCAACATTAAGAGGCAGCAGAAATTAGAAAAGTCACTCAGGAGACAGGAAAAGATGGAGAAAACCAACAGTCTTGGGGCCATGGAGGCTGAGGGAAGATGCCCTTGGCAAATGCTGCAGAGAGGTCCTCCAAGGTAAGGAACACTTTCCATTGGATTTAGCAATATTCACTGGTGCCCACAGGGAGAGCCACCATAGTGCCCCATGGAAGAAGAAGCTGGGCTGCCATGTGGTGAAGTGTGAGTGGGAAGAGGTGGAGAAACTCCTCCCCCCACAGTGCAACGTCCTAGCTGCAGCACCTTGACCAAATTTCTTGATCTCTTTGAACCTCCATTTTTTTAAAACCTAGAAATAAGGGTATTAACACCAATCTTATGGGGTTGTTGTGATTAAGTGAAATTAGGTAAAACAAGATGTTTGACAAATAGTAGGTGTGGAATAAAGGGTAGCTATGGTAAACAGGACACATATTATTGCTGCTGCTTGGCCATAAAGGATTTGAAATATAAGACTGGAGCAAGCATGGGATGTGGGGTTAATGGAATTATGTTTCGTTTTGTTTTTTTTTTTAACATGGAATAGATTCACTGGAGCATGTTCAGAGATGGAAAATAGAGCTGTAGAAAGTGAAGAAAACTGTCCCCTGTTGAAATGAACCTGCGACCTTGGCTGTATCAGCTCTGGTTATAAGGAAACAGAGCTGACTTGAAAATCCTCAAATGTATTTGGAAAAGCCACTAGGGTTCCCAGAAAGCATAGCTGTTCAGAAACCTCAGGAAATGCCATCTGCAGTTTCAATAGGCCTTATCACTCCAGCTATAATATGCTTTCTGGAATGAAATGTTGTTGATTATACAGCCAGGCTATGATTTTCTGATTTGTGCAACAATATCTCTCTGGAAGGAAGATAGATTGTCATGCATTGAATTCCTAATCTAATGCCTAATTTTGTCCAAGGTACTGTAAATCTTGATGTGTTACCTGAAGGGAAACCTTCGATTTCCAAAAAATGAGTATTATAGAGTTTTCTATGACCCAAAGAGACTTGTGCTGCAGGCAGCAACCGCATGGCATGGATTTTTGCCAGCCGCATTAAGATGCTGAATATAGAAAACAGCAGATTCTGATCCTGACCAACTGTCACCCTGTGTCCGGCGGCCCCTCACCTTCAGCAAACTCAATTTCTGAAAGTCTGAATTAGCACCAGAAATAAATGAGAAGACAATGCTGCCCTTTAGCAAATAAAGTCCAGAAAGGTTAAGTGTGCGTGTACATGTCACTGGGCAATTTTGGTCTACCTAAGGGTCTGCAGGAGAACCACCCAAACTTCAGTCACCTCTCCAGGCCTGGTAGGAGAGAGACAGTGGGGTCAGAAGACCACAAAGGCAGGTTTTAAAATGAGTTGCCAGGAAACAAACTTGCCCATAATTTTCTAACTTAATTCAGTTGGCTTCTTCCAGGAAGTCCTCCCTGGTATCTTTAGGTGTAGTGTCTCATCTCTGTGTTCCCACAGTTTCAAGTGCTTAAACTCTTAAAGTTCTTTTTTATTGAAGACTCCAGAATGCCTGTACAGGAATGGGTTAATGGGCTTCAATCTGGTGTGTAAAGGCCCCTGGAAGCTGTAGTTTTCTATCCTTTTACGAAGGATTGTGGAAATATCAATTGTCCACATCAACAATCGTTGGGAAGGGGCCCCTGGAAGATTAAGGAAAACCTTAGCAAATCGACACAGTGTCTGCATATGGTAAGGACTCCAGAAGAGTTCATGGGAATTATTTCATTGATGGAATGTGATATTCGTAGTCTGGATCACTGCTTGCCCTTCAGTGCTTTGAGCTCACTGCCCTGGGTGTGTATTCTCCTCCCTACTGTGGTCCTCTGCCCGCTGCTTTGAGAAGTTCTGGAGGAAGAGGGAGCTGGTTGAATTGTTAGCAATCAAAAAACGCCTCATGAAGAGATGGGAGATAAAGATGAGGGGTCATTGTAAGTAGTAAAACAAGACTGAGCAAGATGGCAAGAGGAGGGCTACGGTGAGAGCCATGGTACCTGGAGGATGAGGCAAGAGAGAGAATGGAAAGGAAACCAAGACCATATGCTGGGGGTGGGGGGTGTCTTGAATTCAGCTCCAGGACTTTGAATGTAGTGTAGTAGTCACTAGAAGCCACTGAAGTTTCTGGAGCATGGGATTCTGACAAAATTGTTACTTATAAGGCATGGTTTCCCAAGTTTACATTAAAATGATAATTTTCTTAAGTATCCATTGTGTCAATACTAAGCATGTTTTAATAATTTTTTTCATGTCTATTTATTTTGAGAGACAGAGAATGCACACACATGTGTGTGAGTGGGGGAGGGATAGAGAGAGAGAGAAAGAATCCCAAGCAGGTTCTGCACTGTCATCACAGAGCCTGATGCAGGGCTCAACCTCACAAACTGTGAGATCATAATCTGAGCTGAAAGTAAGAGTCAGACGCTTAACTGGCTGAGCCAGGCACCCCAATACTAAACATTTTTAATACTAACCACTGTTTCTTGAAAAATGTTATTTATGTATGTGCTTCTCTGTAAGAGACAAAATAAGGTTGCCTGTATATATTTTCTACTACGAAAAGTCCATTTATTTGGCAAATTTGTAACTGAATCCCTACTACCTGTATCACACTGGACTAGGCCCCCTGAGGATACAAGGATGTATGGAATCAGGTTCCTGCCCTCTGGGACCTTAACACGCAGAGGAAAGATGAGGTAAGTATAAAACACTATGTGAAAATCCAAGTGAGTCAGAGGTATGTGGTCATCAGTAGCAGAAGCCTGTTCAAATTAGTTTAGAAGTGGTTACAGATGTAAGCCATGACAGTGTTTGTGGTCAGGATTCAGATGTGACGGGGGCCAAGGAAAAGGCCGAGCAGCTGGGCATCCCCGAGGGCTGGTTCAAGAGACCAGAAGCAGCTCCCCCTTGCCTTTCCTTCCACCTCATTTTTCCCTCTGGGTGAACACTCCCTGCAGCACAGGCCACATGTGGCTGTCCCACATGCTTAGCTCCAGCCACACCCAAAACACTGTCCGAAATCAATGACTTTCAGGCCCTAAGTAGGAGTCCCATCTTGGGTCAGCTGTCCAGCCTGGTCCAATCAGCGGTGGGGCAGATATGTAGAGATGGGTCACATGGTATAACCAGCTCCCGACCCCACCCCTGTGGCAATGGGGCATCACTCTGTCCAAATAGGAGGAAATTGTGACATAGACAGACACATACATACGTAGGAGACAAAACATACTCCCTTGCCAGTGTGATTGCAAGAGCTTAGAAGGTAAGTGGTTTGGGAGTTCAGAGGAGGTAAGATCCCTAACAGCTGAGGAATGTGTGGAACCTTCCAGCCATCAAGGATCAAGGACTTCCAGACACATGGGAGGGCATTGTAAGTAGTAAACACAGACACACACACACACACACACACACACACACACACACACACACAGACATGTACTTGCCTGCACACATACAAAGTAAAAAGACCAGTAAAGGTAAATATAGATAAGGGCTGCAAAGGAAGCCATTGAAATTTCAGCTATAAAAGAAAGGTCTACTTCAGATGGCCTTGCACTAAGTTGTCTCTCCATTCTCCCTGAGGAGGTGACACTTAAAGGAGAACTAAATGATAAAAAGTTAGCCATAGGAAGTACCATTCCAGGCAGAGTTCAGCATGTGCAAAGGCCCTGAGGTTAATGTGAATTTATGTGTTGAGGTGGAGCCCAGTGACTGAGGGAGGGCCACCTGAGGTAAGAACAGAGAGGGGCAGGAGCAGGTCATGTTGGCCTAGCAAGCCACGGTAGGAGCTGGGTTTTGTGCAAAGTGAGATGGGAAGCTATTAAAGGGTTGTAAGCAGGGGCATATTATCAGAAAATTTAAATGTTAAGAGGCAACTCCTGGCAGCTGTGTGAAGAATGGGAGGCAAAAATGAAAGGAGGAAGCCCAGTTTAGAGGCTCCTATGGTAATCGAGGTAAGAGGCGATGATGGCTAGATCCTCACCTCCAGGAGATGGACAAATGAGGGTGGATCAGACACAACTAATGGGACAAAGTGCTGGTTGGCAGCAGGGGGCTGAGGGAAAGGGGAGAATCAAAGGTGGCTCCTAGGTGTCTGGTTCTGGAGGGAACAATCAAGAGTTCTGACCTGGAAGGGTTAGATTTTTCATGTCTTTGAACCTTCTAGTACAATCATGTTTGTGCAAAACTGCAGTGTGGAGGGGACCTGTGGGCTGAACTGTGCATTGAATGTTAGGGAGAAGCCCCTCAGGTGAGCTTAAGTAAAGTGGGGTTTGTTATGAGGACTCAGAGGAATGTCACCAAACCTGAGGGCACAGGTAAGCCTGGCAAGCCTTGTGCACTCCGGGAGCCAAAGCAGCCTTCCCATCTTTGTACACGCGACGAACTCCTACAGCCCCCACTGAGTCTGAGACTCCAATGTGTCCGTCTCTCTTTCTCCGTGTCTGCTGTGTCTGTCTCTGTATTTTTCTCCATGTCTATTAGTATTTGGGTTTTTGCGTCTCTTTCTCATTCTGAACGTGTGGCTACGTGTGGGGACGTGTGCCTCTCCCTGTGTCTCGCACTCCATGATCATTTCTCTGCTTTTTCTCTCTTCATGCATTAGGAGTGTCTGTGCTTTTATCTGTCTCTGTCCATCTGTCTGTCTGTCTCTTTCTCTGGCTGCACTGTCTCTTGCACTGTTTCCTTTATAATGCTTGTTTCTTTCTCTCCCTGCAAATGATGAAATGCAGCTGCTCCTATCCGACTTTGACCACACCTTCCAACTCACCTGCTTAGCAGAGACTGACCACCAACTCAAAATTCCAATTTCAAATTCCTGGGGGAGAGGATCTGATTGGCCCAGCTTGGGTCAGGCACTAATTTCTAGTTCAATTCAGCTGTGGCCAGGAAGGCATGAAGCAGGGGCAGGGAAATGTCAGGTGCCATAAAAATGATTGTACGCTACTCATCAACAGAGCACTAAGGTCCTGGCCAGTGGCAAAGAAAAGAAGATAAGAGACTTTGAAAAACAGATGCTCACTAGTAGGAAATATTATAAACATCTAACTAGAAACACCAGCAGAATCAAACAGTATAAGAGAGCTTGCCAAAATTGCTCGATTTAAGGGCAACCTCGGAAAATCACTATTGTTTCTTTACACCAGTAATAACCAATTAGCAGAAGTAATTTTTAAAAAGATATAATTCATAGGAGAAACAAAACCTGAAAAATATGTAAGAATAAATAAAACCTAGAGGGGGTAAAATTTTAAATTCTAATAAATACAAATACATGCATATATGACTTGAGTAAATGAATAAATTCCAAGGTCATGAATGGGACAACTTAATATTACAAGAATATCAATTTTTCCCCTCAGCCTATAAATTCAAGACAATTACAATCAATTTTCCAGGTAGGGTTTAAAAAAAAAAAAACTTTATACTTTCCATGGAAATAAAAAACTTGAAAGAATTTACTCTGAGGAGCTCTGGGCGTTCACAAGCAGTGTGTGCCATGTGCTGAGGACAGGGCGGAGAAGCTAAAACCTGTTGAAGTACCCTGGGCCTCAGCAGGTGCACCACGGCAGCCCTCTGAAAACTGGAGCAGGGCAGGAGGACAGAAAAAGGTCTCCTCTGACACAAAGACAGGGAGAGGATGGAGACCAATGCTAACTCCCCATAGCAGAGAGTTCCCTCGGCACACAAAGCTGGCAATTGAGCTGTAAAGTACAGGGATATCCAGGGCCCTGGGTCCCCAGGTCCCCATTCCTCCTAAAGGGGAAGTCCTGACCCAACCCTTTGAAACCAGTGGTAACTGAATCAAATTACAGGTACAAGGAAACCCTGGAATCAGTTCTGTTAGAGGTGAGATTTATTCAGGCTTTCCCACCCACTAGTGGCCTGGCAGAAGGTCCATGCCTGCCCTGGGAGATAGATAGATTTACCCCAGACTCTCTTGCTCTTTTTCATACCACATCTGCAATAAAATTATTTTTTAAAGAATCTATATGTAAAAGAATATGGACTAACTCCATTTATGTGAGGTTCTAAAACAATCATGGCAGGGGATGGAATTGGCACAGGGCATAAGAAAAATTTCTGGTGTGGTAAACTATTCTATATCTTAAGGGTGCCTTAGCTTAATTCTGGACTTTTATTCTTTGTGTATATTTTTGAGATATAATTTTACACATAACAAACATGGAAAGATCATAAGTATTCAGCTAAATAAATTTTGAAAATTACATGTAACTTTTGATTTATGCCTCAATAATTTCTATGGAAGGATAAAAAAAACTATAGTTAATTAGGACAACCTTAAAAAAAGAAGAGAAACTTGCTTTCTCTGATAATAGAGTATACTATGAAGCCCTGGTAATAAAAACAGTCTGGTATTGTTCTACAAGCAGATAACGGCCAATAGAACAGAATAGAGAGCCAAGGAAGTCCTATTATCACACCTCTTACATGGTAAAATAACACCATAAATCAAAGAAAATACTGGTTAGTAACAGTGTTGAGAAATTGGGACACAAGAAAAGCAAAGTTGGATTCCTACCTAATATCACTTTATTCCAAATAGTTAAAAGATCTAAATGTGTAAGACTAACATCTAAAATGAATAAGATGTAGACTATTGTTTTGACATAGAAGGAAGAAAGCAATTCCTAAACAATACCTCAAAAGCACAAACCACATGGCAAAAGTCAGATGGATTTGATCAGATCAAAATTATGTATTTTCCAACTCAGTGAAAGAGATTGTGGCGTTAATAGATGGCAGAATGAAAGGACATACTTGTGGCATTTAATATCAACAGAGAATTCATTATTTAGAATATGCAAGAAACTCCTGTAAATTTAAGGGAATATAGACAGCAACCCCAAATTAAAAATGTTCAAAGGATATGATTTAGCAATTTACAGAAAGAAAAATTCAAAAGGCTAATAAGCATGTAAAGAGATGTTCAAACTCATTAGTAATCAGGGAAATTCTAATTAACAAAGTGTCATCTCTTTATACTTATTAGACTGGCAAAATTGGAAAACTGGATAATGCCAAGTGCTGGAGGGGTTGTGGGGTATGCAAATTTCCTTGTATAGCTGCTGGGAGTGGCGTAGCCATTCTGGAAAGGTTCGGTGAGTACTTAGTCAAATTAGATATGCAAATACCTATGACCCAGCCACTGTTCCTTGGGTCTATAGACCCTGTTCCTTGGGTCTATATCCCAAGAAATTCTCACAGAGTCCAAGAGACCCAAGTATGAGGCTGCTGAGTTATTCTAGGGTGCAAGGGGGTGGAAGCGTGGCTAGGTAAGTTGTGGTGGATGTGCACATCATGGCATAGGTACCAGTCAGCAGTGAGGAACAATGAACCAAATAGGTACATGGCAGCAATGATGGATCCGGAAAACACAGAGTTCAGCAAAACAAGAGAGAACATGAAATATATGATATGACACTATGTAGGTTCATTTAAAACACATGTACACAGAACACCTCTAGGCCTTTGCAAATGGACACACATTGAACACTCGGATGATTGGCTGGGGTAAAAGGAAAGGAGAGTGGGAGAAAGGAATGGAGAAGAAGTAAATAAAACAAGGGGTGGGGAGGACCTTGCATGCACCATGACAGTTATGGGCCACGCACGCTGATGACCAGTATGAACTCCACCCTCTGCACCCGAGGCTTAACACTGTTACAAGGGTTCCTTCTCAGGGGGAGAAGGACAATATCCAGGAGGGGGATAGGGGGCTGTCAAGTCACTAGGTCCCTGAGGGCCTGCAGTGCACCAAGTGACGGTAAACAAGGAAGCGACTTCATCCTTGATTTTCTTAGAAGAAATTTAAGTTCAGAGAAGCTAAAGAACTTGCCCAAGGTCACAGTTTGTAAGAAGCAGTGCCAGAATTCAGACTCAGTATCAAAGTGAGTCATCATTCGCCCGCTGTTGCCCTGACCCAAGCACACATGGTGGCTCATCTGCACTGCGGCCACCACCTTCTCGCTGGCCTCCCCATCCCCCTCCACATACACACATGCAGAACAGCCAGAGCCGCTCTGTGGAAATGTGAGTCAGATCACGTCACTTCCCAGCTCAAAACCCTTCAAAGCGGTCTCGGTCCCACATCATTCAGGACAAAATCCAAAATTCTTATGTGCCCCCAGATGGCCCAGCCCCCGTCCGAGCTCTCCGGTCTGCTCTTCCAGCTCAGCCACATCGACCTCCTTGTTGTTTCCTCAACACTCCCAGGACATTCTAACCACAGGACCTGGCACTAGCTTCCTCACATTTCCACTAGGCCTATGCATCACTTCACTCAGGTCTCCGCTCATGTGACCTGCCAAAGAAAGCCTTCCTGACCATTTTATCTGTAATGCACCATTTTCTACTTATCATTTTTGATGCTTCCCTCTGCTTCGTTTCTACCACTTATCTTTACCTGGCAGCAGATTACCTCTATTTTCGCTCGTTGGTTTATTTTTGTCTTCCACATTAGAATGAGGGCAAGATACTGCTCTGAATCATGTGCTGTGTACAATCCCTGGCCCATGGCAAGCCCTCATGCAATGTATGTGGGTGACTGGAGGTCTGAGCCCAGAACGCATTCTGTCCACGGTGGCACCATTCATGGCTCCCAAACTCAACTTGGGGAACAGATTGTGGTGCAAATGGAAGTAACAGCAAAGGTCAAAAGTGGCCCTTTACTAGGAAGCAGGTGTGCAGGTCAGAGAGAAGGAATCCCAGAACCTAATGGAGCTGAACAAAGTGGGGACCGGGAAGAGGAAACAGCAGGCATGGAGATTTTAGGGTGCCAGTTTCTCCAATCTTTCTGTTTCTGCTTCCGGAAAAGATGACAACCAAGCTGACCCACCAGTTCCTCCACCCCCAGAGCAGCCAAAGGCTGACCCTGTTCTTATGAGCCTCGTGGGGGAGAAATTTCACAACTGCCCTACAAAATCCCCTTCCCAAGTCTGATGATCATAACAATATGAAATCAATTCTTATTAGTAGCATAAATGTCTCTCACTGCAATGTTATCCCATTTCCTCCAAGAAATGTACTATGTAATTGAGAAATAAATAAGGGGGTAAAGTGCCATAGAAATCTAACATCATGTACACAACTCAAATAAGAGATTTCCCCCCTGGATTGTAATTATGTCTCTTGTTAATCCCAGCTAGCTCTCAGACTCTAGCTCGTAGGGCTGAACTTTGCAATCAGCTTCCCTAAAAATACCACTTACTGTAGGTCTCTCCTAAGAGACACCATGGACACAACCATTAAGAGGAGAGACTCCTTGGTGGGAAGAGACAAAAATCTTTTCTCAATTTATTGCCCTTCTGCTAAAAGCACATCCACTATTCATTTTTACCCCCCTCTAAATGATGTTCTTAGGATCCCTGGAAGAATGCTGGCCTGGCCACAAAACCCAATTTGGCAAAAGGAGACCGGGCTACTCTCCCTCCAGCACCATGTGAAATGCCATCTTCATGGATTCATCCCTTGGAGTTAAGTGTTTCCCTCCTTCAGGTTCTGCATCCAAAATGTCAATAGCTGAAGATGAGCCGCAAGGCCTTAATGTATCAGCATAATGGGCATTTATTGCTTTTGCTACATGTGTTCAGCCATCCTTCTTCTGGTGTCCCCTGCCCCCGCATACACACATCCCAATTTGCTTGCAACAGCCACCTTCAGTAACAGTTTTTAACACGCTGCATAACAAACAATCACAAAACCTGAATACTCACAGAAATAAGCATTCATTGCTCACATACCTGGGATCAGGTATGTGTTTCTCTTTCTGGGCTTCTTTACACTTCTGGGGGCCACCTGGCTGTTTGCTCCTACAGGCTGGCCTCTGCTAGACAACTGGAATGATCTGACTCTCTTCCATGTGTCTGTCACACTCCTGGATATGTGCTCATAATGATGGCAGAGGTGCAAGAGAGCAACAAATACACCTACGCTCAGAAATGACACAATCTCAGCAGCTGTGGAATAAATGCAAACTTAAACAAATGCAGGTCACTGGAAAGATAAATGTTGAGGTACAGGGTTGGTGAAATGATGTTGGATGTTCTCACATTTGGTGGAGAGAGAACCAACTGGTAAATCTCCTCATATGGTGATTTGACAAATGTGCAGTCCCTTTGGCCTGGACATAATACTTCTGGGGATTTACCCTTAGCAAACCGAGAAGTGTTCAGAGATAGGTGACTAAGTACACCTAACACAACAGTTAAAAATGGAGACAAGTTAAATGTCCAGCATCAGGAGATGAGTGAAACAAAGTATAATATTTCCATGCAATGGAATATCGTATTATATATATATACATGGTATTATACATATATGCAAGAAATATTTACTCTACAGTTAGGTGAATATAACATGTTGTGTGAGACTACTTTTCTTGAGAAACCACACATAATTTATAGAGATATATATTCATTGAAAAGAAAAAGTTTAAATGAAAATACCAAAATGTTAATTGCAATTATCTATCTCTGGGTGGAAAATTATAAGATATTTTATTCCTTTTGCTTGTCCATATTTTCATATTTTTCCACAGTGGACCTCATTATCCATTTAATTTTAAACCTTATTAAAATGGGCCTGATTTTCCAATCTGATTACAGTCTAACACATCTTTTTTAGGAATGTTTCACGCACAGTGGACTCTAAACCCCCCATCCCCTTGGCCTGGTACTTTTTGCTAAGGCTGGCATCATAACCATAACCCTCTCCAGTTTCATTACTGTGTGGGCTTATAACCTGTAACCAATTAATTCAGGGATGGGAACTTTGGAACACCAGTGGCCCCTGCCTCCCTAGCACCACCTAGAGTATGCAGCCTGATGACAATGCCTGCCCCAGGGCTGTGGTTTCTATTCCCAATGGCAGGAAACTAACTCAGCTTCTTTCTGCAAAAATCTAAGTGTACACAATTAAAGGTGCCTTCCTCTGGAGGATTCCGGGTCCCAGAGCTGCTGCTGGCTGCACCTTGGGAACAGGAGCCCTGTGCAGAAAGCACTAAGGAGCTCATTACTCAAAGGTGCCCTGTGGCAAACCATTCGCAAAGCGAGCAAGCTGTTTGTAGAGTGAGTAATCACTCTAGTGTTTGAGTTTCACTCACAAGGAATGTTAACAGCACATTGTAAACATCATTCATGTTAATACTATTTTTTTCAATCCTTCATTTGCAGAGTGAAACATTCCTTCATCTGTCCCTGATCCAAAACTTATATACACTTGAAAGAATGTATCGGGTTGGCAAATAATGTTTTTCAATTTGTTTTCCAATATCTGGATTGGCTGGGATTTGGCCTTAAAGACTTGGCTGACCTTCCTAGACGACCGGGTGACAGATTCTTCCAGAAATCCAACTAGAATGAGCACAGAGCAAAGATAAAATGTGATGCTCATATGACCTTCACTGAGGTGCCCCAGGGGCGACTGGAAATAGGCTTCACGGACCCCAAATCTCTCTCTTCCCTACCCACTCCCATTTATGTCTTAGTCCGTTCAGGCTGCGATGACAAAAATACCATGGACAGGGCAGCTCAAATACCTCACATTTATTTCTCACATTTCCCAAGACTGAGAAGTGGAGCAGATTGTGTCCTCAAGTGGGAGAGCTCTCTGGTCTCCTGTAAAGGCACTAATCCTACTCAGGAGAGCTTTACCCTCATGACCTAATCACTTCCCAAAGGCCCCGCCCCCAAAGATCGCCACACCAGGGACTAGGTTTCAACATACGAATTGGAGGGGGACACAAACCTTCAGTCTATGGCAGTGTGCCTCTGTGCACAGGACCCATGAGCCTGAGAGCCCCGGACTGATTTTTGTCTGC
The DNA here is from genome assembly GCF_027475565.1 of Acinonyx jubatus. Lineage (NCBI taxonomy): Eukaryota > Metazoa > Chordata > Mammalia > Carnivora > Felidae > Acinonyx > Acinonyx jubatus. The sequence goes on from NC_069384.1 coordinate 121,539,794, forward strand.
TTTATCCAGCAGTGTGTAATAGCTCCTTATTAACACTTCCTACTAAGACTGGGGATTGTCCATTTCTCCTCCTAATCCTGTTTTTAGGCCATGTTATTAGGAGTGTAAGGTCATAATTATATCTTGATGAATGACACCATTAATCATGCAGCATCTAATGCTTTTCACCTTAAAATCTATTTTGTCTCAAAGAGCAGCTTTCTTTGGGCTAGCATCTGCCTGACAGACTGTTTCCACTCTTTATTTATTTTTTTATAAGTTTTTAATGTTTATTTATTTTGGAGAGAGAGAGAGAGAGAGAGAGAGAGAGAGAGAGAGAGAGAACATGAGTGGGGGAAGAACAGAGAGGGAGACACAGAATCCGAAGCAGGCTCCAGGCTCTGAGCTGTCAGCACAGAGCCCGATGCGGGACTCAAACTCATGAGCCATGAGATCATGATCTGAGCTGAAGTCGGATGCTTAACCTATGGAGCTACCCATGTGCCCCTCCATGCTTTATTTTTAACTTTTCTGTATTAGTTTGTGTCTCTTATGAGCAGAAAACAAATGGATTTTATGACTTTGATTTTTAGTCAACATGATAGTCCCTGTATTTAACGGGTTAGTTGAAAAAGTTTACACCTAGATTAGTAATATATATTTTTTATTGCTTAACTTGTTTTTCCTGTCAATAATGTCTCTCTCCTGAGCTTCTCTTTATCCACTGATTTGATTACATTTGACTTCTCTTCACCCCCTCCCTGTTTTGTCCTTCGTTTGATGGTTGTAATACTGGTTTCTATTACTTAAGTGGTTGCTCAAAAAATTTTAATAGTACCTATCTTTCATTGGGTATATTTTCTAACAAAGTCCAATGTTTGGGTATGCCATACTTTCTTCCTTCTAAACCACATGGGATCATCTTCAGTGTTGATACTGGTGATCTACTCTGTTGAGGAGGTGGGAGATAGGAAAGGAACAGGATGGAGGGCAAGCCTCTGACACTAGGAATATCAAGAACACTCGCTTACATTTGTTTTCCTTTTTCTTTTTTCTCTTTTTTTTAACGTTTATTTATTTTTGAGACAGAGAGAGACAGAGCATGAACGGGGGAGGGCCAGAGAGAGAGAGACACACAGAATCTGATGCAGGCTCCAGACTCTGAGCTGTCAGCACGGAGCCCGACGTGGGGCTTGAACTCACAGAGCAGGAGATCATGACCTGAGCTGAAGTCGGACGCTCAAACGACTGAGCCACCCAGGCGCCCCATATTTGTTTTCTTTACCACAATTAAAATCCCTTTACTGTATCTGTCAGGATTTTTCACAATATATGTGTAGTGTAAACCATTTTCAAGCAATACATAAAAGTGTAAGAGAAATGAAAGTCACCCAAAATACTTTCTACCCTGAGATAACAAGATTTAGGTGACCATCCATTCGTGTATCTCTATATGCAGATATAAAGATATATGCATATATCTTTATATTTTCATACATAAAATTTTCATAAGTGGACTTATGCATTTGCTTTTTAAATCCAATGACTGCTTCTATTGAACTTACTTGAGTTTTGCCTGCTTCTCCCCTACTCCAATGCACACATCTTATATAACCTATATATTAACAGCTTACCTTAACATCCTATCTTAGCTTTTTCCAGGTTCACTTAATTGTACATAGGTGAGAGAGAGACAGAGAGAGAAGACAAATCTACATAATTTTAGTCGTTATTTTATAAAACTAGGATTATGTTATTCTCCTCTGAAGTTCGCTTTTGCTACTTTATAATTTATTATGTAAATCCTCTGTAGTCAGCTGTAATATACCTAACGTATTCTTTGTATGTTTTTTATTAATAAAATGTTCATACATACACAAAAGAAGTGAGAAAAGTGTAATGAACTCTCACGTATCCATCACCCAGCTTCAACAGTTATCAATATTTACATTTTGCCAATCTTGTTTCATTAATCCTTCCCGTGCTAGGCATCATAATAGCCCCCAAAAGGTGTTCACATTGTATCCTCTAAGAATATGTTACTTTACATGGCAAAAAAAGATGTTGCAGATGTGATTATGTTAAATACACTGAGATGAGGAGATTATCTTGGATTATCTAGGGGGGCCCACCTCATCATGTGAATCCTTAAAATTGGAGAATCTTTCTTGACTGTAGTTAGAGAAGATGTAACCGTGGAAGAATGACCAGAGAAATGCAACCTTGATGGCACTGAAGATAAAAATGGCAGTGAACCAGGGCCTCTAGGAGCTGGAAACAAGAAGGAAATGGATTCTTCCCTAGAGCCTCCGGAAGGGAGCACAGCGCTGACAACACTGTGAGGTTAGCCCCTGGAGAACCAGGTCACCCTACTAACCTACAGGACTGCAAGGTAGCGCAAGGAGTTTTTGGGCTACTAACTTTATGTTAATTTATTACAACAACAGTGAAAAACTAATATACCCAATTAAAAAAATGAATATACCTCCCTTTCCTTTTATTCTTTCTCCTTTCTTCTATTCTTTCTCCTTTCTTCCCTTCCTTCCTTCCTTCCTTTTCTTTCTTTCTCTTTTTCTTCTTTCTTTTTCTTTCTCTCTCTTTTTCTTTCTCCCTGTCTTTCTCCCTCTCCTTTCCTTCTTTCTCTCTTTCCTTACTTTCTGGTGGGTGCTGCAGTATTTTACACCAAATTTCAGATATCATTGTATTTTACCTATAAATATTTCACTTACCATAGATTTTTAACATGAGGGTTTTTAAAAACAATCACAATACCTGTTATACTTTACAAAATGAATAATTGTTTAACATCATCTAATAGTCTGTGTTCAGATTCTCCTTGTTGTCTAAAAAAAAAAAAAAGCCTCTCTTGATACTTGTTTTACTTAATCAGGTTCTTTTTTTAAATATAATTTGTTGTCGAATTGACTTACATAAAACACCCAGTGCTCACCCCAACAAGTGCCCTCCTCAATGCCCATCAACCACTTTCTGCTCTCCCTCATCAAACCTCAATCTGTTCTCTGTGTTTAAGAGTCTCTTATGGTTTGCCTCCCTCCCTCTCTGTTTGTAACTACTTTTTCCCCTTCCCCTCCCCCTCCCCCATGGTCTTCTGTTAAGTTTCTCAAGATCTCATGGTCTTCTGTTAAGTTTCTCATATGAGTGAAAACATATGATACCTGTCTTTCTCTTTTAATCAGGTTCTAAAGAAAGTCTTCAAGTTACATCTTATTGATACTTCTCTTAAGTCACTTTTAATTCATAAGTTTTCTCTTATCTCCTTCTAAACAGGCTTTTTTTTTTTTTTGGTGGAAAAACCTAGTCATTTGCTCAGAATTTGCCACATTCTGAACTAAGGTGACCACAGCCTCAAGGTAGCAATTAACATGTTGTTCTATCTTGAATATTTCCTATAAAATGGAAGTTAGATCTAGAGGCTTGATGAGATTTATATTCAATTCTCTTGGCTTCCTGTTGCATTACACGTGATTGTTTTGCTTTGAGTGACAATGAAATGGATTGGTGGCTCATATGTTGCCAGCCTACCTATCCTTCATAAAGTTTCCCAAAAGCCTTTCACCCTGTGATATGGGGAGTCCACTGCCTAAATCTATCACTTCATTAACATTCTTTTAGCATCATTAAAACTCATTTGCATACATTTGATGCATTTTTACCTTTTGCAATTTTTAAAAATTACTCAAACTTTCCCAACGTTAGCCAATGGGAGTCCCTATGATTGGCTCCTTCATTCTCTTGACATGCACCATTAATGCTTGATAGCTGCCACTTAGTATGAAATGCCATTTGAAGAACACAACCGAAGTGATCAGGGTTAGCTCACTCTTTTCAAGCCTGAATGATGGTTCATGCTATGAACATCAGAAATTGCAGGTGAGTCCACTCAACTGTATTCTAATCCTCTCAGTGTGTCTTACATGACACACATGCCAACAACTACATCTTCTCCCTGTTAACTATACTAAATTCCTCATTTGACTGAGTTTCTACCAAACAGGCTCATGAGAGAGATTTGGAAGCAAAAAGCATGGAAAAACTTCGCTCTGGCCTCTTCTCTTAGCACAGTCCTGGAGGCTGAGACATGGGAGCTGTCCTAGAAATCCCAGTGACTGGTGCCTAGCTTCACGGATTGCAAGGGTCAGGACACAGGGCAGTTATTTTGCTGTGTTATACAACTGCTGCAGTGTATATTGAATCTAGCAACTGGAGCTGGAGCTTCCTGAATGTCTAGCTTTATTAGCTTTTACTAGGTTATGATACTTTAAAAAAAATTCTTAGTAGCTTAAGACAAAGGGTGATTTCTCCCTGATATCGCGCACTGGCTGTGGGTTTGATTTGACTCTACCCCTGTGTCTTCATTATTCTAGGGTCCAGGCTGACCAAGGAGCACCTATCTAGGACATGCCATTGTGACAGATTAAAAAGAGAGATGGTGGAACCATACGAAGGCACTTAGAGCTTTTATTTGGAACTGGCACACATCCCTCCCACTGACATTTCATTGGTCAAAGCAAGTCATGTGGCCAAGCTTAATGCTAATGGAGTGGAGAAGTAGAATCCTCTAACAAAAAAGAGAAGCAAATAATTGAGAATAATGCAATCCACCACTGTTGCTATGTTCGTGCACAGAGAGCAACAATTGTGGGCAAGTTATAGGCTGATGTCCTAAGAGTCACTCCTAGAGACTCAACCTAGACCCCACTCCTCCAGCCCTCCCAAGGGCTGGGCACCTGCCCAGTCCTCCATATCAACTCCCTTTCTCCTCCAATTGACTGGAACTGAACTCTGCAGCCACAGAATGTAGCATTACAGTTTATTCATTCCACATTGGTAGACAATCATTTTGTTTCTAGGTTTTGTTTTTTAATTTTGCTGCTAAATATAACGCTGCAACAAAACCCTTTAAAATATAGACTTAGATGCTGTATCTTTTTTTATACCTATGAATTTTGAGTTCTAGGTATAGGATTACAGAGCCAGAGAATATAGATGTTTTTCATTATAATCATGATTTCCATATTTATTTTTTAAAAAGCTAAAACAATTATTCTTTCTCCTTGCATGTTTACCAGTAATATTTAACTCTTTTTTTTTTTTTGCCATCTGATAGGGGACAAATGTTATTTCTTTGATCCTCTAATTTGTAAGTCTCTGTCCACTGGTGAAGCTAGACATCTTTTTATTATAGACTTGAGGTATAATGTACATACTATAAAATTGATCCATTGCAACTGTACAGTTCAATTATTTTTTAGTAAATTTATATTGTTGTGCAACCATCACCATAATCCAATTCTAGAACCTTTTCCTCACCCCAGAAAGTTTCACCATGCTTGTTTGTAATCAATTCCTGCCCCACCTCCAGGCAACCACTAATCTGCTTTGTGCTTCAGGTTTTCCTTTTAGGACATTTTATATAAATGGAATCATGTAATACGCAGTCTTTTGTGTCTGGCTGCTTTCACTTAGACTGCCATCAGTGTTCATCCCTAACCATGTTGCAGGGTCTACCAGTAGTTTGATCCTTTTCATTGCCAAATACTATTCCATTTATGGATATACCACATTTTGTTTATCCATTCACCGGTTGATGTACATTTAGATGATTTCTACCTTCAGCTGTTGTAAATAATGCTACTATGAAAATTTGTGTACAAGTCTTTGTGTGGGCATGTGTTTTTATTTATTTTGGGTAGATATCTAGGAGTGGAATTGCGAAGTCATAAGGTATTTATGTTCAACTTTTTAAGTGTCAAACTTTTCCAAAGTGGTTATACCAGTCTATTTTCCACCAGCAACGTACAGGGTTTGTTTCTCTGTATCATTGTCAGTACCGGACTTTGTCATTTTGACTAGAGCCATCCTAGTGGGGTTAATGATATCCCATTTTGGTTTGAAATTGCATTTCCTTAATAATTAATGATATCTAGCACCTTTTCATGTGCTTAGAAGCCATTCCCATATCTCCTTGGTGAAATGTCTACTCAGATCTTTTACCTGTTTTTAAATTGAGTTGATATTTTATTATTGAGTTGTAAAACTTCTTTATATATTTTGAATATGAAACTTTTACATATATATAATTTACAAATATTTCCTCCCAGGCATGATTAAGCTCCTGATGTTCAGGCTATACCCCACCCTGGTTGAACCACCTGGACACCCAATCTTAAAATGAGGGAAATGAGGAACAAGAATAGTCCCAGGCAACAGTGCTACAGACTCCCACAGTGCTTACCTCAGGGATGTTCACATGAATAAGCACTTCTCAATATGTTGTTTGCCTCTGGTCAATTTCCAGACTTCTGAAATGGTTGTTTTGACAGTTTTTTCCCATTCCTTAGTTGTGTTTTGAAGAAAGGATTTACAGATCTCTTTGCTCCTCCATGCTGGAAATTGCTAGGCAATATTTTGACGTCACTTTTTATGTTTATGACGGGTTGGAGCTGGGCTTCTTCCTCAATAGCTCCAGAAGCACCAGGTTGTGGTTTTTTGTCTAGGACTGGGATTGGGTGGTGTGCCTATCCCTGAATCACTCACAGTGGCCATGGAACACACAAGCCTGAGTTCAGGGATGGCTGGGCCTCCAGAAGTGAACTGTACCCCAATTCATGGTGCTAGGACATAATGCTAGGTAGCAAAAACAGTCAATATTCACCACAGCCTCCCTTTAGAGTTGTGATTCCGCATGTGAAGCCCTTACATCATGGGCCAGTGACCAACACCTACAATGTCCATCAGCTTCAGAGGGACCCCGCCTGAGTATGCGGCCCTGCTGAGTTCTTAATGACACTAGGCAAAGACTCCCAAGATTCAGGTACAGAAACCTGATTTGCAAGGGAAAAGATTTCAGCCCCTCGCCCCCCAGGTCTCTTCCAGCTGTAAGCCTAAGAACTTATCATTTGAGTTTTTTCTTTTGTTTTACATTTTACTTTTTCTTTTTGTTTTGTTTTCTTTATTTGAGAGAGGGAGAGGGAGACAGAGTGTGAGCAGGGGAAGGACAGGGAGAGAGAAAATCCCAAGCAGGCTCCACGCTGTCAACACAGAACCCAATGAGAGGCTCAAACTCACGAGAGCATGACCTGAGCTGAAATCAGGAGTCCAAGGCTTAACCAACAGAGCCACCCAGGCACTCCTATATTTTACTTTTTCTTATGTTTCCTTTTAGTCTCTTGTCCCTTCTTCTCAGCAATGTTCTATTTTAACATTCCTTTACCTTCTCATCTGAAAGACTTCCCTGTTCTGTTTCTGTCATTCTCTGCCTCTGTCTTGCTCTCTATTATCAGCATCTATTTGTTGAACACCCACAACAGTCAGGCACTGTGCCCAGCTACACGTTGCAAAAACAAAGATGTATTAACTATAATCCCTTCCCTCAAGTTCACAGTATCTTTGCCAGAAAGAGCCTATCGTTCATGGTGAAGCTTATAGCACAAGTGTAACATGTAAGTGCAAAGTGAGTGATGCTGACAATGCAGGCTGTGCCTTCTCCCCAGGCTGGCCTTGTGCACAGACAGCTTAGCTGAAGGCTTCCATAACATTAAGAAGGCCTCCAAGCCCCGAGAATATCATACTCTTCCCAGGGCTTGAAATTCCTCACTTCACCTCTTCCCACTGTGAAAAATTCCTATAACGTGACAACCACTAGGGTGCTCGATGCCAGGCATGTGACATAGGTAAGTTCCGAAAGGTTGCTTCCTTCTGAAGATGAATGGTATCAACCAAAAGGCAAGGTGGCAGCTTTGATGTGGTGGAGGATGGCTTCTCTAGTAGATATTCGTGTTAGAGAAGTGGGCCTGCATGGGGAATCCCTAAAGGGTATCCTGTGCCTGTGATGCAAGATAACATGGGTACAGAAGAAGGATGAAGACCTGGAGGGGGACAGAACCTCCAAATGCTGATTCCATATACTTCATTTCTGGACCAGGGGCCACTCAGAATTCTGCCCATCCATTATTCCCTGTTTAATTTTCTTCTTTTGTTCTCTCACTTAACTGCCAGGTGATGGGCAATAGTTTATATGTGATTTAGAGCTCACTGACCTAGACAAGGCACTTGAACTTCTGTTGAAGTTTAAAAATTTTGCAATTCATGTGATCGAGCACTGCTAATGTCACAGGCTGGTGAATAAGTGTAAAGAAAAGCAAAATCTTCCATTCTATCATGGGCTCCTTGCCCACATAGTGAGTTATCACAAGGGCAAGCCAAGCGCAGAAACACCCCATTGGGGAGGGGACAATGGAGAGACTTATTCATGCTATGGAAATTTTGAGAAACTGAAAAAAAAAAAAAAAGACCCTAGACAAGGGGTGGGGGGAATCACACTGTGAGAGAGAAAAAACTTCACCTTTGAGTGTGAGATTCGTTTACCTTTGTTAAGACATCCATCTCATGAACACTATAAATATAGCATCCTGATTATTTAAGAGAAAAACTCTAATTTTCAAGTTTGTGCTATTTCTAGCGATTCCAATCTGCTATGCAGGAAGCGTGAGAGTGCTGATAATTAAGGAACACTATGTTAGGCGATGATAACACACCGCCTCTGGATCCCGGCTCACAGTACCTTGTAAATGTGACAAAATCAGATCTGATACTGCTAAAATGTCAGGAACACACGTTAGCAATCCTCTGATTCCAATACAATTCAGTGATGCTTAAGTTCGCACTGCAATCCTTGTGTCACTGTTCCTTGTCATAGATAATATGAATTGAAGATAATTATTACAAGGAAATATCAAAAAGCCACAAGCTGAAATAATTTACAAATCACTTCCCCCCCGCTCCACTTTTTGTCACTGACCTGCATAAATTGCACAACCGGCAGTCATGAAAATAAGGGCGTTTGACTGAACTCCTCATAACCTTCAGGACTGTAAAGCAACAGAAAATGAATTCATGATTTTCTCTCCCCACCCACCCACGTACTGATGACCCCATAGCAGTCAGCCAAGCCCCAACCTGGTTGTATTTCCAGATTCCTCCTCTCCCCATGCCAATCACACTAAATCCTATCAAGTTTACCTACTTCTCCAACCAGCCCCAGGTTCTGTTTCAGATCTTCCACAACTCTCAAAGTCATCTCCGGTTTCTGGTCCAAGCCCTCCATCTGGCTGCCTGAACGAGGTATCTAAACCGCAAGTCTGGCAGTGCCCCTGCCCTGCTTAATAACCCTGCAGAAGCCCCTTTTACCCCTAGGTTCAAGGTCCAGTTCTTTGGCATCTCTATGTGATCTTTGGCGATCTGCCCCTGCCCATCTCTCTGGCTAGATCCCCCAATCCCTGCTATCTACACCTTGTACTTTATACCCTAACCAGAGGGACCAAACCATGTAGGTACATGTACCTACATACCCCATGCTGCTCTGGGGCATGCTTTCATGCCAGCCTCCCTCACTACCTTCACATAGAGAGCTATACTCATCCTTTAAGACTGTGCAGGAGGCATCTCAAGAAAGCCTTCCCTGAGTTCACAGAGACAAATAGATGTGCTTTCTTGGACTTCTCCCATTCTCCTCTCTGTCATATCATCTTGCCTACCTTTCCTTCAGCCCCGATGGTTGGGAGGCCCTCAGGGCAGCGGCTGGATCTCATTCACCTTCCCTATGCCCAGCACAGAACAGCAGACCAGGGAAGTTGTAGGCATTCTGGAATTTGAATCAGAGTAAAAATTTAATTAAGTTATTGGTGAAAATTGTAGACTGTAGATTGTAGATTCGGTGGTTGGCAGGGGACCATTTTCTTCAATCCCTGAAATTCCTGTATTAAAGGAGCAGTGACTTGATGCAAGCATTTATTCAACTATGTCATAAAATTATAAAGTCATGGACCATATGTTTATTTATATACAATATACATTGTTCCATGTTCTAGAACTGATATAAAAGTGTCATTCTTTATATTTTTAGATATATCTTGCTTTTTCACTCAATGCATTTTTTAGATTTATCAATGTTGATACATTTTCATTGCTATGATGTATTCCATTATATGAATACATCATGACTTATATGTTCATGACTGCTTTGTTTTATTACCGGAATATGTGATCAATATGTAGGACTTTTTATTCCTAATAATATTCCTGCCATTAAATTCTGTTTTCTTATATTGAAAATGCCATATAGATTTCTTTCTTTTGATTTATACTGGTGGGTTTATCTGGCCCATTTCATTATTTGCAAATATTCCCTCTGACTTTGTGTTATGAATGTCTTTAATGAACAACAAAACTTGATTTTTATTATTTGTACTAAATCAATTATCTCTACTTTTGGTAGGTGATTTTAAACTTTTAAATGCTGATATATTTAGACTTATTTATTACCAGGTAATTTTTTATCTGCTTGCTTCTTTGCTTCTTTTAATTTCCTTTCTTGACTTTCTTGTCTTCTGTTAAATTACTCAGGCTTTGTTTATTCTTTCCTGTTTCCCCTTATGTGATTTATAAGTTATGGACTAATCTTCTTTACTCTATTTACATTTACCTTTAAATTCTTATAATAAAAATATTTATTGAGATATAATTCTTACATAATTTACCCATTCAGGGTGTACAATTCAATGATTTATAATATATTCACAGAATTGTGCAGCCATCACCCCAATCGATTTTAGAACATTTCATCACCACATAAACAAACCACATGCCCAGTAACAGTCACTCACCATTCTCCCTGGACCCCTACCTCTCAGCCCTGGGCAACCCTAATCTACTGCCTATCACTATGGATTTGCCTAAACTTGACGTTTCTTATAAATGGAATCGCACGTTATGTGGTCTTTTGCAACTGGCTTCTTCTTTCGCTAAGCATAATGTTTTCAAGTTGCATTGATGCTATAGCATGTACTAATACTTCATTCCTTTTTGTTGCTAAATAATATTCCATCGTGTGGATATACGACATTTTATTTATCCAGTGATCAGTTGATGAACACTGAGATTGTTTCCACTTTGGGGTCATTAAGAGTAATGCTTTTATAAACATCCAGTTACAAGTTATTGTGGGAACATATACCTTTCTCTTGGGTATTCTTAGGAACAGAATTTAGATATTTAACTTGTTGAGGAACTGCTGGACTGTTTTCCAAATGGCTGCACCATTTTACATTCCAGCTAACAGGGTGGGAGAGTGCCAATTTCTCCACATCCTCACATTTGCTATCTGGCTTTTTGCTTCTAGCCAGCCTACGGGGTATGAAGTGCTATCTCATGGTGGTTTTGATTCATACCTCCCTGATGGCTCATGTTGTTAAGCATCTTTTTAGGTGCTTTTGGCCACTTATGTATCCTCTTTGAACACAAGTCTATTCATATCCTTTGCCCATTTAAATTTTTTTTAGAACTTTTTATTACTGAGTTATAGAAATTCTTCATATATTCTAGATAAAGTCACTTACCTGATCTATAATTGGCAAAAATTTTCCCCACTTGTTAAATTTTTCACCTTCTTGACATGTCCTTTGCAACACAAAGTTTTTTTAAGTTTAATTATTTTCAATTTATCTACTTTTTCTTTTGTTGCTTTGTGCTTTTGGTGCCATATAAGAAATTATTGCCTAATCCAAGGTCAGGAAGATTTACACCTATGTTTTCTCCTTCTGTTTTTGTTTTTTTTTTAAGATGCATACTTAATTGCGCCAACATTTCCTTTATTCTCTTTTTTCTTAAAAATTCTAACACATTTCAAAGCCTCTCCATGTCTCAACTGACTTTTTATTTTATTCCTTTTATGCTGTGTTTCAAGTGAATTCAAGTCTACTACCTTCCAGTTTCTTCAATTTTCAATCTGAAGTTGATTCCATTAATAGTTTTAATGTTCTATTTGTTTGTATTAACAGGATTTCAAATGTTTTTTTTTCATATCCACTGGCCCTGTTTCATTTTGCCTATTTAATTTCATAAACTTCTATTTTATTAATAGATGCCATTTCTTTATCTCTTTGAGGATCCTAAATATACTTTTTTTAAACTAATTTTCACACTGTCATCTTTGTTTCATCTGTCGTGGATTTCACTCACAATTGTCAATATTTCTTAGCATTAGATTTTCTCTTGGATTTTGGAATTTTTATTTATAGGTTCAGCTTGAGTAGGAAGGTTTACTTTTTTAACCTCTGTCTCTAACTCAACTCCTATCTGGAACAAGAACGCATACTGGTTGCTCACAGTTCCTGTCTGTAGTGATGTTTTGGATATTTCCAAACAGTCAAGAAGCACTCCCTGTGCCTATATCCATGCACCTGTCTTCCAATGCAAAGGAGCTTCACATCAGCCACTGCTCCAAGCAGCAGAATCTTATGTATCAAATTTCCTTATTTCTTTAAAAAAAAAATTAATGTTATTTATTTTTGAGAGGGGGGGTGGGGACAGAGAATCTGAAGCAGGCTCCAGGCTCTGAGCTGTCAGCACAGAGCCTGACGTGGGGCTCGAACTCACTGATGGCAAGATCATGACCTGAATTGAAGTTGGAAGCTCAACTGACTGAGCTACCCAGATGCCCCTCAAATTTCTATTTCTAACTGAGAAGACCAAGGTTCAGAGACATTAAGAAGCTAACTCAAGATCACACAGCTGATAAATTGTGAGACTGGGGTTTGAACTTACTTCTGGGACTCCAAAACCCAGGCTCTTCCCAGAGCACTGCACTGCTCTGAACAATGGTAGCAGCAGGTGATCTTTACATGGGCCCTATGGCCCCAATCAGAGACAACGTCCACAGCCACAGGAAACAGAGGACTATGCTGAGGATAGTTGTAATTAAATATCCCTATGTTTGAATGTATCAAGTGCAAACTGGTTACCACTCCCTGGAACTTCCTGATGTGCCCAGGAAGAGCTTTCTAGTTAGAGTGACTTTACAGCAACACAAGTTCTAGCCCAAATCTGCCACTTATTTTCAGGGTAAGTTGGAGATATTATATTGTCGCAGACTATGAGTCTGAAGTTCTCTCTTGTCCAGCAAGAGAGCAGATATAGAATTGAATACGAGAGGCTAATATCCAGGAGGAGACAAGAGACCCAAACGGGTTTCATCTCTGTATTTACTGAGTTCACAAGATATTACCCATGTGATGAATGAGAAGAAAACAAGATCTTACACAGGTGAACATGGAGAAAACAATGAGACACTAATCATTAACTCGTGTAAGAAGCAAAGGGTCTGGGGGCAAGTGGAGGTTGTGATCAAGGTACATTGGCGCCAGATGGAAAGTAATTTCCTGCAGGTGATATAACAAGTTTCTCGGGATCCCATTACAATATCTCACTAGCTAACCTTGGGTGCTTTCACCCCATGGTGGCGGCTTTTTGCCCTGAGCTTTTTTCTAACCCATTTTTAAAAGTTGAACCTATTTCCCCGCATTATATCACATCTCTGAGCCTATATACTGACTGTGTAGTAGGGACAATAATGTTTGTCTTCACAGGTCAGGGCAAGGATTCTATTAGCTGACTCACCGAGTAGATGTTCAGTGACGGTGGTTCCCTTTTCCCTGTCGACGGACATGGTCACTTTTGCATAGGGACGTGGGCAGTGCTGGGAGCACACTTTTCCCCTCCTCCTGTCCCTTAAATCTCAAGAAAGCACATGCCAGGAAATCCTGGGCACAGCACATCAGACTTTAACATACCCCCTTCTATAAGATCTATTTCCCTACTGATTGGGGGTATGGGCATGAGAACGAGTGGGTAGCAGAGGAAGGCAAGGATCAGTGCTCATGAAGGCTCCCATTCTAGTCCTCATGAGAGAACATTTTCTCTTGATAACCTGGAATATAACAGAGCCTCTGGGAGGCAATAATTCTGGGTGACAGCTCCAAAGGCTGATCCAGACTATGAAGCAAGTCTCAAGAGAATGCAACTATTTCAAAGAAAATAGGAATAAATCAGAGACTTGGGATTTTTCCTGAATAATGTACTTGAGTTCTAATTTTGGATAGGCTTGTACACCAAAACTCCTTAAAATAATTCTTGTGCCTTGGGTTAGGCAAATATTTCTTAGAAATGACATCAAAACCATAGACCATTCAAGAAAAAAGTTAACAGTTTGGGGTTCATCAAGATTAAAATCTTCAGATGACAGAGTTAAGAGAATGAAAAGACAAGCCAAAGATTAGGAGAAAATATTTGCTAACTATATATTTGATTTTTAAAAAAACATGTATCTATAATATGTAAAGAATTTTCAAAATTCAGTAAGAAAATAAAAACACAATCTTAACAGCGGACAAAAGATTTTAGCAGGCACTTCACCAAAGAAGATATATAAATGGCTACAAAACACATAAAGAGGAACTCAGGATCATTTGTTATTGAAGAGATACACATTAAAAACACAATGGGGCACCTGGGTGGCTTAGTTGGTTGAGTGTCTGACTTCTCCTCAGGTAATGATCTCCTGGTTTGTGAGTTCCACCTCTGAGTTGGGCTCTGTGCTGACAGCTCAGAGCCTGGAGCCTGCTTCAGGTTCTGTGTCTCCCTCTCTGTCCCTCCCCTGCTCACACTCTGTCTCCCTATCTGTCTCAAAAATAAGCATTAAAAAATATTTTTAAAAACACAATGAAATACTGCTGCACACCCATTAACATAATGAAAATGAAAAATATTCACTATGGCAAGAGTTGTCAAAGATACAGAATTTTCACACACCACTGATAGTAATGTAAAATAGGAGAACCACCTAGAAGTTTGGCCGTTTCTTAAAAGACAAACTTAACACTTATCATGTGATCCAGTTGGACTCCTAGGTATTTACTCGAGAGAAGAAAACATGTGTTTATACAAAGACTTGTACTTGAATGTTCATTGTACCTTTACTTGTAATATCCCCAAACTAGAAATGAGCCAAATGCCCCTTCACAGGTAAATAGATAACAAAATGTGGTATATCCATACAATGGAGTATTAGTCAGCAATAAAACAGAATTACTATTGATACATACAACATGGAAGAATCTCAAAATGGTTTTGCTGAATGAAAGAAGCCAGACCAAAAAAGAGCACATACTGTGTAAGTGCACTATATAAAACTTTAGTAAAAGTAAACTAACACATTAAGAGAGAAAATTGACAGTGTTTGCCTGGAGATTGGTGGGAGAGAGGGAAAGATTGCAAAAGAGCATGATGAAATTTTTGAGGTTGATGGTGGTGCTGCTTAAATGAGTGTGTGCACATGGTGAGACTCATCAAATTTCACACCTTAAATATATGCAGTTTATAGTATGCAAATTATATTTCAGTAAAGCCATTAGGAAGAGGAGGAAGAAGAGGAAGAGGAGAAGACCTAGGTTAACAAGGGCCTCCAGGACACTAGCAAAAATTCCAAAAGGGGAGAATATTTTCTCAAATTTGAAAATTGTTATTGGAAACTCAAGAATATTTAGGGTCTTTCAGGCAGTTTTTATAAGCTTAAGGCGTTTTTAAAAATTGGCCCTTGAGAAGTGTGTATTACATAGGACTCATTCCATCCTTCAGAGTCTTGGATGGAACTACCATTCAACTCAAGCCTCTCTTTGTGGTCCCAGTCATTTTCCTATGACCTTAATGCATACACAACAATGTGGCTTAACACTATCATGACAGTTGCCATTGCAAACACTCCTTCCACTTCTCCAACCTGCTCCCCTTCAAGTCCTTGGCCCTGAAATCGTGTCTCTGCCTGCAATTCTTGGCCTGCTTCCGCCCTTTAAGCTTCTGGGTGCGCTCAGCTTCTTATGCTCTATTCTTTGTCCTTTGGCTCACCATTCCTGGTCACCTGTGTAGGTGCATGGCCCCAGCCACAGGCTTCTAGGATCCAAACACTGACCAGACCTACCTGGTGCCTCTGCATAGGGGCTGAGAGTAAAACTGTGGGGAGGTAGTTCAGATTCTCTTGAGCTGGATTATTTTCTTACCTGTGCATAATATCACAGGTTTCTTCAGCCCAAAGGTGCACAGTTGGCTTTCCCAGTGGAAATCTTCCTGATCCCCACTGAGTTGGGTCTCCTATCCTCTAAGATCCCATGCTTCCCTTTATTATCCCACTTTTTTTTTATTTTCTTTTCCCCAATCCATACCCTGTCCCAATATGGGAAATTCTGGATACAGGAATCTCATCTTACACATCTCAGTATCCTCAGCATGTAGCACACATCCAGGCACACAGGAGACAGACAGCTAAACAGCTGATGTAGTTAGAATACTGATACCAGCAGAGCCTGAGTTGGTAGGTCTTAGGGATCATCTGTGTTTACTTCAGCTTCTATTACAAATGTGGTTCCTTGACTTTTGATTTTTATCAGTGTAGTTTGGAAAGAAGCATTAGCCTTCTTCTTCTCTGATAAACTGTATAGATTGTCTAAGCCTTAAAGACATATAAACACTAAAGAAGAATCAATTCATTCTTCCCAGATGAACTTTAACCTGCTTTCCAAATATATTACATTTCTCAATCGTATTCAGCAGTCAGAAAGCTTTGTTGCATTTCTTAAGATAGATGGCCAATATTTGCATCCCAAATCTCTGGCCAATCTACTTCCCACATGTTTCTGCTAAATCCTACAAGCAGAACAGAATGACAACTCTAGGAAAATTCACTTCAGAAAAATACTGCTTCCCAACTTCTCCCCTACCTGGGGAGTGGGCTAGAAAGTGAGAAACATCTAGGACCCCTCCTGTCCCTCTGATTTGAGTCCTGTACCAGAGGCCCAAGCAACTGTCCTGTTCTTGCCCCAGTTTGCCTCTCTGGTTGCTGCTGGGATAATGCCCATTGAGCAGGTCTCACACCCGTCTGACCACAGCACCCCTGAGAGGAAGACAACAGATGTTGCCCATCTTTCCTCCTTCCATTTATGGCCCTAACCCTTAATCCCACTCACATCCCTGTGGAACAAGGTGATGGTTCATTAGAGTCCTTGTTCTTGACGAGTTCTTGGCCCAGACCTGAAGGGAATGGAGTTAGGAACATGATTACAAGTACACGCTGGACAAGGACCAAGAGGGAAATCTGAGAAGATAGCAGCCTGACCCCACATTTCTATCCCATATTTGCCCTCTATCACCAAATTCCCTGCAGCAGTAACACAACAAGTGAGCAAAACTGACCATGAAGATGGGGTAGCCCTATTGCTGAATCCCAAAGAGCTGTGATACTTGTCTGAGGTGTCAGGCTCCAAGGGGACTGGAAAGGTGAGGGCAGTGGGATGTGCTTCTATCACCTGCAGGATGTGGGCCCCAGTGATCAGACAGGAGGGACCCTTTCTGGAAAAGTCTGAGGTGAAGACATCTGACCACCCAGCAGCACGAGCAGGCACAAGACACTGAGCTGTGAGCTCCCCAAGGCACACAGAGAACTGAGCTGCCACCCACTCACTGCTGGCAGCACCAAGAGAAAAACACAGCCCTTCATTTCTTCCTGCTTCTTGCCCTCCAGTCCTCCAACCCTCTGCTGTCTGAGACCCTCAGCCTGATCTGAACAGGTGTTAGAGGAAGCCATACCCACTGGCATGGGCATGGAATGAATATTTCAAATCAAGAGATGGAAATGGGAAGAGAGACCAAGCAAAGAGCCAGACCACTTCCTAATGAGGAAGCTTTACTAAAAGAAACAGAAAAAAAAATTAAATAAAAATCATAGAACTGCATAAAACTATGTAATTAGAGAATTTTATTTTTTAAAGTATTTTTATATTTATATTCTTTAATATACAAGATAATTATGCACATAAATGCACGTACTAAGTCTATAATATAATATACATGTGTATGCAGTTTTGAGATTTGTGAGGGTTTTTTGTTTGTTTAATATAATAACATACAGTGTTTGCAGTGTGCTCTTGGTTTTGGGGGTAGATTCCTGTGGTTCATCGCTTACATAAAACACCCAGTGTTCATCCCAACAAGTGCCCTCCTCAATGCCCATCACCCATTTTCCCCTCTCCCCCACCTCTCCATCAACCCTCCGTTTGTTCTCTGTATTTAAGGGTCTCTTATGGTTTGCCTCCCTCCCTCTTTGTAACTATTCCTTTCCCTTCCCTTCCCCCATGGTCTTCTGTTAAGTTTCTCAAGATCCACATATGAGTGAAAACATAAGATATCTTTCTCTGACGCATTTCATTTAGCATAATACCTTCCGGTCCCATCCACATTAATGCAAATGAAAGGATTTCATTCTTTTTTATTGCCAAGTAGTATTCCATTGTATATATAAACTACATCTTCTCTATCCATTCGTCAGTTGATGGACATTTTGGCTCTTTCCGTAATTTGGCAATTGTTGAAAGTGCTGCTATAAACATTGGGGTAGATGTGCCCCTCTGAATCAGCACTCCTGTATCCTTTGGAAAATTCTTAGTGGTGCTATTGCTGGGTTGTAGGATAGTTCTATTTTTAATTTTTTGAGGAACCTCTACACTGTTTTCCAGAGTGGCTGCACCAATTTGCATTCCCAACAGTGCAAGAGGGTTCCCACTTCTCCACATCCTCGCCAGCATCTGTAGTTTCCTGAGTTGTTAATTTTAGCCACTCTGACCAGTGTGAGGTGGTATCTCAGTGTGGTTTTGATTTGTATTTCCCTGATGAGGACTGATGTTGTGCATCTTTTCATGTGTCTGTTGGCCATCTGGAGGTCTTCTTTGGAAAAGTGTCTATTCATGTCTTCTGCCTATTTCAAAGCTTCAGTGAATTTTTTGAAAATACACACTGAAAAATGCAGTTGCAGGAGCTCCTGGGTGGCTCAGTTGGTTAAGTATACGACTCTGGCTCAGGTCATGAACTCACAGTTCGTGAGTTCAAGCCCCACGTCCAGCTCTGTGCTGACAGCTCAGAGCCTGGAGCCTGTTTCAGATTCTGTGTCTCCCTCTCTCTCTGCCTCTCCCCCACTCATGCTCTGTTTCTCGCTCTCAAAAATAAACATAAAAAAAAGAAAAATGCAGTCACAGAACTAAAATATAGAATTCAATTGGACATGGAATTCATAATCAAGTCAAAGAAATATCTTACTATGGAAGAGCAAAAAAAAAAAAATACAAATAAATAAATAAATAAATAAAAAGGTAAAAGGAACAGAAGACATGAAGAGTAGATCCAGAAGAATGAAGACGCAAAATGCAGAGTTGCAGGAAGTGGTAATCAACAGACCTATGAGAAGCATGAATGTAAAAAAAGGAGGGGAGGATTCTTTTGAGTTGAAAAAGATATACATTTTTATACTGAAAAGGCACATATAGTGTCAGGCAGAAAGTGTCAGGCAGAAATAATGAAAAATCAGATACACACGTGATAAAATTCCTGAACTCAGGATAAAGAGATTTGCTTATAGGCTTCCAAACACAGTGAGAAGGTACATTTCAGAGGCAGAAGAATCAGAGAAGCAACAGATTTCTCATCTGCAACTTTGGACACCAGAAGACAGTGGCATAATATACAGTTTTCAAAAAAAAAAAAAAGCATGTGATCCAAGAATCTTATATAATCCAATAAAACATTCATATGGGCAGAGAAAGGTTTTTTTAATCCATCGAGACTTAAAGGTATGCCACACAAGCGTATATCTAAGTAAACTACTTTAGGGAGAATTCTAATTTTTAAAAAATCAGAATAAAAAAATCTCAAGGTAGGATGAAATATTCAAAAAGTAGGAGTCAGTCAAAAAAAATTTTTATTAAGTCCACAGTTTGTGCTAGGGTAGAGTGGTGACAAGACCGAGCCCTCCAGAAGCTCCTATTCAGAAACTCAGTATTGTGAAGAAGATTTAGTGTGGTACCAAGCAAGAGAGGGACGGGTACACTGATGCTGTTTTGGCAGAGTTGGAGACAATGTTAGATTTGAGAACGGACTATAAGGAGGAGGCAACTTTGCCTACTTAGAGAAGAGCTCTCTGAGCAGAAGATACATATTCTCTGCGAAGGAAAGAAGTATGGTGTGTCCCTTCTTGCAGAAAGAAAACCACTGTGGCTGTGTGTGGGGAACTTGGGTGGGAGGAGGCACTGTGGCAGAGACTGCCATCAGCTCACTAAAATCTGGTTCTTCCTCTTATTCCCGGACGTGTGGTTAGACCACCTTCCTAGCCTGCCTAGAAATGGGGTGTGGCCATGAGAGTTCCAGCCGGAGCAATGTGAACAGAAGTGACATTCAATTCTATCCCCCTAAAAACCACTGATATGCACTCTTCTTTGTTTTCCCCATCCAGCTAGTTAGAATGGAAATGGCCCCAAGAGTAACTTTGAAAGAGTGCCACATGTTGAAGATGAGGACAACCTATATCTCTGAATGGTTGTGTGTAGAAAAACTTCACCAACCTGGTCACCTACCTCAGTGCTGCTATGTGAGCAAGAAACCAAAAAAATGCACTGTTTGAGCCATTGTTGAGTATTAGGTAGACAAATCTATTACAGCAGGTAGCAAACCCTGACAACCACAGGTAGGCAGGATCGTGAGGGACCACAGTATAGAGTTGAAACTTCTCTACCAGTGTAATAGAAAGGGCTAGGGTGTAATGGGAATGTGTGGGGGAGGTTGGTGGGGGGGGGGGAAGTTCAGGAAGGAAATGACCTAATCAGATTTACATTCTAGAATCTAGAGGCAGGGCTCCTGATCAGTCAGGGGGCCACTGCCATAGTCTTAGAAAACATCACTGTGGCTCAGAGCAGAACTCTAGAGAATGGGAAGCTATGAAGTAATTGCATTGGGGGAATTCTGGAAGTAGAGATGTTTTAGAAACATCAGATGTAAGAAAGGGGAAGGAAGGATGACTCATGAATTTGAGGTAATTTACTAAAGTGCAGACAACTGCAATAGGGAAATTAAGATTTGTTTGTTCCTGTTAAATCTGAGATATTTCTTAGGCATCCAAAGGAGATGAAGGAGTACCACTGAGGTAGGAGAAAAGCCTGGCTAGTGCAGGCTCCCAGGAGCTTAGTGGGATTTTTCCAGTAATGTTTGGTTGTTGGGGTGTAAGTGAGGAGTAAGCAAGTAGTTGGTTTAAATAGTTCAAGGCTTTTCCAGGCAGGTGCTTAAGCAGGTATGTATTATTTTCCCAGGGCTGCTGTAACACATTGGTGGCTTAAAACAACAGAGATTTGGGGGCACCTGGGTGGCTCAGTTGGTTGAGCATCTGACTTCGGTTCAGGTCATGATCTCACGATTCATGAGTTCAAGCCCTGCATCGGGCTCTGTGCTGACAGCTGGGAGCCTGAAGCCTGCTTCGGATTCTGTGTCTCCCTCTCTCTCTGCCTCTCCCCTGCTCACTCTCTCTCTCTCTCTCAAAAATAAACAAACATAAAAAAATATTGTTTAAAAACCAGATTTGTTCTCTTACAGTTCCAGTGGTCAGAAGTCTGAAATCAACATGTCAGCAGAGTTGGGTCTTTCTTGGACACTCTAGAGGAGAATTCACACTATGCTCCTCTCCTAGTTGCAGGTGGCCATTAGCAATCTTTGGCAATCCTTGGTTTATAAACACATTGCTCCAATCTCTGCTCCCATCTTCTCTTCTTTGGGTTTCTGTGTCTTTTTCCCTTTGTCTTCTCTTCTAAGCACTTGTCATTGGATTTAGGGCACATCCTAATCCAGAATGATCTCATCTCAAGATCCTCAACTTAATCACATCCACAGATTTGTTTTTCCAAATTAGTTCAAATTTACAGACTCCATGTGGGCATACCTTTGGGGAGGGGTCACTCTTCAACTCACTACAAGGAGCAGGGATTAGGGGTATGGGGGAGCAAGTAAGTTAAAAGGATTTGCAAGGAAGATATACGGCTGGATCATGGAATCCAAGCTGGAAGAATAGGGAGAAGAAGACATGAGAAGGTCATGGAGAAGAAAGAGTAGTGAGATCTGACTGGAGAATGGTTGAGCAGGAGAACCAGAGCAAGGGGCTGAAGGGAGAGATGACATCACAATGGCTGACAGAGCTTACTTATGGATGATGACAGTCTAGGCATGGGCACCTGAGTCAGTAACTGAAGGGACATCTAGAAAACTCCACTGGAGGAGAAGAGGGCATGAACTCAGAGAGTGTTGGCTGGGTCACCAGCACAGGTGATGAAGACCACAATGGGGAAGATGGAATGGCAAGTCCAGTGCCTAAAGCATCAATAAGCAAGGGAACAGGACAAAGGCATGAAGACAGCAACTGGGAGGACTGAGCAAGTGACAGTGACAGCTAAATCAGAATAGATGAGTGTAAGGGGATTGCCAGCTGCAATATAAGGATACAAAAATAAAGAGTAAAAGAGGAGTCCTACAACACTCAGGAGTTAGAGGGAGAAGAAGGACAGAGGGAGTGGAGAAGTAACCTAACAGCTTCATTCTCATGTGGGGTATGTGGCTGGAACTGAATTGAATAAAAACTATACTAAAAGTCCCCTCTTGAGAAATTGAGACGTTTAATATATTGATAGAGAAATGCAGACGTGAATATACTCTTCAAAACATACATACCCCCCTAAAAATACAAACACCTAGAAAAGCTTCCAAATCACCAGAGGCTAAAATAGTAACTAAAAATAAAAACTCTATCAATGCAGTAAAAATTGGTTTAAGGAAAAAAGAAAGGAACAAATAATATGTAGTAGTGCTAAAAATACAAAATAGGATAAAATAAGGCCAAACGTGTCCTTTATTTCAATTATGGCCACTGTATTTAATTGTCCCTATTAAAAATGATAAAAATCATTAGGAGGTCACTAAAAAAATCATCGTTGTGATTACTTCATGGGTCTACAATTGTGCACTTTAAATATGTACAGTTTATTGTACATCGGTTATTCTTCAATAAAGCTGTTTTTAAAAACAGCAAAGACTAAGATTGGGTGAAAAAGCACACTCCAATTTTATGCTCTGTACAAATACCTAAAAATGGTGGAGAGAGGTTGAAAAGGGGTGGTAAGAGCAAACAAACGGAAAGCTGGGATGGCAGTATTATGTCATATAAAGTGGATTTTAAAACTATACATACATATATATATATACACACACATATATGCATATATATATATACATATGTATGTATATATATATATACACATATGTATGCATGTATATATATGCATATGTATATATCCTGTAATGATAGATAAAAGGTAAAATCCATAATGATATTCTGACAGGAAATGAGGAAAATTAGGAAATGAGGGGCGGGGGGAAAGCTTTAATGAACCAGTAATGTAACTTTAAAATATATAACGCAATAACTTCCAAAAATACAAACAGGCAAATCCACAATCCTATTAAGAAACTAATACACCTTAAAACACTCATCTCAGAACTTATAAAATTTAGTAGATAAATATGAAATAAAATTATAGAGGGCTTGAATAATAATTAATAAACTTAATACACACACACACACACACACACACACAACATTTCATACTCAAATAGAAAACGTTCATTCTTTTCAAACATCCTTAGAACTCTGATTATATATTTGGGCACAAGTAAAAAATCAGCTATTTTTTCAAATAAATAGATATCATACAAAAAACTAGAAAATAACAAGAAAAATGTAATCTGTAAAAAGTAAACTAAAAAAAATCCATTAGGAAATTTTGAAACCTCTTTTCTAAATCACCTGTGAATTTAAAAAATCAAAACCGGAATTCTAATTAGAAAATATTAAGATGATTGCATATTAACACCTTATGGGAATCAGCCAAATAGTGAAATCTAGTAGAAAATGTATAACCTTCACATTATGTGTTAGGAAATAAGAAAAATTTTAAATAATGAACTAAACCTCTAATCCAAGAAAATGGAGGGAGTACAGGGCAAAGTGAAAAGAGACAGAATTAAAAAAAAAAAAAAAGAAAAATTATTGAAATACAGAACAAAAACAAAATCATGGTCATAAATTTTTTCTCCAGAACAAACCTCATTATTTAAGACAATGGAAAGGCTATGCCTTTCACAAGAGTAAAGACAGTAAATGCCTTGAGAACAAGAGAAAAAATTAGAAACACTACAAAGAGTTTAGAATTAAGATAATGCACTATGATAACTACCTTGAGAATCTAAATGTAATGGTGGATTTTCTAAGAAAACATACATTACCAAAATTGACTCAAAAAGTAGAAAACCTAAACAGACCACAAAAACAGGGAAAAAGTTAAGCTGTCAAAGATGCCCCCCCCCAAAAAAAAACCACTTGGCACATTTTAAATTCCGAGTGTGACAGCTGAGACTAAAGATTTGATTTTAATCCTTGCTCTGCCACTCACTGATTGCTGTACTTGAGTATGGTGGCCAGATTTAGTAAATAAAAATACAGTACACCCAGTGAAATTGGAAGTTTAGATAAACAATTATTTTTTAGTATAAATATTCCCATGCAATATTTAAGACACAACTTACTAAAAAAAAAAAATTGCTCACTGTTGGTGTGAAATTCCACCTTAATTGGACATCCTATATTTTACTGGCAATCCCAGAGTTTAGACAAATTGCTCAACTTTCCTGTACTTGTTTTCTCATTTTTAAAATGGGGATGACAGGGGCGCCTGGGTGGCTCAGTCAGCTAAGCATCCGACATCAGCTCAGGTCATGATTTCGTGGTTCAAGATCTCGTGGTTCTGTGCTGACAGCTCAGAGCCTGGAGCCTGCTTGGGATTCTGTGTCTCCCTGTCTCCCTGCCCCTCCCCGACTCGTGCTCTGTCTCTGTCTCTCTCAAAAATAAATACAAACATTAAACATTTTTTAAAAAATAAAATAAAATGGGGATGATCATCATCATCCTACCTCACAAGGATGATGGGAGAGGTAGATTAGAGTCAATATCTGGAAATCTCCTAGTGGCACATAATAAGCACTCTGTCAATGTCAGTTATTTTAGTGATAGCTCCTTACTCCTGCCCCTGCACAGCCCATCCACCTTCATTCTTCAACAAGCAAGTACTGACCACCTAGCAAGGGCCTGGCCCTAGGCTAGATACTAGGGCAGACACACGAGTAGTAACATGAAAAGCATTCTCCCCATTTTTCCCTTCGCTCACCACCCCCACAAGCACATAGTAGAAGTGGTGCTGGCTAATCACAGCTCTAGGTCTCCTTCCCGTTTGGACAGCAGGACAGGAACACCACACTGACACACCGTCACCAGAATCCCACACCAGCCCATGGAGGCGCATCGTCGGGGCCTTACATTCACAACCTGGGGTTGTCTCACTGGAGACCCGACAACCTGGGGCCTTATTCAAGGTGACTTTATCCCTTAAAGAAGACACTTAAGGTAACAAACGTACCTTAGAGTCTCTCATACTAGTAGCTTTCTCTTACACTGAAAACACTGTGACAGTCAACCCTTGTGTGGTTTTACCAGCATAGGTTTTACCTGTAGGTTAATTTTTATGTTCGCCCTTCTCTGCTGAGAAATAGTGATTAAGACAGAGACTCTGCCCAGTCTCTGTCCCAGGCTTCCTTAGGGAGCCTCTGTCTCCCTTGGATGGAGCATTTCGCTTGGAGGTCAGGTGTCAGAAACCACGCGAAGACCACTGCCTGCTCTCCCAGATCGTGCCCCTCTCCTGACGGACCCTTTCCAGCTTCAGCCCAATTCAACTCCTCAACCAGGCCTTTCTCCGTCAGCTGCCCAGGTGCTGACACCTGGCTCACCTCAGCTCACTCCACTCACTTCCAGGGATACCTACCCTGTGGTATTTCAGCAGGAGTATAAGAGGGGCTCCTTGCATGACCGCTCTGGGCTGTTGTGATGGTGAAGTCCACCTCCCTGCTGCCCCAGGACTTCTCTTCCCTCCTCAGTGCTCACCTGCCTGCTGTGCCCGGCGGCCTCCACTTGCACTCACTCTGGTATTCCGTCCTGATGCGCCACAGCTTTGCTCAGGGATCTTTCATTTGCACTTTAACGTGGTGCAGGAGAGGGAGAATTCTTCCTCTCCCCTTCAGGGCCCTCCACCTGGACGTAAAATTAAATTCCCATGAGACAGGTTAACAAGAGGAAAAACACCAAAGTTTGTTTTTTTTTTTTTAATTTTTTTTCCAAAAAACACCCAAGTTTTATGACACGTGCACAGAGGCCCAATAAGGAAATTGAGACCCAAAGAAATGACCACAGCAGGCCGTTTTTATACCTTTTAGAAAACGAGATGATAAATTTGTGAGGAATTTACAGGATAAGACAAATAGTTGGGAGCCTTAGTAAGGAATTCGGAGTGGAATGTAGGCTAAGGCGGTAGATGAGAACAGCGACAAGGTTTGTTTCTGTAGTCTTCTCAGCTTTAAAGTTCGTCTTTTCCCTTCTTAGCACAGGGAGGGCATTTTTCACATGGGACATTGGTTTTCTGCTTCCAGGGGGACACAGGAGAGTCTGAGTGTCCTTGAACTGGCTGTTTCCCAAATAGCTTCGATTCAAAATAATCAGTATGCCACTGTGTCACACTGTGGGTGCCAGCCCAGGGCCCCGCAGCAGCTGCTGCAAAGTAAGGACTGCATTTTGCTAGTGGAAGGAAAGGCTTTGTTTCTGCTCTAAGAAGAAAAGGCCTTAGCGGCTAAGTTCCTACTATGTGCCAGATGCTGGGCTAAGCCCTTTTCCACCCATTTTTTCTCACTTAATCCTCCAGAATGTGTGAGATAGGCATCAGTACCTCCAGTTTACAAATTCAGAAACACATGTTCAGAGAGGTTAAGCACTCACCCAAGGTTTACACGAGTCAGTCTCGGCGCTGGAATTTAAATTCAAGTCTCCTTGACTCTAAGACCAATGTTTTTCCCACTACCCCCCCACTGATGGCCACATTATGGGAGATTTGCTTACATGTGTGTGTGTGCTATGATTTTTAAAATGTGATTATTTTTAAAATGTGAGTTATCACATCACACCTGTCAGAATGGGTTGTATTTAAAAAATGTGAAATAACAAGAGTTGGTGAGGATGTGGAGAAAAAGGAAACCCATGTGCACTGTTGCTGGGAATGTAAATGGGTTCAGTCACTGTGGAAAACAGCATAAAGATCACTCAAAAAAGTAAAAAAGAAATAGCATGTGACCCAGTAATTCCAATACTATTTACCCAAAGGGGGGAAAAACACCATTTTGAAAAGATACATACACCCCTTTATTTACTGTAGCACTATTCACAACAGCCAGACTATGGAAGCAGCCCAAGTGCCCACTGATAGATGCATGGATAAACTGAGGTGATATGGAAGCAGATTACTCAGCCATTAAACAAGGATGAGATCTTGCCATTTGCAACAACACGGATAGACATAGAAGGTATTATGCTAAGTGAAGTTGGAAAGAGACAAATAACATGATCTCACTTATATGTGGAATCTAAAAAACAAAACAAACAGACTCTTACATACAGAGAACAAGGTGGTGGTTGCCTGGGAGGGGGGTAAGCAGGATGGGTGAAATATATATATATATATATATATATATATATATATATATATATATATATATAAAAGATTTTAAAAATGGCACCTGGATCTGGGTCAAGTCCATTTCCTCTAGTTTCTTGGCCTCTCCCTGCTCCTTCCTGCTCTCGGCCATAAGTTTGTGCCTTTTCCCTCCTGTCTATTCAATCCCATGGTCAGGCAGGCCCAGAAGGGAGACAGGGGCCAAGGTACAGCAAGGTTGCCCATAACTTCTTGCTGCTGCTGTGTAACAGATCCCAGAATAACATCCTGAATATGCAAGCAGTGTCTTGTCTTCTCTGAAAGCACGGACCCTTACTGATGGGGAGCAGCCAGACTGGGATGCACCCTCAGCCTTGAACTCTGTCTGCTGCACCCATCAGCCCCACGACCATGTCCTGTTTCATTTTACTTCCCTCTCTCTCTCCCCTTTCTCATCTTTCTCGTCATTGCTGGGGCTGCCATCACAAAATACCACCGACTGCCTGGCTTAAACAACAGAAATTAATTTTCTCACAGTTTTGGAGGCCAGAAGCCCAAGGTCAAGATGTTAGCAAGGTTGTCTCTTTGGAGGCCTCTCTCTTTGGCTTGTAGATGGCTGTACCCTCCTTGTGCCTTTACACAGTCTTTCCTCCGTGTATGTCTATGTCCCAATCTCTTCTTATAAGGTCATAGATGCTTATAAACTCTTAAACTAGGCATACCGGGTTAGGACCTCTCTAATGACCTCATTTTAACTTAATTACCTCTTTAAAGGCCCTATCTCCAAATATAGTTATACATAGCCTGAGCTACTGAGGGCTTAGGGCTTCAACATAGAATTGTGAAGAACAGAATTCAGCCCATCACACTCTTTCTCTCCTTCTCTCACACGCAATACACACCTAACAGTGCTTAACACAAACACACACCTATTAAAAGAAGACAAATAATAGCTTGAGACAGAAGCTACACCGGTCTCACTGGGGATTCCTGTCTCCCAGGCTCTCAGGAAGAGAAACTCAGTGCCTCGGCCACCTGCTCCTTATTAATGCGGAAGCGCAAATGGTACTGGCCAAGGACTGGGTTTAGGGAGGGTTTCCTTGGGTACAGATTGGTTCAAGGGATCCTGGGATCTCAAGAAGGGGTTCTTGGGCCTGGTGCATTCCTTATCTGTGGGTTTGAAAGGCTGAGATCAGGGTAGGAGATTTGGGGCCCATGGTTGAGCGGTTTCAATAAACTGGAGTCCACTATCGTATTCACAGAGACTTCAATGCCTCAATAAGGATAATTTTTTTAATTTGTGTTCATTTCAGTGACCATCTAAGAACATTAACATGAGGACATCTTGAAATATCAAGATGACCACCAATATGCAAGGACTGCCTTGCCATTTCAGAGCCTACGTTTGTGTTCATTTCCATAATTGTTGGTGCCAAAAAAACACTATTGTAAGTGCTCAGAGCCAGAAAGTAACATATTTGAATCTATGCATAAATGTAATGTTTATGCAAAGTTAAGGCCAAATAATGTCACAGCACATGGTATAAATTGGAGTTTAAGTTATTTAGTTGCTGGAATAGAGCAAAAAGATAGGAGAATTGAAGTATCACAAAGCACAATTAAAAATCTGATATATTAGGACACAGTCACACATCATAATCCATCATTTGTCATATTAAATCAACAATAATTTTAACTAATGATTTTTAAATTGATTAAATTTGTTAATCAAATTTGTTAAATTGGCTTAAATTGATTTGTTTTGGTTTCTGTTTCTATAAGCCTATCAATATAATAACTAGTTGATCTAGTTTATGATTATACACATTTAAGAAATATATTAAATTTAAGTCCAGACTTACACTCCCAGATAAGATGGAGTAGAATGTATCAAACTAACTCTATGGCTAAGAAAAAACTAGAAGAGATGGACCATAATCCAAAAACATCAGAGAATAACCAAAGTATCCAAGATTTGAGGGGCCAAAATCTCTGAAAAAAGCAATATATAAAAATATACACCATTTTGCAAGAGAATTATAATGCAAAAGGATCTCTGAAAAGAGGAAATGCTTTGTGGTAAGCACTGCATTCATCATAGTCTTTTTCCCCTTGAGTCAATTATCAATTCCTGGCAAAGAATATAGACTGGGGTGGGGGTGGGGAGGGAAGCAGTGGTCTGGAGCTGACAGCAGTCTCACTGGGCCTGATAGGCAAAAACGGAGTTCAAGTTACGAAGAAACCAAGACGTGAGGTCCAAGATCCTAAAGAAAAAGGAACCACAGACAGGTGAAGCTGACATTAGGTCTGAATTCACTGGAGTCATTTTATGAGTTCCAAGCTTCCTGTTGGATAAGACTGAGAAGCCAAGTGGAAGAAGCTGCCAAGACAATAAAAATCTAAGCATGGCATGTTGTAGCCTCCCAGTGCTAGAAAGCCAGGAATTGGAGTTTGGTGCCTACCATGAGGAAGGCCGTGGTAAACACCCAGGGGTTCACATGAGACCCCAGGAAAGCTATTTCTTAGGAGTAAGGGCAAATCAGAAATAGAAGAGTCTCTACCAAATCGAGGTGATTTTGCCATAGCTCATCTGCTTGCAAGAAGACTTACTCCCTTTCCAGTTCCAGCCTGGAGAGAGCAAATTGCCACAATCTGCTGAGCTCCCATGTGTGGGAGGTGGAGCTATGGCTTCCCCCTGCACCTCCAGGCCACTGAGGTCTGCATCAACCCTGTGGAGTTCAACTCCAACTTTAAAGCATGTGTGATACCCAAGGTGGAGTGGGAGGCACTTTGAGAGGGGCCCAAATAGTCAGTCTATAGGTATGAGCATGATGAAAAATTTCTGCGGAAGATACACCACACACTGTAGGAGGTAGATACGTCGGAGGGAATTCTGCAACGTCCAGAGTCTGTTTCCATCACCGGTGGGATCTCTAACATGCCGCTGAGCAATGGGGAGACTGACACTTAACCATGCCAGGCACGAGCTTTTCATTCTGTGACATGTGTATCTTTGCTTATATACTTCCTGTTTTGCTGGCTCTATCATATGCAGACTTGACCTGTGACCCAATGACACAGCAAACACACATTTTCTTGAACTTGACATAGATATGTATATTTTTCTCATTAAAGTTTCAGAACAAAACAAAAGAAGAAGAAAAAAAGACATCTCTCTGAAGAGAGAAAACATCATCCCAAGTCTCAAAAACTGTTTAAACACAATGTCCAGAATTCAATACCTAGTTTACCAGGCATACCAGGAAATAAGACCAATTATGAAACCCAAAATAAGAGTCAATATATTGGCCCATAAGTGATCCAGATATTGGAGTTATCAGACATGTACATTAAAATAAATTATTATGATCAAGGAAAAATATATATAAATATACAGATCATTTTACCAGAGAATTATAATCTAAACAAAATAAAAACAAAACAAAACCAAAATAGGAATCTTGTACCACTGACCTCTCAGTAACTCAGTTTAGAAACCTAGGTCTGATTTTTGATTCCTATATCTTCCTCAGCCTATCAATACACTTATGCTTCACTATCCATTACTCACTGTCATTTCCCTAGTTAGGGCCAACATCACCTCTAGCCTGCATCCATACTCCACACCATGGAATGAACTTTCTCTGTTATAAATTCCATCATCACCTGACCTTTGCTTTCCTCTACACTTGCTACTTCACCACTCCAAACCCCAGGGAGCACTTGTCCTTCAACTACAGTAAGTTAATTTTAATTATTCAAATGCACCATGTTTTCACCACCTCCTGAAATGTGCATACGCTGTTTCCCTTTTATGACACCTTTACTCTCTTGCACTTAGCGTATTCTCACCCAGTCTTCAGAAAACTCGTCTTTCAATAGGTTCTCTCTGGATCTCTCAGGACCTCTTTAGATCCCTCTCCTAACATAATATGCCCCTTATCGAGCATTATCATGCTGTGTGGTGATTATATATTTACATACATACCTCCCACACCAACTTAGAAATTCTTTGATGGCAGGGACCACATTCCCCTGGCACTTTGCACAACAGCTAACACATTACAGGTACATTTGAGGATTGGTGGCTGGGACATGGCATTGCAAGCAGCATCCTGAAAACAGAAGCTCAGCATTTTTTTTTTTAAAGATGCAGTCGTCCCAGAACTCAAGCAAGGACTCTGGGACTATAGTTGTTTGCCTGCACCCACATGGGTCCCCAGGGAGAGGCCAGTCTCCATGGAGTGCTGATAATTGCACTCAACCCCAGAGCCTCTGGAGCCCCACACCCCTTTGCACTAACTCAAGACCAGCATAAAACCCCAGGGTTCCGTTTCCAAACCCTGTGAAGGTCGTGAGTATAAGGAACACGCTCCCCGAGGCCCTTCTTCAAACTGCAGGCAAAGGGTAAAGCTAGCTGTTATCTGGCTGCAAGTGCTTTCCAAATGATCTATAAAAGTGTGCGCTTCTCCCCAAAGTGATCTCTTCCCTTAAAGCCTATGTGGGTAATCAGTTCTGTCCTACCCATAGGACTGGAGTGAGGAATGTACGTGTAGAAAGTTCATTCGGAATGATCGTACAAACATAAGGAGCAGCTAATACTCTTTTGTGGTTTTTGCACAGACTGGAACAGATGAGGCTGTTCTCCTCAATAACGAATCTTTGATGGTCTCCGTGCCCCCTGCTCTCACAGCCCCTGCACACGCTGATCCCTGCAGCACGCTGGGAGTCTCCTCAGAGGTGGCAGCTGATAGAGTAACAACAGTAGCAAATAACCACTGCTGAAATGTGTATGTGGCAGCAAGCCTCTAAGCTGAACATTATTATCTCTACTTCGGAGGGGAGGAAAATGAAACTGAGAGGCTGAGTAACTTGTCACACAGCTGGATGCTGCCAGGACTCAAACTCAGGTGAATCTGGCGATTATCTCCCACTTACACAGAAATACATTTTTTAGGGGTGCCTGGGTGGCTCAGTCGGTTAAGCGTCGGACTTCAGCTCAGGTCATGACCTCATGGTTCATGGGTTTGAGCCCCGTATCAGGCTCTGTGCTGACAGCTCAGAGCCTGGAGCCTGCTTCCAATTCTCTGTCTCCCTCTCTCTCTCTGCCCCCTCCTGCTCATGCTCTGTTACTCTCAAAAATAAATAAAACATTAAAAAAAATAAAAAACAAAAGAAATAAATTGTTCAGAGCATCTGTTCCTCTGTTCCTCTGATGATGCTCTGCACTCCATCTGCAAACAAGGTGCCTGGGAAGAGACTAACACAACCTTGAATTCTAAGCTCATAAACCTAAGCTGTAACATTGGAATAGGGCAACGGCCAAAGCCATTTCAGCTCTAGGACGACGTTGCCAAACAGGAATCTACTTCTGCTCTTTGAAAGGTCTCTCTTTTCAAGAACATCTCTGCTGCCTGCATAACATTTGTGCCAAGCAAACTCCCTTGTATGAGGAGCCCCAAGGCCCCACCGAGACCAGTAAACCAAACGTTTGTGTGCCTGCAATCTTCTTCCAAGGAGCACAGGCCCTCCTAATCCTCTGATTACACTTGATGGTACAAGATAAAGCGAAAAAGAAAGCTTCCTAATGATGCACTGCTTCCTGCCGAAGCTGTAGGAATGAAAAACTCATGGCCTAATTTGCAAGACAGCCAGCAACAGCCCAAGTTCATTCCAAGGTACAGGCATTATTAACTTGTGACCCAGCCTAGGAACCAGGCAGCTGTGAAATAATGTTTCAGTTAAAAAACAAAAAAGTAAAAGGGGAGGAAAAAAAAAAAAAAAACCTCCAGAACATATTGCTGATAAAATGTTTACACTTGGTTTAACAAATTTTATAGTAATGATGCTTTAAAAATGTGTTTCTCATGACTGGCTTTTCGATACCGAATGCAAATAAAGAAATAATGAGTTTAGAATTGCAAACAGATTACCCCTGCCCCAAAGTTGATGCTATCAGCACAATACTCACCCCAAACTCACGTGCATGGGTTTGCCACGTGACTCCTGGCAGATGCTATAAATTGCATTGAGCCACCTGGTCAAGTCACGTGGTTACTCACCACGGGAAGGTTCTCTATGCCTTAGGCCCGTGGCAACAGATCAGATTCCCTTTACCCCTGGAAAAGAACCAAACAGCCTAGGGATTTCCTAGTTGGCCATATGAGTACCATGGAAACAGGAGAAACTGAGGAAAGTGTTAGGACTCCAGGCCAACCTCAGAATGTTTGGCCTGGAATAAATCTGAAACAGGGAGAAATGCCAGTTTTGCAAAGCAGCAGCAGAGACGCTATTTTAACCCAGGGAAACACAGCAAAACTTCTACCTTCTGATCCGGTTCCTAACGGGGCTGCATGCTAAAGTAAAACCCTAGGCAAGGCTCTATCAGCCTTGCAGCGGGACCCTGAAGACTATATAGCAACACCTGTGTCTGGGAGGCATTCTGTCTCCGTAAGACGCTGGAAACACAAAAAGGAAGCCGCTCAGGTTACTCATCCATGATAACTCAAACTCACATTCACTATTCCTAGTCAGGCGTGCTATGCAGTGTGCTCAGGCTTCAGCTGCTAGCCGCTTGGGGAAGGTGAGATGGGGATGGGGGGGTGGGTGTTAGCAAACAGGGAATTCTCATCAGGGTGCAGAGGCCCCAGATGCTAGAATGAAGGGAGAATCCGGGTAATCGGTAGGGTGACCACCACGCGCCGGTCTGCCCGGAACTTGACCGGAAGAACTATCCCGGAAGCCTCTCTGTCCCTGGCAGCCCAGCAGCCAGCCACTCGGGTTAGACACAAGCGCAAGCCGCAGCCTCGGTGGCCTTTCCCGGATTAAACCTACAGCAAATCATGCGAAGCTCACGGGAGGACCGCGGAGCCTCCTCAGAGGCTGTGCTTCTAAGGAGCATTGAAGACTTGCAGAAACAAAGACCACGGACTTGGCACTGAACGCCTGGAGGGAAAAGGTGGAATTCCCAGCGCAGGCAGCTCTGGAGGTTCCCCAAAGTCGTGAACAGGAGAGGCTGGAGGAGGAGGAGGAGTTCCTGCCAGCACCCAGGTTCGCCCGAGTTCCTGCGGGACGTGGAAATGGGACTCAGCCCTCACGACGAAGCTTGTAGTTTATGTATAGAACTCTGACAAGAGTATTTATTTCTTCTCTCTGTGTGGGCCGGGCTCAGTCACGTTCAATACAGTTTTGTGTCCACCTCACCAAGTCCTTAATTAAAGAACCCTCCCGGATCCTGTCATACGTGAGCGGACGTGGCCTGACTCTTGGAGTAACATTCTGGTTAAAATGCTACTTTAATTACCCCTGGTCTTCCCCCACTTCTGCATCTCCTTTATAAAGTTCTGTCTTAATGAGGCTCAGTGTGTTCCCTATGATACAAATAGGATTTTGCAGCCCAGGCGGTGATAGGGCTCAGGGAGAGGCAAAAGTGATTATCCTAGTGGATCCAAGTGTAGGTTTATACATCATTCATTCCTGACAGAAGCCACATATAAAACTACCTTTAAAAAAAAAAAAACAGGCTGAACATCACAAGACCCCATCGTTGATACTATACAAGGGACAAATATTGTTAGTTATTATTGTTGCTGGGGATTAGAGCAAAGTATGGTCTCTTCTTCTTCTCGTCCCTCCTGCCCTTTTGGAGTCTGGCAGATGGAGAACATCGCAAGACATGGAGCTAGGAAGGGACATGCAGATATTTTACTCATGTGTCAGGCACAAGAGCCCCTGGATGAGCTGGACCAAAGACGATGCCATTCTTCACTGTCCTCCTGTGACTGGAAGACCACAGCCTCTGAGAAGCTGAACAGAGAGGAGTGCACTGAGCTGGGCCTCCAAAGGCAATGATCCCTGCAGAATGGAGACTTTCAAATGTAAATGCCCCTGGTGACTGGGGGTTGGCCAGTGCAAGGACAGGAAAGGGTACTTAGGGCAGCTGTGTATGGCTGCGCAGGTTGTGCACTGCACAAATACATTTCCTGAGGGGGCAAGTGGGAGTGCAGTCTAGCCCCAGCTCCATTCACCAAGCATCCTATGGAAGCAAAAGGGCACATTTGTCCTTGCACAAATACGTCATCTACACACCAACCCCTGTTCCTGTCAAACCTTGCCCGCCCAGATGGGGCATCATTTTTGAATGCACACAGAGGCACCTTGTTGTCTGTGAGCAGTATCTTCAACATTCCTATTCCTGGTCAAC
The DNA here is from genome assembly GCF_027475565.1 of Acinonyx jubatus. Lineage (NCBI taxonomy): Eukaryota > Metazoa > Chordata > Mammalia > Carnivora > Felidae > Acinonyx > Acinonyx jubatus. The sequence goes on from NC_069384.1 coordinate 121,575,329, forward strand.
ACATGGCCTTCTGAATATTAGCAGCTCTGTCGTCCTTGAGACAACTAAGTTAGCAGATGGCAGGGAGGAAGCCTCTTCTCTGTGGAAATAGGAGATAGGCAGGATAGTGTTCTGCCCTAACTCCCCCCAGAGTCTGCCCACTGCTCCAAATGGGCTGAACAGCCAAGCCTGTGGTCAGCCCAGGAGCACCTGTCCTCTCAGGGAGGAGAAGGCCAGCAGAAGAGCTGTGCCCTCACAACTTCCGGCCACACTGCTCATCACTACCCAGGGTCTTGGGATGGGCAGCTCAGCTGTTACCCCCAGAAGCCCCTGAAATGGTCAGAACAGGGTATTAAGTAAAATCATTTCAAGTCCCCACTGCACTCTAGGCCAAAAATTCACCCCGATTATATTTCCCATCTCAAATTTCAAGCCACACTGTCCAATATAGCTCAGCAGAGGAAGCCATACCACAAACACCACATGATAGTGTAAAAATACCCCAAGGAGCACCATACCAGCAACTTAAAAAATACCCTAAACTTGAGCTCTGTGGAGCCCGCTCCATTATTAAATTCCAAGAGAGAAATCAAAATTCAAGACTGCCATTCCCTTTCTTTTGCACATTAAAATCCCAAGAAATAAAAGCCCCTCCCCCATCTGGATTTGAATCTTCCCGGGTATCAGCCAGTGAAACTCCCCCAGCTAGAGTCTGAGTGTCTCCTCCAGGAGCAGCTGCTCTCTGCCTGGTCTACCCGGAATGGGTGTGGCTCCCAGAAGGACAGGGAGGTCAGATTTATCCAATCTCAAATCACTCATGTGTCCCGCTTTTCAAAAAGTTTGAAAGTCAATAGGGCACCCAAGAATATCTCAGCCCCAGCCCCACACCCACCAAATTTAGACAGTAACGTGATGTTCTCAGAACCCATGTTTCTGCTGCCAGCCATTGGGATGTAGCAGATGCTTGGTGACATCTGGGGGAAAGGAGATGGAGAAAACAAATGTGAGACAGAGAAAGAAAATATTCTGGCTTTCAGACTCACTAGAATTTCCAGTAAGACTGCCATTGGCCAAGGTGCAACCCCTTACCTCCATGTCTTACTGGAGTTTCCATCTCAGCCGCATCCAACCCATACAGTATTTATAAAACCTCCTAATTCCCACTGATCCCTTAGAGCCTTATGTTCCTGGTACCTTTGGGGCAGCTTTGTGTGATGGGTCTTGCCTGTCCCTTCCTCCCTGAGAGCAGGAACCGGCCCAAGCCAAATGCGTGTGGCTCTGCTTCTCACCTCCCCCCCTTCTCTACCACTGTCCCTGTATCCTGATTATTTTCTCCCTTTGCCCCGCATTCACTGCTGTTTCTGACTCCTGCACAGGCCTTGAGGGCCCTATATATCAGGGCATTTTCCTTTTCCCTAGTTTTTGACTCAGCTGCAAGAACACCAGAAACCAAAGCTGCTGCTGAAGCTTCTGGAGAAGACCATCTTTTCGTGCCATGGGCTCCTTCCCAAACCTCACCTCTCCTCATCTGGTTCCTTCCCACCGCCCCCTCTCCTGCAACAGTGGGATAGCCCTCTGGTGTTCCGTCTTCTCTGGCATTCCCTGACTCCTTTCTGGCTAAGTTTGAAAATGTCTACTTGCCTCTTCACTTCGCCTCTTTCCTTCTCTCCCCTGTGTAGGGCTAGCGCTGTTTGCTAGGTCCTAGTGCTTTCTTTTGTTTTCCTGTTTCTTTGTTTTCAGCCCCAGACATTTATGGTCCTAGCCTTCCCTTGAGGGGTTATGTGTGGCCCCACATAGTAAGAGAGAAGGTCAAGTTAGAGGCAAAAGTATCCATTATGCAAACATAGCCTGCCTATTTTTGTCACTTCCTCTTTGAGAAGCAAAAGAGGCCAGGACGCACCTTCTCAACAGTGATTCATCCAGCGAATATCTATGGAGGACTCACTATGCTCTAGAAAGCGTCCCGGATGCAGGGAGACAGCAGCCAACAGGATCAAGTCCCTGCCCTCCTGGGCTTCACGCTCAGGAGGGGACCAATCTGATCTCTAACCTAGACTTGGCTCAGCCGTGACTCTGCTACCTGGACCCCCTGGCTTCCCTGCCAATCCTAATTCCAAGTGTTTTCTGAAACATCTCTTCAAAACTTGTGCCAGGCTCCCTTTCCTGTTGGTGGTATCCTGCCTTGAAGTTTGCTTGACTATGCTCCACTCATTCTCCCAGGGTTGTTCTCCTCTTCCCCTTTCCAATCTATGCAAACATTCTTTAGCCTACCCCAGTCTTCAAGCAGGGCTTCCCCAATAACTTTTAGCACAAAATCTATCTAGCTAAAGCTTTTACTTCTTTTTTTAGGCATAGAGTTCATAATAGTTCCATTTATTAATGTTTGGCACCTTAATCCAGGAAAATGGCATATGCCTTGTATAACCAGAATCCTCATGCGTCTTTGTCCATGCCTGGATTAAAATCCTCTACTTCTCTGAGGAAAACTCCACATTTCAGGTCCCTGAATCCACCAGGATATCCAGACCTCATGCAAAGAATAATCAAAAGCCAGCTTGAGAGCATCAGAGAGGAGGTGGCTCCAGGAACCTGTGAATCACACACATGGATGTGAGATCGACTCACAAGTATCTTTCTTGGTCCTGGATGCAGTTTAACACAAGACTCCAAATAACACTACGTGAGACAAGAAAGCCTTCCTCTTCCATTAATGCCTGGCCCTGACAATTGGAAAATCCTAAGGCCTACCTCACTCTCTAGTTCTCACTTCCCATAGGGAACATGGACGTTTCTGGTAAGTCAGAGTCCCAGGCATCTCATTAGGACTTCAGATTGCAATGCCCACGGTGGCTTCAGTCTGTGTTGCTGTATCCCACATCTCTCAAATGCCAAGGATTCCCACACAACTTACATCCTGCATTGCTCAGGGTAGCCTAGGTTATGTTGTAGTAACAACCTCAAAATCTCAGTAGCCAAACAGTAAGTGCTTATTCATGTATGTCACAGGACATCTGGGAACAAAGTGTATGTTGCTGTATATTTCCTTTGTCTGGGGACCTTGACTGAGGGAAAGTCTATCTCGGTACTTCTGGCAATCATAAAATTATTATTTTTGTTTTCATCATTATTATCTATGCCTATAGTAGGAAAATGAACTGTAGGTGGAGTCAGAAGAGTTTATCTTGGTACTGGCTCCCCCACTTAATAACTGTGTAATTTGTGGGGGGGGGGGCACCTGGGTGGCTCAGTCTGTTTAAGCATCTGACTCTTGATTTTGGCTCAGGTCATGATCCCAGGGTTGTGGGATCGAGCCCTATGTCAGGCTCTGCACTGAGCATGGAGCTTGCATGAGATTCTCTCTCTCCTTCTCTCTCTCACTCTTTCTCCCTCTCTCTCTACCTCTCTCCCCACTTGTGCTCTCTCTCTAAAATTAAAAAAAAAAAAACAACTATGATTTTGTACCAGTCAGTTTTCCTCTATGGACCTCTGTTTCCTCATCTGTAAAACAAGGGATGAGGTAACATAATCTTTAAGGCCACTTTCATCTCAATAAGTCCATGTCTCTTCTACCTGGGAAGAGAAGAGGAATTCACGTCAATGAGCATCTGTTCTCACAAGTACTCTGGAAGGCATAATTATTCTCACTCTGCAGATTGGAAAACTAAGGCTCAGAGAAGCTAACAACTTATTCCAGATCACACATATAATGAGTGATAGATGAGGAATTTGAACCCCTGACTCTCATACTCCAAAAATTTTTCCCTTTTCATTGTCTCTCATTCAATACACAATATGACATTGCAAATACAGAGAGGGAGTGTGGAAAGAAACTGATGCAATGAGATGAGCAAAAAGGCACACCTCATGGAGCAGCCTTGAAGAGTAAAATGACCCATGGTGTTTTCATTTCTTCTTATGACTCAATTTAACTTAGTGACAACAATATTTAATATTTAAGTGCCAGGTACTGGACTAGGTGCTGGATATGTGAAGACCAATTTCACTTGAAAAAAGTAGGGAACACACATATCAGGGAAATGAAAACCATTCTCCATATTTCAAGAGGCAGGGATTTATTGCAAAAGATTCAATGCTTGTCAAACTGATGGGAGATCTGGGGAAGTAATGACAATAGAAAACCAATGCTGCCTTTCAGGAAAATAAGGCAGTGAAAGCACTACAAAAATCTGCCATTTGCCCATGCAACTCTCTGCCATTCCTGGAAGTAAATGATGATTTATCCTTTTCTTTTGACTTCCACATCTCACGCACAAGCCTGTCATTTGAAGAATTTAAACTGGAACTCTCCTGGCAAGGGAATCTGGGTAATGTAGTTTCCAGACTTTCAGCCTCTGTGATAGAAGGATAAGCTTAGAAAACCAGGGAGGGGATTGAATATCAGCAGACAGTTGGTAACATAGCACAGAGTTCTAACTAAAAGAATCAGGACAAGTCTCCTCCGGGGTGACATCAGCTGAGTCTTGAAACAAGAGATAAAATGAGGGTTCTTCAGAGTGAGTGGTGTGAGTAAAAAGAGCTTGGCAAAACCTCCCAAAGAATGTCAAGTTACTGAGTCCAATCAGAGCACTGAGCAGGAGGAAATGGGGCTGGATTGAGGCCAGATGGATAATCAGACAAGATTCTGGAGGGCACAGTATGCCATTCTGAGTTTGGACTTAATCCAATCAATAATGGAAAACCATTGGAGGTCTTTGAAGAAAGTGACAGAATCAAGTGAGTATGTTTAAAAGATCCCTTTGTTGGTGTTGAGGACGGTTCATGGAGGACCTAAGGAGGCCCTTGCTGTCATCCAAGGGCCAGATGATGATGGATTAGACTCAAGCAGTGGTCATGTGGATGAGAGCAAGGCTGATTTAGGAAGCAAAGTAGAGAGGTAAGGCTGAGTGATGCATAGGCTGTGGGCGTGAGTGGAAGAAGACCGGCCAGGCTTCCGGTTTGGCTCATTAGAGGATGGTGACCATTCACTGGAGTGGGAGGTTTGGAGAAGGAGCTCGTTTAGGGGTCAGGGAGATGGGGATTGCTGAGTTTGGTTTTGTAACAAGCTGAGTTTGAAGTGCCCGGGTGATGGAAAGAATAAGACCAATAAGGTATGGACTAACATTCTGCCAGAGGCCAGACCCTCTGCTCAGCGCCAGAAGCCCTCAGCTGAACATGGCAATCCCTCTCTTGGAGGAGCTCTGAAGTCAATCCACCCCTGAATGTATGTGACTCCACAGGAGCCTTGACAATGGGAATCTTTGGGGAACATTCAAACTTCACTGGAGGCAAATGTTTTCAGTTTCACGATGTCTGCAAGTAAAATTTCCCTGGAGACTTGCAAAAGCGCACTGGAAATGGGTGCTTCTTTCCTCTTTCTGTGGGCCCCAAGGTAAGCTAAAAAATCATAGAGGGAGAGGAGAAAGCTCTTCTGCTGTTTGATCTTGATGAAATCTTGAACCAGCTTATCCATCAAAAGAAATGATTGGGCTTAAGACAAGAAATATTTGTAACAATGCACTAGGGAATTTTAAAGATGAATAAGACAAGGCTGGAATCTTAGACAGCCAGTCTACTTTGTGTGGCTAGGCTGATGGTTCAACAAGGCTGGATTAGAGGTAAGATTCTACTGAGGCACTAGTGTGGGGATAGGACAACCATTTGCCCCCATTGCCTGGGACTTTCTAGGTTTTAGCTCTGAATCTCCCATGTCCTGGGAACCCCTCCATCCCAAACAACCCAAGACTGGTGATCACCCTATGTGGGGAGGATATACTTCTCCAACCCTCCCCAGTAAGGTTGCCATGACACTGGGGAAGATGTCTCAAGACCACCCAGACTTACCTACTAAACATCTGTCAACCAGGACAGTGAAAAGTACCTTAACCACAATCTACGTCAAATCCACTTTCTCATTGGAAACCTGACTGCCTTACTTATTGTGCAATATCTTCCCCTTACCCTGAACCCCTGATTTCTTTCCCCCTGCTTTATTTTTTAATTTCTTCCATGACATTTTCCCGCTTCTTTCTACTAGGTATTGCATGCAATTATTGTGTTTATTATCTATTGTCTATCTCACCCTACTAGAATGTAAGCTCCTTGAAGGCAAGAATCTTTAATTATGTTTGATTCTTGATGTATCACATTGTCTGGAACAAAATAAGCCCTTAACGTACATTTGTGGAATGAATGGATGAGTTAAAACACATCCTCAAACCATAGCATTTTAGACAGAACATGAACTGATCTTGACGTTTTTTAATTCAAATGAGACTAAGAAGATATTTGCATTATTTCATATTCAAAGCCGACTGTTGACACATTTAATCTTGCTAAACTCACCAAGTGTGGCGGCTTTCTACTGCCAGCGGGTTACATAATCTTCCAGGCACACATTTGAAGCACCAAGCTAACCTTCGCGCATGGCAGCTGTGGAGTGGTAATTGTGAGGGGGCGTCTCTGAGGGGCTGGAGAAGGCAGGCCATCTGCCACTGCGTTGGGGACAGCCAGGGGCCAGGACGCTGGGCCTCCTGCAATGCCTCAGTGCCAATTAGCTGTCCCCATGCCGGCTGTGCGGGGGCTCCAGGCTAGCCGCATAGAGCAGCTGATAGAACAGGAAAGTCACCAGCAGAGTGACCCATCAACCCACCTGTGCGGGAGGCAGCATGGGACTGGATGGGTGTCTGAATCTCCTATCAGAAGTGGGGCAGGAAGCTGTTTCCACACTTCAGTTCCATAAGCCCGAGGGGAAGGACTGAAATGTCCATGGGGTGGTTGGCCAGGCCACAGTGCTGCTGCCTGGCTCCTGGAACACACCAATGCCCTTCTCCCTGACGACGGCCTGGTGAACGTCTTTTCACCCTTCAAATCTCTGCAAAGACCTCACCTCTTCTGTTCAATCTTTTCTGACCATCTACCAAGAGGATTTGTCCTCCTTAATCTGAATTTACTTCAATAGTAGTAATAATAATTAATAATAATAACAACAGCCACAGCAGCAGCAACTAAATGTGTCATGCACTCACAGCATACAATAAAATGTGTAAAAATCCTCAGGCTGTGAGTCCATTGGGATGTTTGAGTCAGCTAATACACATTACAACTGCTCCATACTGCTCACGACGGTGCTACCGCAGGGGTGTCATTAGTTCTCATCTACAGGTGTGGCCTGGAGCTCAGAGAGGCCACCTCATTTGCCGAGAGTGCACAACTACAGAGGGAGAGCTTGAACTGGACTCTCAGTTGGCAACAGCCCAAGGTTCACACACTGGTCACCGTGCTAAGCCTTGCACATGGCGCTGTCCTTCCCACCTGTCACTTCTCTGTCTCCACAGAGACCTCCACAGAGGTCTCCCCACTGGGCCTCACTCCTCTAGGTCTCAGGGGATGGGATCTTTGCCTCTCTGATTCCGCTCTGTATCCCAGGCCCTAGCAGAGCTTGGCATGTGGTGGGTACTCAGGAAGCGTTTCTTGAATTGAATAATAATCCAGGTAAAGAGCTGGCACTGTGGTGGGTTGACCTGCTGGATCTTACTAATTAGGTTATTTAGGAGCATCTGGAAATTGTGACAGGTTTGAATGACCCCGCATTTTTAGTTTCCTGATATGGTATGGGTCTGTGAGAATAGCTCCACCTCCCCAGAGGAGGGGTGCTGATGCCCACTGCAGCCCCAGCCTCCCTAGGGTCATCTGTGCCCTGTGATGTTCAGGGCTATGTGCACAGTGGGAGTCAGATGCTCAACGGCTACCCCCAGAAGCTGGCAATTGGGTGGTAGATGTGCATGAATGCAGGGCTGCCAAGAGAGTATTCCAGAAGGGCCAGACTTATGTGGGAGCCCAGCTCAAGCAGCAGGGAGCCATACCCGCTGAGCTGTGGACCCCAACAGTGAGGGGGATGGGAGACCATGATACTATACCGAGAGCAGATTCTCCTTTCCCCACATTTCTTCATCGCATGCCCTGTCCACAGGTACCAAACCATGCAACCAAGAATGCAAGGGTGAGAGGAGACAGGACTCAGACACAGAAGAGGTGACACCTGACAGTCAGCTCTGTGAATGACCTGATCTTTACCCCCCTCAGATGTAAGGAATACCAAAGAGTCCTCTTCCCTTCTTGCTATAGGAAATAACATACAGCATGACCCAGCATGTGTGCCCCAAGGGGCCTGAGTCCCCGGATGAGGAACACCGGAAGTGGCCTGGTGGGGAGGAGCCTTCTCGCCCTGTTTGGCCAGAGCTCCTGGGTTGCTCCCTCTGACCGCCAAGATCAGCTTGCCTAGAGGAGGCAGGGCAGGGGAGTGTGGACGGGAGCTACCACTGTCCTCCCTGCCTGCTCCCCTGTAGGAGGATGGCCCTCCGATGTGGCAAGAGATGGAAGCCACTGCCCTGACCATAGTGACTGTGATAATGATCATATTCCCACAGCACCTACCCTATCCCAGCTCTGTTATAAGCGTTTCACACATAGGAACTCCTGTAAACTTCACCACAACGCCTGAAATCTGTACATATTACTGTTCCTATTTTATCGAGGAGGAAACTAGCTACAGACAGGCTAAATACCCATGATGTTATTTAAGGGGTTTGGGAAGGTAGTTCATGAACTCAAGATACCTCTTCCACGAATAGCTAATTCTACCATTAGTGCATCTCTTTGGACAAAAGCGAAGAGCTCTTTTGCAATGAAATGTCCCCAGTAGGAACCACCTGGAGTAACCAGTAACTACATGGATAAGAGAAGTGGTTAATACTTTAGACTCATGAACTCACTCCCTTCCCCACCATGCATCAGCTGTGTGACCCGGGGCAAATTGCTGAACTTCTCTGAGCCTCAAGTTCCCTTCATGTAAAACGGAGGTAGAATCCACGAGAAAATCTTTGTGAAGTGTTTAGCACACTGTGAACATTCAGTAAATGCTGGTGGCTGTCATTATTATTGTTACTTATTCCCTTATGGAGAACTTGTTTCTCCATACTTTTTCTCGATGTCCCTAGCAGAGAGCAGGACCTCAACAGGGGCAGAAGGCCGGGCCAGTTTTCATGAGAGGAGAGCAGGCAAAAACAATTTTGCGACTGGGTTTCTGTCCTGGGAGCCTGTTATGAAACAGGGGATGGGAGAGAGGTCCCATCAGGACAATGGTCAGCCACAGCAGAAGTGCCAGAGAGAGCAGGCACTCTCTCTCCACAGAACATGGAAGATGATCCAGACAGAGAAGCTTGGCCAGCCTCAGAGGAGTGCGGTTATGTCTGGGCTTCCTAAGGAGTAGCGGGCCGTGGCAGCCACCAGTGCTGCTAACTTTTTGCTCCCAAACAAACGCCCCGCCCCCAATTCGGCAGCCCCGGGGGCCCTGAAACAGCAGCCCCAGGCACAGAGCTCTTCTCTGCCACCACTTCCCAGGCCCAGGGGTATTTTTCTTTCCTCTGGGAGGGCTGCTCTTCCGAGAGCTGGCTGGGCCATCAGGCCAGAATGGAGGTGGATGTGACCAGATGGCACTGTCTCTTGTGTTACCCACTGGCTCTTATATAAGGACTCCATGACACGTTTCCTCCTAGAATGATGAGCCAGGAACAGGAAGAGTGCCTACCAGGCACCCTGTTTACAATAATTGCCTTTTTTTTTTCCCCTTACAGATAAGGAACCTCCTGCTCAAAGAAGTTACTGCCTCCTCCAATGTCACACCTGCATCTTAGACCTCTGTGTGTCTCGAAAGCACTTTCCCCGCCAGTAGGGCACATTGCTTCCCCAGATGTTTATTTGTGTGTTGCCTCACCTTGTTCTGGCACAGCGAACTAAATAAACAAGCGGGCCTCCCTTTCTCCTAGGGATGCCATGAGCTTTAAGCTAAATTTAGAGATCACTACTTCTTATTCTGATTTCCTGATGCCGTTTCCTCTTTCCTTTTTTTTTTTTTTTATGTACTTTCGGCAAGCTCTTTTAAAGATCTTTGTCTTAACTGCCCTAATTCATGCATAAGCTGCCTCAGATCCCTTTTGGGAATAGGTACAAATAAATAACAATTTTGAAATATTTACGTTTCAACCTAACGTCTACACAGCCCTCCTGATACAGAAAACGTGTGTTTGGGAAGTGAAATGTTCCGATTAATAGACTGTTCCGACGGGGAAAGAGATGAGCAGGCCTACCCACACGTGGAGCCGGAGGCTGGCAGCTTGCATGGTGTGATCTGAGGGGTGTGGACGAGCGCCATGTGTGGGGGATAATACTTTCCCCGCTGCTGGCTGACACCTGATATACCACAGTTAGAGTTTGATCTTCTAGCTTTCCATTTTCGTTACCGGTTAAACTTGAAATCCCTCAGGAAATGTAGAAGGTGGGAAGGAGGAAGTGTCACACGCAAGCTGGTTTCAGACGTGGCCACCTTGGTGTACCTCTGCTCAGCAGATCCCTTCCCCAGGAGGCATGGTCTACGGGGGCGGGGGATGGGGCCACTCGAGTGGCTGCACCCTGCCCTCAGCTAGCACCACGCCAAGAGTGTACCTTGCCTCGCCAACGGTCCGGGTGTTAGTTCTCAGCTCTTGGTGCCACTGTGGCTCCCGCCACCTCCAGCCTGCTCCCCACCCTCTCAGTTTATGACCCTGCTGCCACCAGCCAGTTGGTGCCATTTGCTCTTCCCCTTCCCACTTTCCTGGTTCTGGGCCCCTCTTTTCCATCCCTGCAGCTCTCCTATTCCTGAAAGGCCCCAGTGCCTGCCCTCAACTTTCCCCAGAAGTGTCCCTGCAACCCCACCCCCATCCCACACGCTGCTTCCCAGAGCTGTACCAGGTTCAGAATTCTCCCTCCCTTCACCTTCCATCCAACACCATCTTGGGTTTTCCACACTCCACTTTCAGGGAGCTGACAGAAGGGAAAACTGTGTGATGGCCCGATGTACACTAGGAAGTGGATGGTGGCTGATGTCTTCCAGTGTTGCCAGGGGTGAGAAGAAATAGGATGGGGGAGGTGGGATGGCTCTGCATCCCCACTCTTGCCCCCTCCCACACACGGCCAAATTCTCACCCTCATCAGACATGCCACCCCCGTTTCCTCCTTCAAATCACAGTGTGTATCTAACCATCACCCAACCCGGCTCTGCCCCCAAACTCTCTCTATCCACCTCTTCTGGGCATCTGCACGGCATCCATCCTGCTCCAGGGCCTTGCTTTCTCTCACCTGGACACTCACTATAGCCTCCTAACCATCCTCTGGCTCCCCACTTGGCCTGGTGTAATCAGTTCTCTATAGGAGACTGTGAATAATTTTTTAAAACACCTATTAGAGCACATTACACCCCACCTCCAATGCTGTCCTTCTCAAGGCCTCAAAGAAAATGCAAGATCTTTATCCCACTCATAAGGCCTTGCTTGATCTGAACTTTGGCTCCTTCAATCCACTCTCAACCCACTTTATCCCAATACCACGGTTTTTTTTTTTCTCTCTCTTCTAATTTGTGAAGTTTATTTCTACTTCAGGGCCTTTGCACATCCCACTTTCCTTGCCTGGACTGTGCCCATGGCTGGCTCCTTCTTGACACCGTTTAGGTGTCTCTCCTCAGAGAGTTTTGGTGTCTCTCCTCAGAGAAGTCTTTGCTGAGAGCCACTCTTCCTAGGTCCCTGTCACATGACCCTGGCATGTTGTTGTCAGAGCACTTATACCCTCCTAGTATCGTCCTGTGTATTCATTGCTTGTCCCCGCCACAGAATGTAAGGTCCATGTTATGGAGCCTTTTCCTTTGTCGTATCTCTAGTGCCAGAAGTCACTCCTGTATAATGGGTGTAATAGAAGTAAATGGACTTTAGGTCAGACAGACCTGGGCTTGAACCTTAGTGTGTCCTGTACAATCTCAGATGCCTTTTCACTCCTCCAAGCCTGTACTTTTCCCTCTAGGAAGATGAGGGAAATATCCTGTGGAGGCTGCTAGGAATATTAAATAAAGTAAGGGCTGTACAGAGCCTGGTGGGGCCCTGGACACATGTAGACCCCTAAGAAGCAATCACCAGTCTCCTTCCCCTCCTGCTCCTTTGCAAGCATGGGGGGCTATCACTCACAAACCTGACTCTCACTAGAAGCACACGCCTGGATGAACAGGAACAGAGAACCAAATCTGAGTAATAGAATTACAACTTCACAGTGGATTGAATGGTGTCCCCGAAAATCCACGTCCACCTGGAACTATAGAATGTGACCTTACTTGAAAATAAGAATTTTGCGGGTATAATTAGAGGAAGGATTGAGAAGATAAGAGCATACTGGATTAGGGCAGCCCTAAATCCAATAAGAGTGCCTTCATAAGAGACAGAAAATGACAACAGAGAGGCAGAAAAGAAGTTGATGTAAAGACAGGCAGAGGTTGTAGTGATGCATCTAGAAGCCAAGGAATGCCAGAGCTTGCCAGCAACCAGCAGAGACCAGGAGAGGCAAGGACAGACTATCCCTCAAAGTCTCTGGAAGGAAGCAGTTCCCCTGACACCTAGCCTTCAGACTTCCAGCCTCCTGAATCGTGAGAGAATAAACGTCTGTTGTTTAAGCCACCTTATCTGTGGTACTTGTAATGGCAGCCCCAGGACACTACCATGAGAGCCATGCATGTTTGTAAAAGGAAGAGCGCACCGATACCAGGGAAGATGACACTCCTGGAACTCTGTGCTGCCTGCTCCCGCTGGGCCCTTGCAGCATCCACGATTCCTCCCATTTTGCAGAAGAAGCCTTGAGAGGCTACTTGGCTTACTTGAGGGCACACAATTGTCGGGGGAGGGGTGGGGAGAGGTAGAGTGGCTCTGATTCATCTTTCAGCCCCCTATTTTGACTGAGCAGTTGAGGGAGTGATGTTCATGTACTCACTCAACAAACACCCATGGACTTCTGGCTGTTCACTAGTCTGCATGCTGGGTGTTCCAGGAGAGAAGGCAAGATGCCCCTGCTCTCATGGTACCGTGGTGATGCAGATGGAAACACAAAGTTGCAATAGTTTGGGCAAAGACAGGCAGTTAGGGCTGCTTTGTGATCAGAGGGGTGGAAAGGGCTTCATGCCTAGAGGGTGGTGTGTGGAGGTAACACTGGCTGTCTATGGGACCACAGGCCTGCCACTGCCCCTCATGGGGCCCCAGCAATACAAGAATTAAGTTGGACTTAGCCCCTCTGAAGCCCTCCCAGTTTAGACATTCTCTGGTTTTCTCAAGTTTTTATTTAGGGGTGTGGGTCATTTTGAAACACCCTAATGGCACCCATTTCAATTGCCCAGACTATGTACCACTGCACCCCACCCCCACCCCCAGGCCCACTTCCCTGTAGCTAATTCCTCCCTGGGGCTGAAGAGCTAGATAGACTGAGGTTCTGGACCCATTAGTGCAGCTCCCAGGAAGGCCCTTGCAGCAGACAGCCAGCAGCTTCATCCCCTGATGACACCTTAAAGGACAGAGTGGTAGGGTGAGTGGCTGGTCTGAGGAGGGGAGGAAGGGGCTGCGTCTGGTCCTGCTGTTCTAAGCTAGCCCTCCACCTGCATCTCTGGAGCAGCCCTGGGCTGAGTTTCACACCTTCACCTAGCAGATAGCTACTGGATATCCTTCATGCACCAGACCCTTTGCCAGGCTGTGGGGGTGGTGGACACATACAGAGGAGGAATCACCATTGATTCAGTCAGTCTCTACCCTCAAAAGATTACTTGTAAACAGATGATTGTTTTCTCTCTGGCTTCACCAAGTGGGAGACATGGAGCAGATTTCTTCTAGGCCCCCTTGCCAAGGGTTGGGTTGCTGCAGATCATAACAGCTTTTTTTACAGGTCATCGCCACTGGTCTTCTGTCCTCTCTGGGAGCTTAGGAGTGCCCTAGCCCATGAAAAGCAAAGTGTTGGCATGGGGAGGGGAGGGTGGAGATGTAGCAAAGCTTCAGGGCCCAGGAGGACATCATTCCTGTTAACTCATTAACATTGACCTACTGACTAACACCAAGGGGTGATCTTCTTTGGCTGTATCTTTTTTTAAATGTGTATCTATTTATTTTGAGAAAATTAGAGGGGAAAAGGCAGAGAAAGAGGGAGAGAGAGAATCCCAAGTAGGCTCTTTGCTGTCACCGCAGGGCCTGATGCAGGGCTTGAACTCACGAACTGTGAGATCATGACTTGAGCCGAAATCAAGAATCAGACACTCAACTGACTGAGCCAGCCAGATGCCCTGGCTGCATCTTAAAGGGCAACAAACACAGCTCCTCAGCTGGGGCAGTGTCCTCTGCTCATGCACAGAAAGAATAACATCTTCCCTGGGGTCACCAATGGCACTGCTCTGACAGAGCTACAGGCACCAGGCTCTTTCTGCTGACTTCTGTGCAGCCTCACTGTCCCTCCCTTCCCTCTTCTTAGAATGTTGTTCTAGTCTTAGGGAGTGTGTGTGTGTGTGTGTGTGTGTGTGTGTGTGTGTGTGTGTGTTGGACTGAGTAGGAAGGGAAATGAAATTCCATTGAACCACAAAGCTTGCCTTTTTCTCTGGGCCTGAATTTTTAATTTCAAAGCTAAGAATTTGACATCTTTTTTCTCTGTTGTACTCTGAGGCCCTCCCACTCCAGGGCAATGTGATTCCAATTTAGTGCCTGAACTGGGGGAAAAGCTTCAGGATACAAGGAAATCAAGTCAGGGTAAGGTTGGTTTAAACAAAATGTTATTTTAACACACAATCTAATCTGATTTTAATATGCATAATTCACTACACTACAAGGCATGCCTAACTATTATAGAAACATTTATTGATCATATACTATACACTTTATGCCAAGTAATATGCTAGGGTCTTGGGGGAATGGGGAGAGATAGTATAAAGATAAATAAGACAATTTCTACTCTCAGACAATCTACTATAGGCAATAAAATACACAGACATTACTACAATTCAAGACAGGATATAAAGGCAATAAGATAAATTATAGAGCACATGTGGGGGAATTAAGGCATAAAAGGAAGAACAGCTTAAATGTGGTAGGAGAAACTATCTGATTCCTTACCTAGAAAACCCAGGATAGTGCACTAAAGAGCCATTAAAACCAAGTGAGTTTGGGGAGGTGATTGGATACAAAAGTATACAATAAACAGGAGCTTTCTCTACATCAGCCATGGCCAATTACAAAATGTCATGGGAAGAAATACCTTATTCATGTCCCCAACCAAAACTGTAATAAGTCCAGGAATAAATCTAACAAGAAATGTGCAAGACTTGCTTGAATAAAGCCATAAAACCTCACCAAGGGATATAAGAAAGAATTGAATAAATGGAGAGATAGCCCATATTGTTACATAGAAAGATTCACTATTGCAAGGATGACAATTCTCCTCAAATTAATTTGCTATTCAATATACTCCAATCAAAATTCCAATAGATTTCATTTTGGAATTTGATGAGCAGATTCCAAGTTTATCCTGGAAAAGAAAATATGCAAGAAGAATGAAGAAAAATGTTAAGAAAAAGAGGAAGGGAAAGGAGAAGGGAGATGGGACATTCTCTGCCATATATTATACTCTAAAATGAAAGTAATTAAAACAGCATGGTATTCATGCAGGATTAGATAAATAGATTAAATTGGGGAGAATAAAATATTCCAGAAAGAGACTATATATATGAATTTAATACATGATAAAGGAGGCACTTCACTAGCAGAAAGAATGAACTACTCCAATAAATGTCATTGTCTTTGAACCCAATCTTCTTCCCTTGAGAAAAGCATCATTTGAAATGGGGACACTCCCAGCTTGGGAATGGAGAAACCTGGAAATGAATCCCAGCTCTACCAGTTAAAGCTATATGACACTGAACACTTTTCTTCACCCCACCAAGCTTTCTTTGAAAAAAGGGAAATCAATCCCTGTCTATCTACCTCACAGGATTTTAATGACAAATGAAGTAATCTGTATATACAAACAGAGCTTGAAGGAACATAGGAATGGGGAGAGATAGTGTAAAGATGTTGTAATTCTCAGGATTCTAGAATTAAAAACCAAACCAAACTGGGAGAGCCTGGGTGGCTCAGTCAGTTGAGGATCTGACCCTTGATTTTGGCTCAGGTCATGATCTCACGGTTCATGGGAATGAGCCCCACATTAGGCTCTGCACTGACAGAATGGAGCCTGCTTGGGGTTCTCTCTCTCTGCCTCTCTGTCTCTCAAAATAAATAAATAAACGTAAAAAGAAAGAACCCAAACAATGCTCTCATGCACTTAAAGCCTGAAATGTCACCATTAGACCATCTTCCCTTGCCTCATGGTCTATAGCATGCCCATGCTATAGTGGAAATTCCCTATAGGCAGCTCTGTAAACCACTGCCAGCCATTGACTCCTAAAAAAGAAGAAATGCCCTGAAAGTAGGATTAAATGAGCAAGACAAACATGAAATAACAGTAGAGGACAAGCCAAAAGGCAGAAAGGCTGGGGAGACTAAACACCATCTCTACCACCTTCCAAAGATTACAGTGGGTCACCACTCCAGGCTTTGTAAGTAATGCAGGTCATTGGCTTGTTTGCTCCCATATTCCTTCCCTTCTCTTTTTTTGTTCTTCTCTGTATGATACTGAGCTGCACTCCACAGGCTCCCTTGCCTACTTACTCCCAGATAGGTTCAGGTGATATGAACACTAACAGAAGACTGGAAGGTGGAAAGAAAGAAGAAATCATAGTATTCCTTCTTGTATTGCATTAACCCTAGTGGTGTCTCAGCAAGGAAGAGCAACAAGGGCTACTTTTCTCCTATGACACTAACTCTGGAGAGACAGAGGGATAAATCTAACAGGAAGGTTTTATGGCTTTATTCAAGCAGGCCTTGTGCATTTCTTGTTAAATCTATCCCTTTATTGTTCACCTCCCACTGGCCAGGCCCCACCATGTTTCTCAATCCAGCCTAATGGCCTTGGCTTCTGGGCTCTCCTCGTTTTTCCCCTCCATCACTGAAACTGATAGCAACTTCCTGTTGTTGCTAAACTCTGGGGTTCCTTACCATTCCATGGTTTGGCTTCTCTGCTCTTCCATGATTTGCATGAGCAATTCCCTATCGAATTCCTCTATTTGAAAGATCTAGAATGTTTTCTGTTCTTCTGAGTGATAGGCAGTGTCCTGGGGAAAATATTAAATACTTAGAGTAATAGTAATACCAACAGTATCTAAAATTTATTGAGCACGTGTATGTGCCAAGCATGTGCTAAGTCTTTAGGTGTTTTCATTTATTTTTCACATCACATCAACTTCATAATATAGACACATGATGACCTTGATGTGACAGATTGCAGAAACTGAGACCTACATTCAAAATTGAAATCCTGTTTTCTCAGGAAATAGTTCTTATCTGGGAGTGGCTGATTCTGAAAGAGGAGAGATCTAAGCTCCATACCTTGCCTGCTCAAACAACAAAACCCTGGACCCCATAACACTGTCTTTCATTCTCCAGGAGGCTCTGTGGGGGCATGCCCTTCCAAGCTCCCACGTGGTTAGGCCCAGACTAAATTACAACCCCTTGGAATCTCTGTGTATGGCTACAGGCACTCTCTGGGCACCTCATCAGCTGAAGTAGACTGGTCTGGCCAGTGACCACCCCCCCCACCCTTGTCCAGGTCCTCTCTAAGTAGGAGAGTGTGTGACCATGACCAGCAGATGGTTATCTATCCTCTTCTAATGAATATCTGTGTAATGGCTTTGATGAAGAAGACTTGGGCTGACACCTCAGTCATTTTCAACCATGGAAAGTTTTATCATCAGCCAGAACTCTTGCTGAAGATTAGGCTGGTTGAGGCTTTTCCCTCCTGAATCTTGTCTTTGATCATTTTGCACAGAAAATACGAGCTGTGCTTTAGACTCTATAGAAAAGCCTGAAAATTGCTCTTCTCTCTCCTAATGTTTTTCAAAAACATCTTCCCCATAACTCTCCCTACCCCCCTACCCCCATTACCACCACCTATTTTCTTAATATCCTTCCAAGATAACTACATGGAAAACTCATGAAGGCTGACTTCTGGGAGGTCTTCTGTCTTTCTCAGCTCTCTCTTTCCAATTCAAAGAAGGGAATTACTATTTTCTCCTACATTCCTAGACCTATCCTTCCACTTTATCACATCTTGAGATCAAGAGTCCTGGACTGAGCACACAAAACTTCATCAGACTCTTTTCCTAATTTGCCTGCCTATCCCCTTCTAAAGAGTTTACCTTACCTGCTTAATGGAACTACATACTTAATTCACTTCAGTTTATTAAACATTAAAAAGATAGACAGATGATGGAGATAGATACATAGATGATAGATAGATAGATAGATAGATAGATAGACAGACAGATGATAGGGCAAACACATTCATGAGAACCAGTTTCCCCCAGATTCCAGCTCCATAGGAATATAAAGAAACAACAGAACAATGTCAGAGTGGGCAAATCACAAACAAAATTTTGTTTTGTTTTGTTTTGTTTTCTGAGGGAGGAAGGTCCACAGTTTGATTTAATAACAAGAGACTAAACAACCAAACATTGTTTTGTTCAGAAAAGATACCTCCCTTTTTCATTACCCTTGGGACCTAATGGAAACTAGACATGACTCTAGTTAATTCACCCAGCTTCTTACAAACTAGAAATCACTCATGTTTGCTTGTAAGAGGATCCAGCTGGAGAACAGACTCAGCCTTTACAGCTCTTCTCTTCTTGAGTTCTATTCACTTTTAGAAGCAATTAAGCAGAGC